>NW_025336100.1:418222-636293 GCF_004798865.1 Varanus komodoensis | reverse complement strand
TTCTAGATCAAGAGAGGTATTAATACCACTCTACACGACTCTAGTGCACCCGCAGTTGGAGTATTGTGTTCAGTTTTGGGCCCCTCATTACAGGAAGGATATAGCCAGGTTGGAGTCAGTGCAGCGTAGGGCCACAGGGTTGGTGGCTGGTTTGCAGGGGATGCCGTATGAGGCGAGACTGAGGGAACTGGGTCTCTTCAGCCTGGAGAAGAGGAGACTCAGAGGGGACATGTTGGCAACATACAGGTATGTGAGGGGATGTCACATGGAGGTCGGTAGAGACCTGTTCTCCCCTGCAGAGGAAGGCAGGACACGCTCCAATGGAGCAAAGCTCAGGGAGCCAAGGTTCCGTTTGGATGCCAGGAAGCACTTCCTGACAGTCAGGACCCCGAGGTTGTGGAATGGGCTTCCACAGGAGGTCGTTGAGGCCCCATCGGTGTGGGTCTTCAAGGATAGGCTGGACGTCCACATGGTGGGCATGTCGTGAGCGGAGCTGGCTGGTGCTGGAGGTCAGATTAGATGGCCCGGGGACCCCTTCTGACTCTCTCTTTTTCTATGTTTCTATGTTTCTTTCCTTTTTTTAGTTACAGTCGCCATTTTAGAAATGGGCACACAAGCCTTGAGTCACACGGGTCAGGCGGTGAGAGTGGTGACTCAGGTCTACTGCCATCTTCTGGTGAAATATAACCACCAGCCTTGAAGGAGCAGGAAGTAGCAGGGGACAGCTGCGGGAACCACTGTACATTGAAGGGAAAAACGCAGGCCGGCGGGGATGAGTGACAGGCTGAGCCGGCGGGGGGAAGAGGTTGCAGGCTGCTTGAAATTTGAAAACGGGTCGCAATTGGCCCCCGGGCTGGACTTTGGACATGCCTGGTATAAAGTTTTGTCTTCATTATGGGAATGTTCAGTGTTTGGAGGGATCATGTATTCTGGCACAATTCTAGGTCAACAACACCTCAGACAGTTACACATATGCCAGCACAGTGTCTCCTCTGCATGCCCGAGCTGTTCAGCCAGCATATCCCTAGTGGCAGATGCATGAGTAACTTCCATTGAGTGGCTTCCACCCATTCATTAACACTTCATCCATAATGTGTTGAGAATAGGACTGGATCCTAGGACACAGAGGCTTACATGCATTCAGCCCATGGTGTAGCAATGCTCTTTGTCCGTATGCTCTTTGTTTCATCTAAATGGCCCTTTTTGGATGCTGTGGGGAAGGTGAAGGAAGCTGTAGCCCTGTCTGGATATGGCATAAATCATTGGCTCTACCCCTCACCCTTCCCATTGCTTGGTGTGCTCCTTTTCCTACTCCCCAAGGCCAATTTGCAACGTGGAAGAGGCAGCTGAGGCAGTTCTATCCTTGCCAGCTGCAGGGGGCATGGGGCAGGGGCTCAGCCTTTGGGGTCTCAGGACTGACATAGCAGGACTTTGGTTCTGGGACTTAGAATTAATCTTGTGCCATGTCAGGATGCCATAGGATTGTGCCCTCATACGAAGCTTGCATGAAAGAGAAACACAATGGAAATAAGTTAAGAACTTATTTAGCATTCTTGAAATCTACTGGTTAGCCAGAATCCCAGGGTAATCAGCTCTCTCTCCCTCTCCCTCCCTCGCTCTCTCTCTCTCTCTCTCTCTCTCTCTCTCTCTCTCTCTCTCTCTCTCTCTCACACACACACACACACACACACAATCAGATCTTATATAATATTTGTTATATAACATTTGTTTCAGCATCTTAAAGATGTATTGCTATAATAATGAAACAGTGTATTATAGCCTAAAGCTTCTGCAAAACTGCAGATCCTTCAGAACAAATATATAGAGTGGTAAAATTGTACATATGTGCAAATCAGAAGGAAGGCAGAGATAAATCTCTCTGGGTATGATTTTTAAAGAACTTCATAAACTCTTTAGTTGAGTAATCATTTTTCCATTTGGACACAAATCATTCTGAAGAGATACTTTCCGTGATTGAAGGTCTGTCTGTCTGTCTGTCTGTCTGTCTGTCTGTCTGTCTGTCTGTCTGTCTTTATTTGGGGAAAATGCTACTTTTGGCTTTAAAGAACTACACATCTGCTTACTGACAGATTTGGATGTGCCCTAACCTTCATGAGATGTGTAGGAGGTTGAAGTTGGGTAGTAGCATGATATATCTCTGGATGGCTAATGATGAAGGAGCAGTCCGCTGCCTTAAAAGGCACCTTCTCAAAGGCTGTGTGTAGGCATTGTCAGGACTTCTCCCTGTGCATGTGTGGGGGTGGGGTGTGTGGGGTGTGTGGGCGAAGAAGTCTTAGGATCTGGATGCCTCTCCATATTGTCTAGCCTCTGTCTCTTAGCTTCTATTGGGAGTCCATAAAGGAAAGAAATATACCAAGTTCTTCATCTTCCTCCTCATTTTAAAAAGTAATTGAGCTTTAAAGCTTTAAAAATAATTGAGAATAGTAATAGTACTTTCCTGAAATAATATATTATAATTAAAGCTGCCAGTACATCAAGAAGGTTTTCTGCTGCTGGCTTTAGACCTTAATATGGAACCAACAAAGCAAAGCAGAAGGCAGGGGAATGGGAAGCCCCAGCAGTATCTGCAGATGAGTAAGAGGAAGTTTCCAGTGTGGAGGTCCTTTTAAGCATATGAAAAGTCATGTTGGATCATTCCAAAGGTCCATCTAATACAACATTCTGTTCAACCAGCAGGACATGAGTGTAACAGCACTCTCCTGGCCATGTCCCTCAACAAACTGGCATACTATCTCTGATACTGGAGACCACATATGTCCAAATCAAAAGCATCAGTAAAAACAAAAGGGAAATGTATTCACCCCATACTTGATAAATAAACAGAATATAAAATCTGTATTAGGTCAATGCTATTTCAAGGACTAAGTTTTAGCAAATCTAATCTACACTAAATCCTAGGCAAAATTAAAATATCTAACAGCTCTGCTTGTGGGCTTTGCAGGGGCAACTGAAAACAAGATACCTTTCATGCTCTTGGACAGCTAATCAAAACTCTCTAAGGAGGAGGGATCACACCCTTAGTCATCCCATCCCATCCCATCCCATCCCATTCAATCACCAAAGCTGTCTGAGCAGTGTTGTAATAGAAAAGGCTGTTTCATATCCCAGTCAGATGTACCTCTCAGTGTGGTGGGACATGAAACAAAGACTGTGACATTGAGTAAAGTGGGTGGGTAGGATTATATGGTCAAAGTTTCTTCAAATAATCCGGTCCCATAAGCACTTTTGGGACATTCAGGTCCTTTGGACTGTTAGAATTACAAGAGGAAGAATGGAAATATGGATGCTAGCTGCACACCATCCCTTATTGTTTCTTTTTTTTACCCTTCTGTAGTTGACTGTTTGCAGTTGGGAACCTGCTGTACTCATGTTGGCTCCTCTCATGATTTAGAATGCTGGTGGAGCATTTCAGAAACATCCATTTAGGGATGTGAGGAATCTGCTTTGCGGGTGGAATCCATTGAATTCTCTCAGCTTGACTCCCTGGACTCCAGCCTGCTTACTTACAGCCCTGAGACTGACTTGGTGTTGAGAGCACTGACTGTTGAGTGTTCTAGTGTCCTCCAGGAGCTGTGCCCCTGAGAACACTATGCATGACTTGAGACTTTGTGCTGCACATACTGCAGAAGATTGCCAGGTTGCACAACAGAAGTTTTGAGAGTATTCATGGACTTTCTTTCAGCTGAACTCCCTTCCTAAGCTGCAGCTGAGCATGAGAAGTCCAGCAAAGAGAAGACAGCCAGATCCCCAGAGGACCATAGCAACCATTCATAAATGACCTCTCCCAACTGCTCTGGTTTCCTTTCTAGTTTTGTGCTGAGGTTATGGCTCACTCCTTGCATATACACTTGCTTTTAAAAAGCAAATAATAGAAATAGATACAAATTATTCTCAGCAGTTTACTTCATAGAATATAAATATTTGTCCAGCCTTTTATTATGAATAGACAGTTAAACCTTTTCTTAATATAGATGGCTTGATTTGATTTTAATTATTTTGAACTTGGGCTGCATTCAATTTGATATTGAAAACAATATAAACTGTGTTTTTATAAATGTGTCTATCATAATATGAAGACTGAATATGAAAGGAAGGTACACCTGTGAAGGAGAAAGCAATGTAGGAAAAAATGTAAAAAGAATACTGGAGTGTTGAAGAAAAAGGTTTTATTAATGCCCTATATGTTTCAGAAATATAGATTTCCTTCTTCAGGAGTTATAGAACAAATACAAGCATACATCTTTCTAGTTATTTGATATAACTGTAAAATATCCTGCACATCTTAAAGTAAACATAAGCATGATACGTTCTGATTATTTTGTGTTACTCCTAAGCATGTGGAAACAACTAAAAATAAGCAAAAATATCAATAATTATAAAATTGTTTTTAAAAAATCAAATTACATAGAAATATTCATAACACAGAATGGGGTTTGCAATAAATTACAACCATTAACTCCATGAAAAATGTTGGTGTTATTGAAAACCATTTAACAGGAATAGCATTTTATGAGGTACACTCTTTAATAGCAAGACTTCTCATAGTGGTATGTTGCCCTTACATTGTCCAGCCAATACTTACAATTCTATAACAATTTTACATTAGAATTCTTATGAAGCTTTAGCATTTTTCACCTTTTTTCATGACAGCAAACTACATCCACACCCTCCTTATTGATGAACACCTGGTATGCCTGGACTTTATACATGATTCACATCAGATGGCTCTTGGTAAAAATTCAAGAAAGCAATACAAGTGAAGACACTGCTGTTCAATGGATGGAAAAATAGCCCTTAAACTCACGGATGATACATCAAATAATGTAGGACAGGAATGGCTATTCCTTCCTTATCCCAATTTGTTTTCCAATTAAGATTCTGTCCTGCAATGTAGTAGTGTGGCTCTCCAGGCTAGCTGATGAGAATTTTAAAGATCGTTGTGCTCAGTTTCAAATTATTTTTATTCAAGAAACTTGGGCTACCTCATCAAGCTTTCTCTCCCACCCTATGTGTATGTGTTATTTCTAAAAAGCAATAAAATCAGACAATAGAGGATGACCTACAGGTGGCCTAGCAAGCATGATCTCAGTTGATTATAATCCAAATATTCTATTGGTTGACACAGGGACCACTAATAATATCTTAATCCTTCTGATAGTTTGGCTTTCAGGAGAAAATTTGTTTTTATTAACATGTGCTGTCCTCCACATAATGTAAAGAATGAGGGCAACTCAGTCTGGCTGGATCTAGAATATGTTCTTACGAGTATCTTTTTATTTATGTTTTATGTATGTTTTTTTTATGTATTTACGTATGTTGTGAGCCGCCCCGAGGCTTCGGCAAGGGGTGGCATAGAAATGTTTTAATAAATAAATAAAATAAAATATTTGATACCAATAGCAGGGGTCATAAATGCTAGGATTGGGCAAAAATAGTGATCAAACAGGGGAGAAATTGGCTTTAACCCCTATTAACTATGTTTTCTGTCCATCAGAGGTTTTAAAGACTTGTGTTAGTCAATCACTCTAAAGTTAGTCAATCTCTCTATACCCTTATTTAAAGTTCCATTTATAAGTTATCATTAGACCTGAGAGTGTTACACAGCTTCTCTTATCTCTCATCACTGGCCTAATCCCTCCTTTAGCAGTCCCATCAGAGAATCTGACAGTTCAAGTGACAAAAGAATACATTGGAAAGATTCAGAAAGAAATAAATTTATTCTTAATGTCCCCCTAGATGTTACTTCTAAGGGACCAACTTCTGACCTCATCTGATTCCTTGGAAGTTATTGATAGCTTAGCTTATGCAATTAGGCCTTTTGTAGTCAATGCTAAAGCCACTCATGGAACCAAGTCATTAAAAAGAGGCTGGTTTGATGCAGAGTGTGCCACCCTGAAGCACACCTACCAAAAGCAAAAGGAAATTGAGATGTGAGGACACTCAGGACATTTTTAATATTTATATACATCCTCAGAGACAGTATAAAATTATTATGATTATGAAAGAATGAGCACAGATGTTATCTATGGATGGAGTTGGGCTTGACTTTTCTAGAAAAGAACTCACATATGGGACCAGCATATTGGACAAAATATTGCAATAGTCCTTTTGACAATCAAATTACATCATCACAGTGGCATAATTATTATTTCTTTCTTTTTAACCATTCCCCATTACAACTTTTTCGGATAATATCAACTATTTGGGACTCTCGTCCTGCCCTGAATGGGACCCGATCTCCCCAGATGAAATACATGTTTTAATTAAGTCATTAATTGATACATGTTTTAATTACTTAATTAATGGGATGGGGTTGTTGAACTCGCAATTGAGGTATTTTTGAAGAAGATACTTCCACAACCTCTGCTTGGTATACAAATATTGTAGTACACTATCCTGTCCATCCTAGAAGTATTTCAGAACTCATTTTTTGAGATTTTTGTTAGCTTTTCCTCAAGGTACACCTGCCCCTTTTTACAGGCAGAAACAAGAATATTCCCAATAGAAGCATGTGCTCATACTGCTTTTGCCTTATATTGGCCAAAGTTATCCTCTATGAAGGACTTGTGCTTGCCAAAGAAAAATGCAAACTCTTTTTATGGAACTAGCCCCTGAAAGAGGAGCACCTGGCATCTACTCTTTATTCTTTTCAACACCAGCCAAAACCCTTTTTATTATCCCAATATTTTAATAGCTAAGTTTTATACTGTGTATTATGTGTTATATGCTATTTTCTCTTGGATTGCTGGTTGTCCCTGGCTTGAGTCATTGTGAATGCTTGTTAGGGATTATATGGAGGTTCCATTGGATTTATTGTTGGGGTTATTTTTTAAATGACTCATATGCAAGGGGGTTTTGTTTGTTTGTTAGGTTTATGGGTTTTCTTACTTTTAATTTATTGTAAACCCTTTCAGAGACCCATTTGGTTGATGGATGACATTAAGCATTCTAAATAAATTAACATTTGATCTGGAGCATTACTTTTCATTTCTAATTGTTGTCTCTCTAAGAAGATCTTTTACAGTATTACAATTCCAGTGTATGACCTCTGCTCATTTGGATGGGAAATATCATAATATCCCAACACAACAATGACTCTGTATTTGTTTGTTTATTTTAATTTAACTAGAATTAAGATGTGAACGCCTTCAACTTGGAAATGCTGCCTTTGAATTCAGTAAGGCATCCATCTGCTATTCAGACAAGTATCTTACTTTTAAGTTGAAAGTGCTGTAGATTTTTTTTTTAATCGACAATCCTTAAAAAAATCACAAAGTTAAACCATTTACATTATAATACAATCAAATATTAATCTTATGCACAAAGCTTATTATTATCTTCCATAGCTTAAGCTGACCAGCATTCCAGCCATTTTCCCATGTGGTCATCTGTATAGTTGGAGTCCCTTTCACAGACAAATAGTGGATGCCATATTTTCATAAAATTATCTTGTTTGATTTCTCCTCTATATAGTCTAATCCAATTAGTCAATTTCTCCATTGATATCACCCATCCATATTCTGTTCAGCAACCTTTGCAAGGATTGGTCTTGAGCATATTTCCAGCTTTAGGCAATTGCATTCCAGGCTGCTCTTATGAGTATTAACACCAACTTAGATAAATTTTCATTTCCATCCATAAATAAGAAAAAAGTTATAGAGCTTCATTTATAATTATTTTATTTTGTTATAGTTTTTAACCAATTACTTACTTCATGTGAGAATGCTTCTACCTTTGGACAAGTTATCCACATATGTTCTAATGATCCTTTATACCCACCATTTCTCCAGCACATTTCTGGTATCAATTCTATGCAATTTCACAGGGCATAAATGCCATCTGTGTACTACTTTTAGCACCAGTTCCTTAGATTTGGAAGATACCGATTTGTATGATTGACTAGTACATACTTTTTTCAATTATTTTCTGATATACTAATGTTAAAATTAGTCTCCCAAAGTGTCTTAATCCCCATATTGCTACCATATTCTTTATCAATAATGCTTTTATAAATAGATGAAATTAATCCTTTCCCCCCCTTTTTCATATCCTTTTCTATGTAGTGGCTTTCTAACTGTGTTAATAGTCTATTTGCAGCTGATTTGAAAAATTTCTCATCTGAAGTAACTGAAGCCAATTAGTTGCTATTTGTGAAATTTTTTCTTGTAACTCTTCAACTGTAATTGGTTTCCCTTGTATAAATAAGTTCCTTATTCTGTAAATCCTTATTCTCTTCCAGTGCTTGAAGTATACATATTTCTCTTGGAGTTTAAATGTGGGGTGCTTTATTATTGGGCACAAAGGGGATATGAGGGGAGCAAAGATGTTCATATGCCTGTACCATATTCACAGTGATTCTGTGGTGAAAGGCTTTTGTATTTGAGTCCTATTTCTTATCAATATTTTTGAATATGAATATGAATTAATTTGGGTCTATTTTCCCCTCCCTTTCCATTTCAACCCATTCAGCACTCTCAATGACCTGTATGAATATAACTGTTTGGGAAATTTGGAAAGCCTCATAATATGTCAATAAATGTGGTATTACTAATCTACCTTTCATACTAGGTCAGGGGTGTCCAACTTTTTGGCTTCTCTGGGCCACATTGGAAGAAGAAAAATTGTTTTGAGCCACACATTAAATACACAAACACTAACAAAAGCTGACAATACACAAACACTAACAAAAAAAAAGAGGTCTGTGCATAATTTTCATGATATCTGCCACCACAAATAAGCAAAAAAGTTCTCACATATGTTTTTTGGCTCTTGGCAGAGAACCGGAGCAGCAGAGGCCGGGAGAGTGTGCAGAGGGTGGCCAGGGAACTGGTGAAGGCAAGGTAGGAGCTGGGCAGAGGAGCAGGGAGACAGGCCCAGTGGAAAGGAAGGGAGGTGAGACTAGAGAGGCCCAGGAGGAAGCAGAGGGGTGGGGCCAACAGCATCTGAGGCTGATAAAGCTGCTCTCAGCCATTGGCAGAGCCAACAGATGCTGCAACAAGGGCATTTTTGCTTATCTGCATCCCTTAGCTGCGGCCTGGACTGCCCGGGGATTCCTTTCCCTGGGAGCAGTTTTTAACTGTTTTTTTTTTTTTTTAATTTTGTCCTTGTGTGTGGGTGTTGTGGGGGTGGTTGTCTGGGATAGCTGGGCAAGTGAAGGGTGGTGCAGGACAGACAAGGCGGGGGAAGAAGATAGGGCCTCCGAGGGGTACCCGACATCAGGCCAGGAGATGACCTTGGGGGGAATCACAGGTATTGCTGTCTGCTGCAATAGCTGTGACATGTTCGCCCTTCTCCCTCAGGAGAGGCAGGGATAAACTTGCCCTCGGTGCAAGCTGATGTCCCTCCTAGAGGAGGAGGTGAGGAGCCCAAGGGCTGAGAGAGCTCTTCAGGCCCCCTGGGAGCAGCCCCCCTCTGGACAGAAGACTGAGGGAGGGGCCATGGGAGGAATAGCTGGGGAGACATGAAGGCATGTCACCCACAGGAAGAGGAGGCCAACATGGACAATTCCTTCTCTTGGCACCAATCTGGAGCTGGAAAACAGGTCCTCTCTGCTTGGGGAGGCTGGGAATGATGAGGACTTGGAGGACTGACAGAACCACCAGACTGGGACAAGATGCAGCCAAGGGGCTGCTGCAGGAGAGGCAAGGGCCAGGGCACAGCTGCCTACCACCACCGGGAAGAGATTGTAGTCAGGGACTCCCTGCGGAAGGGTACTGAGGTGGCGGTGTGCCGCCCCGACCTTGGGGTGAGGGAGGTCTGTTGCCTACATCTGGTATGTGAAGGACAGAGTAGAGTGTATTGTTCCCTCCAGGGGTCACCAGCTGCTTCTGGTGATCCATGTGGGGACAAATGATATAGCCAGGCAGGGCATAGGTGGGATTACCAGGGACTTTGAGGTGTTAGGAAAGAAACTCAGGGACCTAAAGGCCCAAGTGGCCTTCTCATCTATCTTACCAGTATGGGGATTTGGTCCAGGCAGGGAAAGGAGGGTGGCCAAGGTGAACGACTGGCTTAGGATGTGGTCCCAGAAGGAACGCTTTGGGTTCCTTGACCACTGCATCTGGTTTCTTGCCAATGGATGGGTTGCACCTCACGAAGATGGGGAAAAGGTCCTTTGGAGATGCTCTAGTGAGTTTGGTCCAGAAGACTTTAAACTGAGTGGGGGGGGGGTCAGGGCCCCCAGAAATTTGTCTGCATTGGACAAGTGAGGGGAGAGGATTAAGGTTCTGGGACCAGGGTTTTAGAGGTACTGCAGGGGCTGACAGGACTCCTACAAAGAGGGGGCCAATATCAGGCAAGATGGGAGGAAGGAGGGGCTGGAGATTCAAAAGAAAGGAAACTGTGGGAAGGAGTTGAGGTACATGTACACCAATGCTAGGAGCATGGGTAATAAGCAGGAAGAGCTTGAAGCTCTCCTGGGAACAGGAGGGTATGACCTGGTGGGGATCACAGAAATATGGTGGGATGAAAGGCAAGAATGGAATGTGAACATAAGAGAGGTATCACCTGTTTAGAAAGGACAGGAAGGGAAAGAGGTGTGGGAATGTTGCTTTATACGTATGTCAGGGAAGCGATAGAATGCAGTGAGTTAGAATGCAGCACAGATGGGGATCTGGCAGAGGCAGTCTGGGTGGAAATAGGGGTTTTGACTGGGGAAGGGATCTGACAGTGGGGTATGTTATCACCCTCCAGGTTAACTTGAGACCTTGGATGATGTCCTGACAGATCAGATTCAAAAGATATCTCAGGGAAGGGACACAGTAATTATGGGAGGTTTCATTCTCCTGGATATTAGTTGGGAGACTCACTCAGCAGCGACAGCTATACAGGGAGGGTTTTTCACACATCCAAGAGATGATGGGGGGGGGGGATATCCTTGACTTGGTTTTGACCAACAGGGAAGAGTTGGTAGATGGGGTGCAGATTAGGGGAACTCTGGATGCGAGTAATCACTCCATCCTTTCCTTTGAGATCAGGGGAATGGGGATATGCAGCAGGTCCAGTACTTGAAGCTGAGACTTCAAGAGGGCCAACTTCGGTCAATTGAATGCTAGACTGCAGAATGTCTCCGGGGATAGGTTACTGGAAGGCAAGGGAGTTCAGCAGGGGTGGATGGCACTCAAAAGGGAGGTCTTGGAGGTGCAAGCCTTGACAATACCTCTAGTTAGTAAGGCAGGGAGGTGAAGGAGAGTGCCGCCATGGGTGTGAAAGGAGGTGGTTAGAGGAATTAGACACAAGAGGAACCTCCACAAGAATGGGTACTGGGGCAAATAGACAAAAGGAAATACTAGATGGAGGAGGCCCTTTGCAGAATGATTCTTCACAAGGCTAAGGCTGATTACAAGCCAAGACTTGCCAAGAATATCAAGAGCAACAAAAAGGGCTTCTATCAGCATGTAAATAGGAAGAGGAAGGGGAGACAGGTAGTTGGACTGCTAAATAAGGAGGAAGGAGATCCAGTGACTGATACGAGGGACCAGGCACAGATGCTAAATGACTATTTTGCCTCTGTGTTCTCCCCAAAGCAGGATGGGGGAAATCCACATGGGAGATTAGATGAGGCCGGGGACTTAGGGGCACAAATTAGAGTCACCCCCCCCCCAGAAGTTGAGGAGCTCCTCAAGACTCTGGATGTTACAAAGGTGGTGGGCCCTGATACGTTACACCCAAGGGTGCTTCAAGAGTTGGCTGGGGTTCTCTCACACCTACTGTTCTCCATTTTTGATCCCTCATGGAGAACAGGTGAAGTTCCAGAGGACTGGAGTGTGGTGTCAGTGGTTCCAGTCTTTAAAAGGGGTAGGGAGGTTGGCGGCCACACAACACAGTTTTCATAATAACAGGTCTTGCCAGACAAACCTTGTGGAATTCTATGACAAGGTTTTGAGGTGGCTAGATGGAGGGGATATGGTGGATGTGGTTTACCTGGATTTCAGCAAGACCTTTGAGAAAGTGCCGCATGATATCCTGATTGAGAAATGAAGGAGTTTACACTAAAGGGGTTGGCTACCAGCCAAGATAAACCAAGAGCAATCAGAGGTATCCCCAGGGAGACCAAAAGTTAGGATAATGGAATCTGAACATACAGGTCAAGTGATAATTGTTTCAGCTGGTTCAGTAGGCACTTGTGCTCTCTCTCTCTCTCTTTCTGTGTGTGTGTGTGAGAGAGAGAGAGAGCAGACACACACACACACAAACACAGTCACTCTTCTAAATTTTATCAAGTTAGGGCACAAGTCTGGCTGGGGAATGCTGAGAGTTGTAGAATTCTTCTTCCTACTAAGCATACATAGGACTGTGCCCTTAAGTGCCCTTAAAGAAGAAAGGGTAAGAAGTGTATTTTATGGATCATATGGATTTTATGGAAAAGAAATGGATCATATGGATTTTATTTTATGGATCATATAAGAAAATAAGATTAGTTCTTCTAGGTGAGACAAAAAGTCACTCTAGTGTGGCATTACTTTTTACCAGTCAGTGAGATACTTGGAGCAAGCTCATGATAGGAAGAAGAAAACCAGGAGTTGTAGAAGTCCCTAAAGTCCTCCAAAAAGCACTTCAAAGCTTGTTTTGGCTTCCTCTTGTTCTCTTTTTCACACTCCTACTTTGGGGGGGGGGGTCATCAAAGACGAAGTGTGTATTTTGAATACAGAAAGTCAAATTCTTGCATACCTCTTTTTTTTTCAAAAGTACTCATCCATTAAATAAGGTGTGCAATTTTTTATCCACATTTTGAAGTGAACATTAAAAATGCACATTTTTAGGAATCTGCAAACATTTCTTGAAAAAAGAAAAGGCCTTTCTGCTCATGTTCTGAATTGCAAAGAAAGTCAATTTTTCATGTTTCACAAATAAAAATGAGATTTCTGTACAGTTCTAACTCATGAGCAGACTATGAAAGTTATGTCTATGTCCAGTGTATGGTACTCATCGATAGGAATTTATGAAGAATCTGTTTTGGAGGTGAGAACCCATCAGATTCCTTTGGCTTGGCTTCCTGGACTCCAGCCTGCTTTCTTGGGGTGTGAGTCTGACTTCTTGAGGTGTGCACTGAGCATTTTTGCCTGGAATCAAGCCCTGTGTGACCGCTGAACAGATGGCATCCCTCCCATGCACACTTGATTTGCAACTTTGTGTGGCACATGATGCAGAAGATGGGTTGGTTTTGCAGTATTCTGTGAGCATTCATAAACTTCCTCTTGGTTTGGTTCACTTTCTAAGGTGGCACCAGCACCAAGCATGTAAGGAAGCCCTCAACGTGAAGAGGAATGGATTCCATGGAGCTTCATTGCAACCCTAATCATAGTCATTCTGCCTCTCTATAACTGAAGGCTTCTTTTCATTAATGGCCATTGGGAGACACAACCTTCATCCATGTATCTAATACTTTTAAATTGGTGTTTAAGCTAGAAGCCATCAACACATTTGGTAGTAGTGAACCCTGAAAGTAGTGAAACCTAGAAAATGTCCCACAGACCATATTGGAGTTCTCTGGAAGACATGCAGGGATCTCTTAGCAACTAAGTTAATGTGAAAAGGATTCCCTGACAATGAAGGATGAAACCACTAGGTTTGTGTATTCTGATATATTCTCTCACCTATCTGTTTTAGATATGCATAGTAATTTTTCTGATAGTAATTTGAAAAGAAAAAAAAAAACTGTGTTCTAGATGCAAATTGGAGTTCAATGAAAATTTATAGTATGGATTCCATAAAGTACCTTATTTAGACAAGCCACAATGAAGGTTATACTTACTTTTTAACAAATTCATGTATTAAAAAGTGTAGCAATTTGAGACTATATTTTCTGATAAGACATATTATACCACCAAGTTTCCTTATTTACAGATATCTGAATAGTGATTCTGTCAAAATGCTGAATATCAAGACCTTTTCTTTAAAAAAAAAAAAAAGCTACGAGGAGAAGTTGATGGCATCTTTCTAAAAGGTTAAAGATGTGCTTAATTCAATACAATGTTCTTCCTCGATTATAAAGACAAAGATACCATTTTAAAAAGTCCATTGTCAGAGAAAATACCACATATAAAATTAATAAATGAGAAATGAACTGAGGAAGACTATACTTATATTTCTGGCTGAAGAGGCACTAGAATTTGGCAGAAGCTCTGTTGTGCTGACATGCAACAGATATGACACCAGCATGGCAGAAATCTCCTGAAATACCCTGGATATGCTGCTGGAGCACTCCAGTGTATCTGTTCTGCTGGCAAAGACATGCCAGTGGAAGAACTATCACAGGGTGAATGTGTGGAAGAAAAGGAGTACATTCATGTTGTATCCTAGACAACTCCAGACCATAGCCACACTGCATCGAGGGCATAATTTTGCATCAGACAGGCAAGTCATTTCCCTTCTCTTTACTCCAGCAGGATGATAAATTAATTAATTAATAGCTGCACACATCCATGATAACCATCCCACTTATAATTTCAGGACAAAGCATAATAGAGGGATGTTGAACTTGTTTCAGCCAGAAGGCCAAGAAACTCTCAGAGAGTCCTTCAAGGGTTTCATTCCAATGGTGGGTAGAGAGACAGGTCCAATGGTGCACAGTCAGATGCAGCCTGCATGTCTGAGGTACTGTACCCCAGATTGAACATTGTGTAAAATCAGTTGCAGCCCACATTTTCCCAGAGAGGCAGAGATGGGAAACTTCAATTTGTCTACTCCCCCATCCAAATTGATGACCACCAGTATTCCTTGTGGTCACAAATGCTGTGGACTGTAACTATGTGAAGAAGTATTTTCCATGAGCTGTCCTGTATCACCCACCAATCAGTTTCATGGAATGCCTTCATATTTTAGCAGTATAAAAGTACAATGAAATTATGAGAGAAATAACTCCCAGTCTACTTTCTCCACCCCATGCATACTTTCGTAGAACTGTACGATGTTTTCCCTTACTCACTTATTTGAATCTAAGCTACTTTATTCTGGACAGCAGAAATGAAGAGGAGCAGAGGTAACTACAGGTAGACATATGAGTGATCAAAAGCTAACTCCAACTCCATGGAAAGAAAGCTTATTCAAACTGCAGTGTAGTGGTGGTATGAAATCCAAAGTGTTTTCATGTTCAAAACAATATAGGTTGCAATGGATAGAACACGTAAACTGAGAGAGAATGGTTCCTATCCTTCATGACAGTTAAAGAATGCTGATGTGGTAGTGGTAGAGGTTCATGAATGGAATACTTTTCCCATTAGGACTTTCAGCTGGCTAGCTTGGTGAGGATGCTTCTGTTGATTATATTAGGTATTAACAAGCATGAGCAATAGCATTCCTGCCTTAATGGAGCCTCAGCTCTTGCATAGCAGTCTCCAGAATTGTGTAACCTGTGTGAGGCAAGCATCTAAAAGAGCAGGGTAACTTGACTTTTTGTTGTGATGTTGTCGTTCAAACATTTGGAAGTGCATCCCCATTGCTAAATTCCCAGTATCCTGCACCCCCTTTTCCCAGCAGAAAGTAAATAACATACAATAAGAAAGAATGTCTACATCAACAACCATTGATTTAAGCACCATTTTGAGCAGAAATGCTGGATATAGATGAATTAGATCCCAATAAATCATGTATTTTCTTGCTTTAAGTTTGTTTTTTTAATACTTGATTTCCAGTTGTGCTTCCATATAGATTTTTCTTGAACATATTTGGGGCACTTTGAATCTCCCTGATGTTGTTCATATCCAAGCCCACCACAGAATTTGGTGGGTTATGTCACATGCAGGATGTCCTTAAAATAGTTTTTGTTGTTTCATTCCATCCTTGCATAAAGTCATTGCTGACACCAAAGAGGCATATATAGATTTTTTTATTTGGCATACTATGAAGAAGTTAGCAAAAGTTAATAACATATTTTTGCAGTCAGACTGAGAAGTCATTAGGAAAAAATAAATGTACCAAAGAGAGCTGTATATGCAAACTTAATTGACAACTGTGCACACAAGTGCTGCAATTTATTTTATTACAAGTAAACATAACCTTTCTAAATGTCAGTTCTGCATTCTGTTGACCAGCATTTTAATTTAGACCCATTTTGTTCTCATGTGTGGTAATTGTGATTATCATTTTATGCTACACTAAGATTTTGATAATTTATTTTAGATATCACAAGTCTTCTTATGCCATACTTCTGGAAACAATGATCAAATTACAATTTGCAGTGAAGGTGATGGGAATGTGGGCAGTCCAACTTTTTGTACCTTGAAGATTTCAACCTGGTACCAATGGGCCACACAATGAATTACATTTCCATATCATAAATTAAAGTGTTTGGAATATGTTTATCTAATGTAATATGCACAATTAATATATTTAATTAATCATTGTGCAAGGGAGAAAATGATATGAGGTCTCAGAGTTGACTTGGGACTGCTTTGTGAGCCTGTGATCACTGCAGAGTTCACTGGCTGCTCCTTCTCCAACCACAGACCCAAGCACAATGGCCACTCCACTGGGGTGGCTCATCCATTTCTTCCCTGTTTCTCCCACCCAGAAACCCTCCCATGTAACCTCCAGACCCTCCTTCCTTCTTGGAATTGGTACACTGAGCCACCTATACTTGAACTAACAAACTTTCCCCAGGATGCCCAGCTTGCTCCTGCTGACAAACATAAAGGCACTCAGCTCCTGAGCTGGTGGCCCATTTGCTCTGTTCCATTTTGAATGCATCTTTTAAAAAACTGTCTGGAAAACAAAACAACTTCCTCCAAAAGTAGCCAAACTCCTGTAAAGACACTTACATTTTTGAACCTTAATTTTATTCTTTTATGTTCTTCTTTTTATATTTTGTAATCCATCCTGCCTAATGGGTAGGGTAGAAATTTTGATAAATAAAGACCTTCATGAGCACCTGGAATCTTGGGGGGGGGGGAAACTAAGAGCAGTCTTAGAAGACCCTGTCTCCCCCCCCCAAAAAAAATAATAAAAAAAATCTCCAACCCTATCAGAGGCTAATCTCATCTTGAAAGGGTAACCTAATAGCCACCTTCTTTTCATGAGCAGAGATCTCTCAGTGCTTTGGTTTCTCCTGGCTGCTTCCCTTTTGACAACTGTGAAGGAAGACAAAAATAAAAGATAAAACTTTTGGCAGCCCTCAGCCCCAGGTCAATGCCTATGAAGGCTGCTTCCATTAGTGGAGAATCATTGGGATGTCGGCCAGTGACAAGCAGGGTCCCCCAGGGCTATGTCGTGGGGCTGATCCGGTTTAATTTTTTCATCAATGACATGAAAGAAGGGGTGAACAGTTTGCTGATCAAATTCACAGATGGTACTAAAACTGGGGCAGTGGCCACAACTGAGGAGCAGGTACTCCAGATCCAAAAGGATCTGGACAGACTATGGAAGTGGGCAGGAGACAACAGGATGGTGTTCAATGTGGATAAGTGCAAGGTCTTGCACTTGGGGCATAGGAATAGGTGTCATAAGCACAGGTTAGGTGACAAGTGGCTGGAGAGCAGCACTTGTGAAAGGGACCTCGGGGTGCTGGTTGACTGCAGGCTAAATATGAGTCAGCAGTGTGATGCGGTGGTTAAGAGGGCGAACTTCACCCTTGGTTGCATAGCCAGAAGTGTGGCTTCTAGATCAAGGAGGTATTATTACCACTCTATATGACTCTGGTGCACCCGCAACTGGAGTATTGTGTTCAGTTTTGGGCCCCTCATTACAGGAAGGATATAGCCAGGTTAGAGTCAGTGCAGCATAGGGCCACAAGGTTGGTGGCTGGTTTGCAGGGGATGCCATATGAGGTGAGCCTGAGGGAACTGGGCCTCTTCAGCTTGGAGAAGGGAAGACTCAGAGGAGATCTGTTGGCAACATACAGGTATGTGAGGGGATGTCACATGGATGTGGGTAGAGACCTGTTCTCCCCTGAAGACGAGGGCCGGACCCGCTCCAATGGAGCAAAGCTCAGGGAACCAAGGTTCCATTTAGATGCCAGGAAGCACTTCCTGACAGGACTCTGAGGGTATGGAATGGGCTTCCATGGG
Source organism: Varanus komodoensis (assembly GCF_004798865.1). Taxonomy (NCBI): domain Eukaryota; kingdom Metazoa; phylum Chordata; class Lepidosauria; order Squamata; family Varanidae; genus Varanus; species Varanus komodoensis. Next base: position 618,270 of record NW_025336100.1, on the reverse strand, counting down.
AGGTGGTTGAGGCCCCATTGGTGAGGGTATTCAAAGATAGGCTGGACATGCCCATGGTGGGCATGTCGTGAGCGGAGCCGGCTGGAGCTGGGAGTTAGACTAGATGGTCTGGGAGGTCCCTTCTGACTCGCTCTGTTTCTTTGTTTCTATAATGTTAACATAATAGCATATTGATGTCTTCATACAGAATACAATACTCTAAACTGATCAAAAATGCCCATGACAATAGAATAGAAAATTTCCCTGATTGAGCCTTATTGACTAGTCAATTCAGTGAATTCCTGATAGTTTGGATCAGCCTCTGTGTCTGCTTAAAGATGCAAATCTGTCTGATTGAGGAACCATTTGGGAAAACTGGTTTGACAACTACACTGCACAGGTGCTTGCCTCTTTTAAGCTAGATGATTAAATGGGTCCATTCAGAAACAAATGGACAGCTTTGTCTCCATTCTCTGCAGCTGATGGGAACACTGGTATTTAGCCTACAGCAGCTTCTTAGTCCAGCTAAGAATTCTATCTTCTTAAAGTAACAGCAATGCTAAGCAGTAACCTGTGTTGGAATTCTGCTGCTTTCTGAGAAAGAGGTTTGGGTTTGATTTCATAACACAAAGAAACATAAAAGCAACCCTTTTCTACCAGGATTTATCTGAATTTTCCCAACAAAGGTCATCTGACTTGAGGACTATGGACATATAATTTAGTTGTATCCTCTTTGATATCTCCCATTTCCTGGAGATTGCTTTTAACATGCTTTTAAATTCTTATGTGATTGGGATACTTATTTTGGTTTATGACGACAAGGTTAACATGCCAGCAATATTTCAGGTATTTCAGGTATTACCTTTAATACCTGTAGCTTTGTAACTATCCCATGTTTATATCCAAAGATTTTTTCTTTGACTCTCCAAAGACATTGCATCATTTTTATTCTGGAATAGAAACAATGACAAGACTAGAGCAGTCCAAGTGACAATCAACCGGTATTGTTTCTGCCTCAATAGACCACTCAGTGCAAATTCTCAGTTCCACCAATGCATTACCTGATACAGTCATAAATGAATTGTTGTTAAGAGACAGACAATTTATTCATTCACATCCTTCCTGGAGCAGTGAAGGATGACAACCTGTTTTCCTCTGGATGACAGTGTATTTAGGAATACAATTGAATTGAGGATCCAGTATGCAAGAAGTCATAGTATTACAGTAGCTGCTGTTTCCACATAGTCCTGGAGATGTTTAATTTCCACAAAAGGCTGAAAGAGCCACAATGCCTAAAAAAAGAAGAAGAAAGGAAAGCAACATATTTTGTTTTGCAAAGAACTAGGGTGAATAAATGACATCCTTACATAGGAAGATTCTATACTCTTCCTGGTTCCCTGATGGCTTTTTTCTCACATTCTGAATACTCTAGTGAAGTTATTAGAAAGCTTTCTTTTTTATTTTTTCCCCTTAAGACCAGTTTTGACTAAAAGGCATGTAGTCTGGCAATTAAGGAGATTTTAATATCTTTGTTTCTTCACCCTCATGTGAACAAACTGGCTTGGGAGGAGGAGGAAGAGAAAAGCTGTTCAACAAGAGCATTATGAATAATCAACATATGGTTGCTGTTCTAGATAAATGGGGGGAAAGCTCTCATAGAATTTCTTGAAATAATTATTATAGAAATCTTATATATTGGTCTTCCTTCAAAAATCCCAAAACAGGTCATAAAATGAAATTGTTACAAAATGCAATATAACCAATCCATAAAATAGTAAAATGCCTAAGCCGAATATCCTGGGGTAGCTGGCAATGCTAACAGTTAGAAAATGTCTCAAATTGTTGGTGGAAACAATTTGGAACAAATCATTTGTATTTGTGCACCTTTGAAGCTGCACAAATTCACATACCTGAAAATATGCAAATCCCCCAAGATTTATTTATTCAACTTACATCCTGCTATACTAATCCAGAGACTCGTCAAGTGGATTACAATATTATAAAATATGCAAATCCCTGAAAAATACATATTTTAACAATTTAGTTGATGGTGAAAATGCACAATTTAATTTTTCTATGTATTTTTTTTCTATTACTCAGCTTCCATAAGGCAAGTAATAAAAATGATTCATGGAATCAGCATAACGTGGGAAAAGCTGGTCTCCTATAGAACCTGCAGGAACAGGTCAGATTCATAGATATTCAAACTCACTTAAGACTGTTATGAATTTCTCCAGAACCCCTACCTTGATCAGAGCTCAAATACCAACTGGCAGCCAGTGCAGATACAGGAGAGTTATCTGGATGGTAGAAGCTCCACTGAGCAGCCAAACTGGTATAGTTGGTACTAGATGCAGCTTCCAAATCCATATCAATGGCAGCCACATCTAAAGAAAAAACACTTACAGGCATTATCCATCCAAGCTCAAGAAGATGAGTAAATGCTGCCAAGCTATCTAAAGAAGATTACCTAGGTACACATGCAGTTCAGAGAATGTACCTACTCCATAACAGTTTAACATGCAGGCTGACTTTTGAGAGGCTGAATTTACAGAAGCTATGGATGGAATTCTCAAAAAAATGTGAATGCGTGAATGAATGAATGTACTCATAATTTTAATCCAGCATTAAGTGAGCCAGTGTGGAATAGCAGTTAAGAGCATTCTACACCTTCTAGAATTAACACCAAAAAATGATGTCCTTATCATCATGGGGGATTGGAATGCTCAAGTAGGAAGCCAAAAGATAACTGGAATAACAGGAAAGTTTGGCCTTGGGGTACAAAATGAAGCAGGGCACAGGCTGGTAGAATTTTGTCAAGAGAATACGATGGTCATAGCAAACACTCTTATCTAACAACCCAAGAGATGACTCTATACATGGACATCACCAGACAGTCAACACAGAAATCAGATTGACTATCAGATGGATTAGCTCTATACAGTCAGTAAAAACAAGACCAGGAGCTCACTGTGGTTCAGATCATGAGCTTCTTGTTGCAAAATTTAGGCTTAAATTGAAGAAAGTAGGGTAAAGCACTAGGCCACTCAGATATGACCTAAATCATATCCCTGATGAATATACAGTAGAGGTGACAAATAGATTTAAGGAATTAGATCTGATAGACAGAGTGCCTGAAGAACTGTGGATGGGGGTTCGCAACACTGTACAAGAGGTAGCAACTAAAGCCATCCCAAAGAAAAAGAAATGCAAGAAAGAGAAATGGCTGTCTGAGGAAGCTTTACAAATAGCTGAGGAAAGAAGGGAAGTGAAAGGCAAGGGAGAAAGAGAAAGATACACCAAACGGAATGCAGAATTCCAGAGAATAGCTAGAAGAGATGAGAAGGCCTTCTTAAATGAACAGTGCAGAATAATAGAGGAAAACAATAGAATAGGGAGGACCAGAGATCTCTTCAAGAAAATTGGAGATATGAAGGGAACATTTCATGCAAAGATGGGCATGATAAAGGACCAAAATGGCAGGGACCTAACAAAGGCATAAGAGATTAAGAAGAGGTGGCAAGATTACATGGAAGAACTATACAAGAAAGAGCTTAACATCCCTGATAACCACGATGGGGTGGTCACTGACCTCGAGCCAGACATCCTGGAATGTGAAGTCGAGTGGGCCTTAGGAAGTTTGAGCAACAACAAAGCTAGTGGAGGTGACTGTATTCCAGTTGAGCTATTCAAAATCTTAAAAGACGATGCAATAAAAGTGCTACACTCAATATGCCAGCAAATTTGGAAAACTCAACAGGGGCCACAGGATTGGAAAACGTTAGTTTACATTCCATTCCCAAAGAATGGCAATGTCAAAGAATGCTCAAACTACCACACCATTGCATTCATTTCACATGCTGGCAAAGTGATGCTCAAAATCCTACAAAGTAGGCTCCAGCAGTATGAGGACTGAGAACTACCAGAAGTACAGGCTGGATTTCAAAGAGAGAGAGGAACTAGAGATCAAATTGCCAACATACACTGGATCATGGAGAAAGCTAGGGAGTTCCCGAAAAACATCTACTCCTGCTTCATTGACTATGCTAAAGCCTTTGATTGTGTGGATCACAACAAATTGTGGCAAGTTCTTAAAGAGATGGGAATACCAGGCCATCCTATTTGTCTCTTGAGAAACCTATATGTGGGTCAGGAAGCAACGGTGAGAACTGGACACGGAACCACTGATTGGTTCAAAATTGAGAAAGGAGTTCGACAAAGCTGTATACTGTCGCTCTGCCTATTTAACTTATATGCAGAGCACACCTTGAGAAAGGCGGGGCTAGATGAATCACCAGTTGGAATTAAGATTGCTGGAAGAAAAATCAACAACCTCAGATATGCAGATGATACCACTCTCATGGCAGAAAGTGAAGAGGAACTAAAGAGCCTCTTGATGCAAGTGAAGGAGGAGAGCAGAAAAGTTGGCTTGAAACTCAACATTAAGAAAACTAAGATCATGGCATCCGGTCCTCTCACTTCCTGGCAAATAGATGGGGAAGAAATGGAGGTAGTGACAGATTGTATTTTCCTAGGCTCCAAAATCACTGCAGATGGGAACTGCAGCCAAAAAATTAAAAGATGCTTGCTCCTGGGGAGGAAAGCTATGGCAAATCTAGACAGCATACTAAAAAGCAGAGACATCACTCTGCCAACAGAAGTGCGTACAGCCAAGGCTATGGTTTTCCCGGTTGCAATGTATGGCTGTGAAAGTTGGACCTTAAGGAAGGCTGAGCGCCGAAGGATTGAGGCCTTTGAATTGTGGTGGAGGAGACTCCTGCGAGTCCCTTGGAGCGCAAGGCAATCAAACCAGTCAGTCCTAGAGGAGATCAACCCTCTTTAGAAGGCCATATAGTGAAGATGAAACTCAAATACTTTGGCCACCTAATGAGAAGGAAGGACTCCCTGGAGAAGAGTCTAATGCTGGGAACAATAGATGGCAAAAGGAGAAGGGGACAGCAGAGGATGAGGTGGGTAGATGGAGTCACTGAAGCAGTTGGTGTGAGCTTAAGTGGACTCTGGGGGATTGTGGAGGACAGGAAGGCCTGGAGGAATGTTGTCCATGGGGTCATGATGGGTCAGACACGACTTCGCAACTAACAACTTTGATGGAATCCTCAATAAAATGTGAATGCGTGAATGAATGAATGTACTCATAATTTTAATCCAGCATTAAGTGAGCCAGTGTGGAATAGCAGTTAAATGCATAGGACTCGGGCAATATGGGTTCTAGTCCCCACTCAGCAATGGAGCTAATTGGATGGCTTTGGGTCAGTCATAGACTCTCAGCCCAGGCTAAATCACAGGTTGTTTTTGTGGGGATAAACTTGAAAGCATCAGAAGGAGAACGGTGTAGGCGGCTTTCAGTTTGTTATAGGAGAAAAGTAGGTTATAGATCTAATAAATAAATATATTGTACATTCAGATGGATTCCACTATGGATTCATGGGATCCCAGAGAATAAACTAGTTCATACCTTAGCTTTTGTCACCAGCAAAAAAACCTGAAGGATATTTTCAGTTTTACAAATGCTATTAACATAAATCTGCCTGAGAAATTAAATTTTATTTTTATTTATTTATTAAAACATTTCTATGCCGCCCCTTGCCGAGGCCTCGGGGCGGCTTACAACATCAAATAAAATACAAAATACATTAAATCTGTACATTTCCATGGAATTATGTGCATTGCATATTGGAATAGTGTTATTCAATTTCAATTTGCATATAAAAACCACTGATTTACACTATACTGGATAGCTATACCTAAAAGAAAACCTTCTTTGGAATGGGAAATGTGTTAATTCCTATCCTTTTCAACTACAGTGTAATTGTCTGCATTAATACTGTGTGAAAACCAACAATGATAAATAGCACCAATATAAGAGGAATGATACTTGGAAAACTAAGCTGCCACAAAGCTCATTTAACTTGTTCTACTAGCTTAACATTTAAGCCACTTGACTTTATAGGTGTATTATATCACAAAATGTTAAACTGCAGGTAAAAAATGCATTTGAACAAAATGGACCTCTTCTTAGCTGCTTTGAAAATATGTCAAATTAATGAGTTGGATCCAACATTGTCTCTCTGTAAATGGAAAGCTTCCTTACATTAGCAGGAGGAACCACAATCTGACAGAGGTTCCTTCCTGGGTAAGGAGCTGGTTCAATGCTGTCACTAATGTGTCCTTCTTACAGTATCTAGGGCCACATTGCAGAGTTCTCAGGAGCATCTTCCCATTCTCCTTAGCAGATTGTTCAAAGCATGGGTGACTGCAGGGTGGAGTTCATATCATGTTCAACCTGAGGATATATTCATATCCCTGGTATGCAGGTAGCAGTAGTAATGTTATCCTCTAGCATTATACTGGGTCCCATAGGTTTTTATACTTGACTGAAAAATAAAAATCAAAGGGTTCTATTTTTTATGAGTAAACCATCTTCTGATATGTTCAAAAAGGAGAGTACAAGTCCATATTGGGATAGGCAATCTCATCTCAAAATCTTTTAGCTTTCTCCCTAATATTTGTATGAACAGAAGAACGTAAGATCAATTACACTGGTTCGGACCAGTGGTCCATGTAGTCCATCTTTCCATTTATACACAGGCCAACCGTCTCCCAGTTGGAAACCCACAAGTAGGACATGAGTAGCACCTATGTCATTAGGACTAGATATCAGTGATAGCCTTATCCTCCAGGAATTTGTAAAACTCATTCTATTTGAAGCCATCCAGAGTGGTGGCCATCACTACACCTGGTGGCAATGAATTCCATAGTTACTACATTGTATGCAGTACTTGCTTTTATCTGTCCTGGACCTCCTATCAATCAGCTTCATGGGCTGTCAGTTTAAAAATGGTAGTCATAGATTCATAGTAGATTTGGAAGGGGCTATGAAGGCCATCGAGGCCAACTCCTTGCTGTTGCAGGACACCAGCTTACACCATCCCACTCAGATGGCTGTCCAGTTTCACCATGAATGTCTCTAGTGTGGGTGAACCCACCACCTCTTTAGGCAGCTGGTTACACTGTTGTATTGCTCTGACAGTGAGGAAGCTTTTCCTGATGTCCAGCCTGAACCTGGGTTGTCACAACTTGACTTGATTATTCCGTGTCCTACACTCTGGCATCAGCAAGAAGAGATCTTGACCTACCTCTTTGTGACAGCCTTTGAGGGACTTATAGAGGGATATCATGTCCCCCATCAGTCTTCACTTCTCAAGGCTGAACATGCCCAGTTTTCTCAGTCTCTCCTCATAGGGCAGTGTTTCCAAAACCTGAATCATTTTTGTTACCCTCTCTGGACCCTTTCTAATTTTCCTGTCCCTTTCTTAAATCTTGGTGCCCAGAACAGGACACAGTATTCCAGATGAGGTATGACAAGTGAGGAGTATAGAGGAACTACTGCTTCTTGTGATTTGGAAGTGATACTTCTGTTAATGCATCCCAAAATAGTATTAATGTTTTGGCGGCTGCATCACATTGTTGACTCATGTTTAGCCTATGATAAACTTTGTTTATCATTTTTCTGAGTTTGTTAAAGTTGACTTTCTTGAAGTCCAAGATGCTTGTTGGGCTCCAGTTACCCTTTGTCTCCTACATAATTGAGAATTCAAGTATCACATGGTCACTTTCCCCCAGAGTTCCCATGGTTGTTCTTTTGTCCACCAGGCCATCCCTGTTAAATTAAATCAAGAATAGCAGATCCTCTCGTACCTTCCTCTACTTTCTGCTGGAGAATGTTGTTGGCAACACATGTCAGAAATCTCTTGGAGGGGCCATGCTTGGCAGAATTTGTCTCCCAGCATATATCAGGGAAATTGAAGCCTCCCATGATGACTATATTGTTCTTGGAAATGCTGGCAAGTTGCTTTTTGAAGGTTGCATCCTTGTCCTCTTTTTGACTGGGTGGATGGTAATATATGCCAATAAATATGTTTTTCTTATTTTTGCTCCCTTTCAATTTAGCCAGGTGCTTTCAATGGGGCTGCTAAGTTCTGTATTTCTGTGCATATATATGTGTCTCTTACATACAGTGCAACTCCACCTCCCTTTTTGTCCTTTCTCTTTTTCTTGAACAGGTTGCGTCCATCAATTGTAGAGTTCCAGTCATGTGAGTTATCCCACCCAGTTTCTGTTATTTGTATAAGATCGTAATTGCCCTCATGTACTATGAGCTCAAGTTCATGTTGTTTGTTTCTCATTCTCTGGCTGTTGGTGTAGACATCAAAGTTCATTCTTGCTGTGACCTGGTTTTCCTCCTACATTTTTTGGGAGACTGGTGCTGGGCCCTGCTTGAGGTTTTTTCTCTGTTGAAATATAAAAGTCTTTGCCAAGTGATGGTATGCCATGCTGCACATCTCCCTCCCCTACAGGTTTTAGTTTAAAGCTCTCCTGATGAAGGTTTTCATGTAGTGGCCAAACATCTGCTTCCTGTTCTTTGCAGCCCATCCTTCTTTGAGAGGTGCAGCTTCATCTTCTATGAAGCTTAGCTTGTGGTCCCAGAATCCAAATCTTTCTTTACAGCACCACCACCATAGCCAGTCATTCACTTGAAGGATTTTTCTTACTCAAACAGTTCCTCTTCCATGTACTGGTAGGATTGAGGAGAAGACTATCCAGGCCCCAGTGTTTTTTATTTTCCTCTCTAGAGCTTCGAAGTCTGATGTTATTTCAGTAAAGCTTCTCATGGCAGTGCCATTAGTTCACATGTGCAAGAGAAGGAAGAGGCATTTGTCAGTGGGTTGTACTAGTTGTGTGAGCTTGCTGGTTATATCTTTAACCCTGGCGCCAGGGAGACAGCACACTTGGCAATTCTCTGAGTCATCACAACAGACATATTTTTCCATCCCACACAAGAGGGAATCTCCCACAACTAGCACTCTTCTCCTTTTTTTGCAAACTTTGCTGTCCTTTTCCTTGCTTGATTGGCCTTTTGCCACTTTTTCAGAGTTACCCAGTGTGTCATGTAGTTCTTTCACAGTGGATTTCTCACATGTCCCTTCCTCAAGTAACTTGCTCTAGTCATGCTTAGTTATGCAGGACTAATTGTGGCTCAATGGAAAAGGAGTAGGACATTTGGACATATATCCAAATGCACATCCGATGCCCATTCAACCACAACTAATCATACATACAGCACTGGATAGGTAGATCATGTGTTACCCCAATTGGAATATGCTATCCTTTCCCAGTGCCCACTTGCTTGCAAAACACTTGCATCCATTATCAAAGGAACCCGGAAAAAATCCCAATGGGAATGTTTCAGGGATGCAGATGGAACCACGGATTATGCCTCCTCGCATCTGCTCAGAACTAGCTGCTATTTACTCTAGGGAGGAGCATTTTGGAACACTGTTATTTCCAAACTGTGTCCTCCATTGCATACTGGGATCTTGCAATATACAGGCTCTCCTTCCATACACACACTGGCACAGGCATTCTACTCATCATAATTATGTTCTTTTTACTGGTTTTAATAACAAGACATTGTCCAGATGTGTTCCTGGAAATGTATAAAGACAAAATAAATAAATAAAATAAGAGGAAAAATAAAAGCAAAACCAATATGCTGCTATAGTAAATATAGTTTTAGAATGCTCCAATATGTAAAGTTTACTTCTTGTTTGTATATAAATTAGATCCCCAACATAATTACTTAAGCAAAATGTACAGTGTATTCAATGATTTTACAGTTTACCTTTTGGCAGTGTTTGATGCTTGCTAATTCTAGAATCAATAACCCAAATGGTGCCACAGAGTTCACTGCAAAGCATTTCCATAGATTGCAAAGTTTCAAAAGGCTCAGAGTCTGAATTTGATTAAGTTGATTGGCTTGCTATGTAGGAAAGCAATCAAATTTAGCAAGGTCAGAGATTGTGCAAGTATTGAGCTGGACAATCCAGGGAAACTAGAACTTTATTTGACCTTGAACCTTCTGATATTGGACCTGATATATTTCCATTATGTCAACATGCTAAATAAAGGCAAACATACTCAGTCACTATTTCTAGTGAAGGGCACTTTTCATCAAGGTGCTACATCTGCATTTAGATTGTACAACTTCAGACTGCAAGTCAAGGATTATGTGAAAGGATGTTCCCCCATGCAAAATAATGTGTCTCTTCCCTTAAGCAGCAAAATATCTTGGACTGTGTTCTAATTTCTTCTCCTATATGCCAGACAGATTGGATCCTGAGGCAAAGGAATCTTTTTTCAAAACATAGAACTCATCATTCTAGAATGAAGCTTAATTTGTTTCAGATAACAGCTTGTGTTTCAAATAAGATCTCAAAATGATGGCTTCCAGTTCTGTTTCTCAGAATACTGCAACAGGAGAAGTGCATTTGACTGAGAGGTCCACTTTCTAATCCTAGAGCACAGTTTACCATGGACTCTGGTCATTGTTGTACTTTGGGCGAAGGCAACATTTATCCAGCACCACCAGACTTCAGTATGCGAAAACCAAACACACAGACAATGAAAACAAACACATAAACACAAAACATCAAACAGGTTTACAGGTGTCATAACTCAGCTTACTGGATATAGGCACTCAGTAATATTGTTCAGTGCTTTAGAGGTCAATAGACATTGACTTGAGCTGTGAAACACAGTAACAAATCATTGGACATCTTACAATACTGAGGTAAGCTCTGGTAGCAACTGGGCCACTTAAAGTTTTCAAGAGTAGGGCCATGTAGAGAGGGATAAAGTAAAATAAAAGATAGGTTACTATGATATGGATGAAAGAAACCAGAATCCTAACTCCAGGAAAGGTGTTACAGTGTGCATGGGTTCCTGAAGGCCTAAGACCCAGAAGAAAATGAAGAATGAAAAAGCATGATGGAACTGACCAGACTGAGAAAACTGAGAGGCCAGGAGCGGTTGGAGAATGGAACATGACAGATAAGATAAGCTCACACAGTACCATCCAGAGAGAGAATGGAATGTGACACAGTGCGTGTGCTCAAGATAAGGACCAGCACGTTCTGTGTGTCAGCTCTGCTCAGAGGAGTTCACTGTTTGATCCAGTTGGACTAAGCTGATAGAGTCAACTCTAAGGTATAAAATGACTGGGCTTTCCAGCTTCCATGTGTGCCAGAACAGCGCTGCAGCTGGTCACCCACAGTCCTGATGGATCACCGAGAGGGTCTATTGGCTGTATGAGTGTTGCATGAATGTGAGTGTGAATGAGGCTTCTTGATATTGTTGCTGATGATTGCTGAACTTGTATTCTTATGCTTCTGTATTCTTTATATCATAGAATAAATGTTACATGCATAGTGTTTAAAACCAGATCTGGCATTCAGTCTCTCTTGGATAAGGGCTTTCCTTGGAAACCTGATAGTCATCTCTTTACTGAATCAAGGACCGCTTTGTTATGGTCACAAAGGGTGGACTTAGCAAATCAGTCAACAAAATTAATGGTGATAGAAATTTGGAGCAAATTCTACCATAGAAAGAGAGAAAAGAAAAATCTCAGACTTTTCTGAGAAAAATGTCTTCAATGAAAGGTTAGTGGTAATTTTTTGTTGTAAGTTTTAGTTGTAATTTTCCAGAATTTTTTCCCGGTAGTGATGCTGGACAAAATTAGCAACAGATTCTAATAGATTTGGATTTCTAGAGAATCAGCCAGCAGATGCTGCAGCAGACTGACCTTTGCAGAGGCCTGTAGATGGAACATAGAAACGTAGAAACAGAGTGAGTCAGAAGGGACCTCCTAGGCCATCTAGTCTGACCCCAGGCTTCAGCCAGCTCCACTCATGTAATACCCAACATGTGGGTGTTCAATCTTTTCCTGAACACCATCACTGATGGAGCCCCCACCACCTCCCATGTACTTCCTGACATCCACACTAAATCTTGGTTGCCTGAGATTTGCTCCATTGGAACGCGTCCTGACCTCCACTGCAGGGGAAAAAAGGTCATGACCCAACTCTGCATGGCACCCCTACACGTACCTAACAGGCCCCCTCTGAGTCTCCTCCTCTCAAAGCTGAAAAGACCCAGTTCCCTCACTCTCTCATCGTATGGCTTACCCTACAGTCAGGCCACCATCCTAGTGGCCCTTTGCTGCACTGATTCCAACCTTGCTATATCCCTCTTGTAATGATGTAAATGCTCCATCCCTAGAGTCTTATGGATCCGGATGGTTTCCTGAGAACTCTGGGGGATTTTCCAGTTGACAAAGCTGGTGCTCCTGTTGATACCCTGGTTCAGGGGTCAGCAACCCGTGGCTCTGGAGCTTCATGTGGCTCTTTCATCACTCTGCTGCGGCTCCCTGTTGCTCAAAATATGCATCACAACCGTCAATGTGCAACACCCACCGGCATGTGATTTATTGAGTTGTTCAACCCCTGGTAGGCCAACCATTGATAAATCCAAGAAAAGAAAAGTTTCAGAAGAAAACAGAATGTTTAATGGTATGTGGGCAGAGTCATTTGCTTTCACTGCTGAAAAGACTGGTTTACCAGTATGCTTAATATGTAATGAGAATTTGGCAAACAACAAAAAGTCAAATGTTGCAAGACATTTCCAGAATAAACGCACAGCCTTTACTGAAAAATATCCAGATGGAGATGAGAGAAAAAAAAAGCCATTTTGGAACTGATGCAGAAGGTTGATCTGACCAAAAATCATTTCAAGAAGTGGATTAAGTCTGCAAATTCAACTACATATGCTAGTTTTGTGGCCGCTCAGGAAATAGTCAGGCACAGGAAGCCGTTCACAGATGGAGAGTATATAAAAGAATCATTGATTCATAAATTGATTTCATCAATGCAACACATTATAGTTTTTTTATACATAGCATAAAGGTAAAAAACGATGTATGGAGTGTTATCTTCATTTTAGATGTCAAAAGGGTTTTGTGACTCCTGGTGTTTTCTTTTCTGTGGGAAACGGGTCCAAATGGCTCTTTGAGTATTTAAGATTGCCAACCCCTGCCCTGGTTGATGTGTGGAATGGAGAAATAACCAGGGCAATTGACATAATCACTCCTAAGAGTCCTCTCCTGTCATGCAGAGCCTGCTCAGTGCCATGGTATACGTCTGAGCTGCAGGCAATGAAGCAAGCTGGGAGATGACTAGAGCATTGGTGGAGGAAATCCTGGGACGAATCTGACTGATTACAATTTAGAGCTCATTATTGAACCCATGCTGTGGCAGTGAGGGCGGTGAAGAAGGAATTCTTCTCCACTCCCATTGCATCCTCACAGTGCCTGGACCTCTCAACAGCTTTTGATACCATTGACCATGGTATCCTTCTGGATAGTCTGGCTGGGTTGGGAGTTGATGGCACTACTTTGCAGTGGTTCCACTCCTACCTGTCTGGCTGATTCCAGAAGGTGGTGCTGTGGGACTATGGCTCTATGCTTTTTAACATCTACATGAAACCACTGCTGGTTATGACTTAAAAGGCCCTAAATGGCTTGGGTCTGGGAGTGTCTTCTTCCCTATGTGCCCTCCCACCCCTTGAGATCTGAGGTGGAGGCCCTACTCTGGGAGCCCTCCTTCAAGGAGATTAGGAGGGAGAGTATCCGGAGGAGAGCCTTCTCTGCAGTGGCACCCCGACTATGGAATACACTCCCCAGAGAGGTTTGCCTGGCACTGATGTTATATTCTTTTCGGCATCAGGCAAAACCCTTTTTATTTTCCCGTTAATTTAATGCTTAATTGATTTTAATTGGGGTTTTAGTATATTATGGTCAGATGCTGTGGGGTTGTTCTATTCTATTTATTGTAAGCTGTCCTGAGATGTTCTCAGGAGTGGGATAGAAAAGCTTTTAATTCATAAATAAATAATAATGAGGGGAGCAGAATTGAACACAATACTACAGCTGTGGGCGCACCAGAGTCATATAGAGTGGTAGTAATACCTCTCTTGATTGAGAAGCCACACTTCTGGCTGTGCATCCAAGGGTGGGGTTCACCATCTTGATTGCCATGTTACACTGCTGACTCATGTTTAGCTTGTAGTCAACCAGCACCCTGAGATCCTTTTCACAAGTGCTGCTCTCCAGCCACTTGTCCCCTAACCTGTACCCATGACACCCATTCCTATGACCCAAGTGCAAGACCTTGCACTTATCCACATTGAACGCCATCCTGTTTTCTCCAGCCCTCTTCTACCTGCTCCTCAGTTGCAACCACTGCCCCCATTTTAGTATCATCCGCAAATTTGACCAGCAGACTTGTCATCTCCTCCTCCAAGTCCTTCATGAAAAGATTGAACAGTATCAGTCCCAGGACTGAGCCCTGGGGGCCCCTGCTCCTCACCATCTTCCATCCTGATGATTCCCCACTGATTCTGCATTCAGTCCATCAACCATGCTCTAATCCATCGGATAGTGCATCAGTCTCTCCCTAAACTCCTCATTTTCTCAACCAGGATATCATACAGCACTTTGTCAAAGGCCTTGCTGAAATCCAGGTGAACTACATTCACCACATCCCCTCTGTCTAGCCACCTCAAAACCTTGTCATAGAATTCCACAAGGTTTGTCCAGCAGGACCTGTTTTTGTGGAAACTGTTGTGTGGCCACCAACTTCCCTTCCTTGTCTAGGGACTCCAGTACATCTCCTGTTGTGAGCCTTCAACTGTCTTTCCCACAATGGATGTAAAGCTAACCCCTATTACCATATTTGAAAATTGGGACAATGATGCCATCCTCCAATCCTCTGAAACCTCACCCATTCTCCACAAGTCCTCACAAATGGAGGCCAGCATAAGTGAGAGACCCCCGCCAACTCCCTAAGTACCCTTGGGTGTAACTCATCAAGGCCTGGCACCTTTGTAACACCCAGTGCCCTGAGAAGCTCCTTGACTTCTCGGGAGATGACTCTCATCTGTGCCCCTAAATCTCCAGCTTCCATTGATCCCCCATGCAGGTCTCCCCAATTCTGCTTTGGTGAGAACACAGGGGCAAAATAGTTATTTAGCATCTGCCCCTGTTCCCTCACATCAGTCACCAAATCTTCTTCCTCGGTATTAAACTGTCCCACCACCTATCTCCCCTTCCTCTTGCTATTAACATGTTGGTAGAAGCCGTTTTTGTTGCTCCTGATGTTTTGTGCAGGTCTTGGCTCATAATCAGCCTTAGTCTTGTGAAGAATCCTTCTGCAATGAGCAACAGCTTCCATTTGGGTGACAGGATAACAAGAGATGCACTGGCATTGCAAAGGATTAATGTAAAAATACATTTTTTGAATTCAAACTTGCAGCAATATTTCAATTCTGTTGCTGCTCTGCAGTCAAGAGCAAACTGCCAGCAGGTGCATCATTCACATAACCTGGGACTTTCCCTTTTCCCAGAGGAGCCAGATAGGAAAAATCCTGCAGATGGGGGATGGGGGGGAGGGGGGAGGAGGACAGGCAAGCTCTCTATATTTTAAAATATAAATCTTATAACATTTATTAGGGAAACTCCAACACCTGCTTCTGGCAATCAGATCAGAAGTGGACAAGCAAGTCAGATTTCTCTCTTCTGGGGTATCCCTAAAAGAGCTTCATCCTCAGAGTAAAACTCTCCTCCTGGATCTTCATCCATGCATGTCAGCTGGTAAAGAAAACTCTGGTGGTCTCTTCTGCAAGTTTGGAGTCATTACCTCAATAAGGATTGTAGAGGAGAAGGGAATGTGTCCACAGAGTCAGGAAGGAAGAGAGGCAGGAATATGCGGTATCCTGTGGCCATCATTCTCTGGGAGAGCATGCCCCATATTTCCTCTGCCTGGAGCAGAACACTTACCATCCCCTCCCCCAACATGGCCTTCTGTTGATCATTCCATCCTGGAAAATGTGTAGACATGCAAGACTTGGAGAATGAACTGAAGTGGATGTTCTCAGGGATACAACCTCCCAACCAGAGTTCTAAAGCAAATCCTTTTCTTTTCTTTTCTTTTTTCTCATGATCATCATCGGGATGGTGGCCAGTAACAAGCGGGGTCCCCCAGGGCTCTGTCCTGGGGCCAATCCTGTTTAATCTTTTCAACAATGACATGGAAGAAGGGGCGAACAGTCTGCTGATCAAATTCTCAGACAACACTAAAACTGGAGCAGTGACCACAGCTGAGGAGCAGGTACTCCAGATTCAAAGGGATCTGGCTGGAATGTGGAAGTAGGCAGGAGACAAGACAATGGCGTTCAATGTGGATAAGTGCAAGGTCTTGCACTTGGGGCATAGGAATAGGTGTCATAAGTACAGGTTAGGTGACAAGTGACTGGAGAGCAGCACTTGTGAAAGGGACCTCAGGGTACTGGTTGACTGCAGGCTAAACATGAGTCTGCAGTGTGATGCGGTGGCCAAGAGGGCGAACCCCACCCTTGGTTGCATAGCTAGAAGTGTGGCTTCCAGATCAAGAGAGGTATTACTACCACTCTATACCACTCTGGTGCGCCCACAACTGGAGTATTGTGCTCAGGTTTGGGTTCCTCATTACAGAAAGGATATAGCCAGGTTAGAGTCAGTGGAGTGTAGGGTCACAAGGTTGGTGGCAGGGGATGCCTTATGAGGCGAGACTGAGGGAACTGGGTCTCTTCAGCCTGGAGAAGAGGAGACTCAGAGGGAATATGTTGGCGCCATACAGATATGTGAGGGGATGTCACACGGAGATGGGTAGAGACCTGTTCTCCTCTGCAGAGGAAGGCAGGACGCGCTCCAACAGAGCAAAGCTCATGGAACCAAGGTTCCATTCAGATGCCAGGAAGCACTTCCTGACAGTTAGGACCCTTAGAGTGTGGAATGGGCTTCTACGAGATGTGGTTGAGGCCCCATTGGTGAGGGTGTTCAGATAGACTGGACGTGCAAATGGCGAGCATGTCATGAGTGGAGCCGGCTGGAGCCGGGGGTCAGACTAGATGGCCCCAGAGACCCCTTCTGACTCACTCTGTTTCTATGTTTCTATGTTGCTAAGTCCACTAGTGAGGAAGTGGGTGCCATGATCGAGAAACCTAAAGTGTTCCTTCTGACACCACTCCCTGAGTCAGTTGTTTGCCCCTACAACCCTCCTCTCCCTGATTGGTACAAATCCCTAGACATGCAAGAGAGAGAAAAAGGCGACCTGGGCCTTTAGGTCCTTGAGTTTCTTGCTCAGAGTTTCAAAGTCCTTCGCGATTCCTCCCACCCTCTGCCTGGCTGTGTCATTCATCCCCACATGGATCAACAGAAGTGTCTGGTTGGAAAGAAAACACTCCAGTCTGTCTTTCACATGCTGACTGTGCCCAGCAGGTAGTAGACCTCCCTTGCCTCAAGGTCAGGGCACACATCACTAAGTACACCTTAGAGTGAGTTCCCAGTGATCCATCAGATTGTGCATGATTGAGATAATATTCTGGAGTGACCTGGTATTTAAAAGCAGCAGCACCAAGCCAGAGAATAGGCTGATACAATTGCTTGAACTCTTCTGGTTGGGAGAAGAACTAGAAGAAGAGGCAGAAGATAAACATCTAACCCTTCTTTTCAGGCACTTTTTCTTTTCTCCTTTTTGGGTACGTACATATACATATATGATCAATGACCTTGCACAAGCCTGCCTGCCCCCTGTATATCACTGTCAAATTTGCCCTTTCTCAACACTTGGATGTTTACCACAAATGCCTAAACTTGATCAGAAGAAAGGGTCAGAAGTAAAGAGGTGTCATTTAATCAGGTCAGAGGTTTTACACCAGATCAAATGAGTGGACCAACACCTGGCATTTCAGCTGTCTGGCCCACAAACTGCACAATCTCCCTGAAGGTGGCCTATTCCACTGGTTGTGGAATTCACATTGACCTCAACTTCTGGTTTGAGCAGAATCAACATTCAAAGCTAGAGAACTCATTAACATTATAGATGCCTCTAACCAGTGATCTTTATCTTACTTCCTCTGCATCACAACCCTTTCATGGATCATTGCTTTGTCATGGCAAAGGGGCTTGTGTAGCTCAATGAAGCTATGAGCTATGCCGTATAGGGCCACCCAAGAAGGTCAGGTCATAGCAAAGAGCTCTGACAAAAGTTGATCCACTGGTGAAGGAAATGGCAACCCACTCCAGTATCTTTGCTATGAAAACCCCATGGACAGTACCAAAAAGCAAAAAGATATGACACTGGGAGATGAGCCCCTCAGGTCGGAAGGTGTCCAATGTTCTACTGGGGAAGAGCAGAGGGCTAGTACAAGTAGCTCCAGAAAAAATAAAACAACTGGGTCAAAGTCGAAAGGACACTCAGTTTTGGAAGTATCTGGTGGTGAAAGGAGAGTTCGATGCTGTAAAGATCTATGCTCCATAGGAACCTGGAATGTAATATCCATGAATCAAGGCAAACTGGACATGGCCAAACAAGAGATGACAAGACTGAACATCGACATCTTGGGAACCAGAGAACTAAAATGGACAGGAATGGGTGAATTTAATTCAGATGACCATCAGGTATACTACTGTGGACTAGGATCCCTCAGAGGAAATGGAGTAGCATTCATAGTCAAAGAGTAGGAAAAGCAGTAGTGGGATACACTCTCCAAAATGACAGAATCATATCAGTGCGTATCCAAGGCAAACCATTCAACATCACAGCAGTCCAAGTCTATGCCCCAACCACTGAAGCCAAAGAGGCTGAAATGAAACTCAACATTAAGAAAACTAAGATCATGGCATCCAGTCCACTCACTTCCTGGCAGATAGATGGGGAAGAAATGGATGTTCTGACATTTTATTTTCTTGGGCTGCAAGATCACTGCAGACAGGGACTGCAGCCATGAAATTAAAAGTATGCTTGCTCCTGGGGAGGAAAGCTATGGCAAATCTAGACAGCGTACTAAAAAGCAGAGACATCATCCTGCTGACAAAAGTGCATATAGTCAAAGCTACAGTTTTCCTGGTTTCAATGTTTGGCTGTGAATGTTGGGCCAGAAGGAAGACTGAGCGCCACAGGATTGGAAAAGGTCAGTTTACATTCCAACTCAAAGAAGGGCAATGCCAAAGGATGTTCAAACTACTTCACCATTGCACCCATTTCATATGGAAGCAAAGTGATGCTCAAAATCCTACAAGCTAGGCTCCAGCAGTATGAGGACCGAGAACTACCAGAAGTACAGGCAGAATTTTGAAGAGGGAGAGGAACTAGAGATCAAATTGCCAACATACGCTGGATCATGGAGAAAGCTAGGGAGTTCCAGAACAACATCTACTTCTGCTTCATTGACTATGCTAAAGCCTTTGATCATGTGGATCACAACAAATTGTGGCAAGTACCAGATCATCTTATTTGTCTCTTGAGAAACCTGTATGCAGGTCAAGAAGCAACAGTTAGAACTGGACATGGAACTACTGATTGGTTCAAAATTGAGGAGGGAGTTCAGCAAGGCTGTATACTGTCACCCTGCCTATTTAACATATGCAGAGCACATCATGAGAAAGGTGGAACTAGATGAATCACCAGTTGGAATTAAGATTGCTGGGAGAAATATTAACAACCTCAGATATGCAGAAGATCATGGCATCCGGTCCTCTCACTTCCTGGCAAATAGATGGGGAAGAAATGGAGGTAGTGACAGATTTTATTTTCCTGGGCTCCAAGATCACCAGAGATGGGAACTGCAGCCAAGAAATTAAAAGACGCTTGCTCTTGGGGAGGAAAGCAATGGCAAATCTAGGCAGCATACTAAAAAGCAGAGACATCACCCTGCCAACAAAAGTGTGCATAGTCAAGGCTATGGTTTTCCCAGTTGCAATGTATGGCTGTGTAAACTGGACCATAAGGAAGGCTGAGTGCCAAAGGATTGAGGCCTTTGAATTGTGGTGCTAGAGGAGACTCCTGCGAGTCCCTTGGACTGCAAGGTGATCAAACCAGTCAGTCCTAGAGGAGATCAACCTTGACTGCTCTTTAGAAGGCCAGATACTGAAGATGAAGCTCAAATACTTTGGTCACCTTATGAGAAGGAAGCACTCCCTGGAGAAGAGCTTAATGCTGGGAACAATAGATGGCAAAAGAAGAAGGGGACAGCAGAGAATGAGGTGGCTAGATGGAGTCACTGAAGCAGTTGGTGTGGGCTTAAGTGGACTCCGGGGGATGGTGGAAGACAGGAAGGCCTGATATACAAAAGGATGGAAATTTATTCATTCACATACATTCTCAGATTTTATTCATCTATTTCATTTGACCTGGAATATTTTCATCTTCTGTTTTGATGTTTTTTCATATTATTTTAATAAATCTATGACAATCATTTCTAGAAAAAGGCCCTTATTTTTCTCAGATATTTTTCTCTTGCTTGAACATTTACATCTAATCGCATACTACATTTTTCCTAGGTGATTGAGAACTCCAATCCACATAGTCCCAAAATAGATTGTTTATTTTATACTTACACAATAGAGTCAGGTGTATCAAAATGTTAAAGCAGGTTTATTTCCCCAGAAATGATAAATTAGTATTATTCAGATCTGCTACTTTGCCATAAGCTAAAGTGCATGCTAAATATGTAGTTTTCATTACTTTCAACCAATGGAAAAATATTGAAGATGACTTAGTCATTAACTTTATGTTTTTCTGAGCTATATGATAAAAATTTAAGAAGCCAGGTGGAGTTCTCCAGTGTTAAAATTTCTGCTTCAGCAATCTTCAGAAAGCATAAACACCAAAAATATACACTCAGGGTTACGTAAAGTAAATTAGATATCTCTTCAGCCCCCTTGACTGTCTTACTGTGATTACCACAATCACTAAATAGTTTTGTTATTTATTTGCAAAAAAGCATTTGACACTTTGCAACCCCATGGACAACTTTCCTCCAGACTCTCCTGTCCTCCACCATCCACTGGAGTCCACTAAGCCCTGCCCCCAGTGACCCCATCCAGCCACCTAAACTTCTGATGTCCCTTTCTTATATTGCCCTCAATCATTCCCAGCATCAGGGTCTTCTCCAAAGCTTCTCATTAGGTGGCTAAAGTATTTGACCTTCAGCTTCAGTATCTATCCTAAAAACAGTAAGGGTTGGTTTCCTTTAGGATTGACTGACCTGATTTCTTTGCAGTCAAAGGGGCTCCCAGAAGTCATCTCCAACACCACAATTCAAAAGTGTCAGTTTTTCAACGCTCAGCCTTTCTTATGGTCCAGCTCTCACAGCCATACGTTACAACTGGGAAAACCATAGCCTTGACTATATGAACTTTTGTCGGCAGGGTAATGTCTATGCTGTTTAGTATGCTGTCTAGATGTGCCATAGCTTTCTACCCAAGAAAATAATATGTTACTTCTTCCATTTCTTCCCCATCTATTTGCAAGGAAGTGAAAGAACTGGAATCCATGATCTTAGTTTTCTTAATGTTGAGTTTCAAGCCAACTTTTGCACTCTCCTCTTTCACCCGCACCAAGAGGCTCTTTAGTTCCTCCTCTCTTTCTGCCATTAGAGTGGTATAATCTGTATATTTGAGGATGTTGGTCTTTCTCCTGCCAATCTTAATTCCTACTTCTGATTCATCTAGCCTGGCATTTTGCATGATGTTCTCTGTGCATAAGTTAAACAGGCAGGGCGACAGTACTCCTTTCCCAATTTTGAATGAATCACTTGTTCCATGTCTAGTTCTAACTGTTGAACCACATACAGGTTTCTCAAGAGACAAATAAGATGATCTGGTACTCCCGTCTCTTTAAGAACTTGCCACTATTTGTTGGGATCCACATAGTGAAAGGCATTGGTGTACTCAGTGAAGCAGAAGTAGATGTTTTTCTGGAGCTCCCTAGTTTTCTCCATGATCCAGCGTATGTTGGGAATTTGACCTCTAGTTCCTCTGCCTTTTCGAACCCCCAGTTGAACTTCTGGTAGTTTTATGGTAGTTTGAATATCCTTTGGTGTTGCCTTTCTTTGGGATTAGAATGTAAACTGACCTGTTTTCTGGCCTATTTAGTGTAGCATTTTAAATGCATCATCTTTTAGGATTTTGGATAGCCCAGCTGGAGCACCATTGCCTCCACTAGCTTTGTTGTTGCTAAGACTTCCTAAGACCCATTTGACTGCACAGTCCAGGATATCTGGCTCAAGGTCAGTGACGACCCCAGGGATGTTAAGATGTTTCTTGTATAGTTCTTCTTTGTAATCTTGCCACCAACATGACCGTCGTATTCTCTTGACAAAATTCTGCTAGTCCTTGCCCTGCTTCATTTTGTACTCCAAGGCCAAACTTGCCTGTCATTCTGGTTATCTGTTGACTTCCTATTTTAGCATTCCAATCCCCCATGATAATAAGGACATCATTTTTTGGTTTCATTTCTAGAAGGTGTTGAAGGTCTTCATAGAACTGGTGAACTTCAGCCTCTTTGGCTTCAGTTGTTGGGACATAGACTTGGACTACTGTGATGTTGAATGGTTTACCTTGGAATCGAAGTGAGTTCATTTTGTCATTTTCCGGTACTGCATTTATTTATTTAAAGCTTTTATAAACCATGCCTATACTAGTGTCTCGGGATGGTTTACAACAAACAACAAGAAAAATAAAAATTATAAATAGGACAGCATGCAGTATAAAATACATTAATTAGACATTAAAATAATAGGAGAATAAAAAGGGTTTTGCCTGGTGCCTAAAAAAAAGACACGTTGATGCCAGGCGAGCCTCCCTGGGGAGCATATTCCATAATCGAGGCACCACCACAGAGAAGGTCCTTCTTCGGGTTTCCACCCTTCTAATCTTTTTTATGGAGGACCTCCACCTCAGATCGCAAGGGGGAAGGGGCATATAAGGAAGGAGGTGCTCCTTCCAGTATCCAGGACTCAAGCTAGTTAGGGCTTTATAAGCCATCACCAGCACCTTAAATCTGGCCCAGACTTCACTTGGCAGACAGTTTAAATTGCAAAGGACCAGCATTGTATGAGAATACCTACCGGGCTCCATCAATATCCTGGCAGTTCTACCCTGGACCAACTGAAGTATCCAGACTGTCCTCAAGTGCAGCCCCAGTTGAGAAGTTACCAGAGCATGGGTCACCATTGCTAGGCATTGCTCATCCAGGTAAGGGTGCATGTGGTAAATCAGCAAAGCTAAAGAAAAGCGCTCCTCACCACAGCTGCCACCTGAGGTTCCAGAGACAGCTCTGCATTGTGGAGCAACATAGCATGAAATTTATGGTTACCCATGGTATGAAATACAATCCCTAGATGTTTGAAGGATTTAACTTGCTGTTTTAGGTGGTTATTTAGTTACCAAACATGCATCTTAGGGCGCTTGGCAAAAATCACGACTGGTTTTAGAGCAGTTAATTTTCAAACTTTCTTCTTGGCAATGCTAGTGTATGGCGTGCCCTTTTCAGGCCTGAGTTTGAGAAAGCAGTGCAGTATCATCTGCATACAAAAGAACAGAGATGTGTCTATTTCCCAATTTTGGCAGATGAAGGGAAGGACCATCCAGTTGCTCAATAAGAGAATCAGTGTATATATTAAAAAGCAGAGGGGCTAGTATTCATCCTTGTCTCACTCCCCACTTAACGAGGATTTTTTTTACTGCAGTGTCCTTGGGTGTTGCATCACACCTTCAACCGAGAATTCTTGTATCGTTTGTATATGAGCACAAGTAATCTTTTATCAGTTGAGGAAGAGTTCAGTTTCTCCCAGAGTTTGATCTGGGGAGCACTGGGGTCAAAAGCACATTTACCATCAATAAATGCTGCATAGAGTGATGAACATGGTCCAGAAGAGTATTTCCCTACCAGTGTTGAAGGGTTAGAGTGTGGTCAATGATAAAGCAGTCTTCCCTAAAGCCAGCCTGCTTGTCAGCCAAAATATTTATTTATTTATTTATTTATTTATTTATTTATTTATTTATTTATTTATAAAATGTTTCTATACCACCCCTTACCAAAGTCTTGGGACAGTTTAACAAAACAAAATGTAAAATATAGCACAGCATCCTATTCTCATTCTTCTGATACATTTTAGAACTGTGCACAACAATGCAGACATTTTTTAAAAATCATAGAAAAGGTATATATTTTCACAAACTTGCACAAAAATACATTTGCCCTAGCCCTTCCCATGGCATAAGGCACATTGCTATGTCTTTGTACCTTAGAAGCCCATGCATAGGCATGGACTGTCTAACCTGAGCCTGCATGTAGACTTTCCAGATGTAGACAGTTCAAAGAAATATGTGGACAATTAATAATCAGCAGCATGCCTTCAGTCCAATGAAGCTGAAATCTGAAGATGTCAGCCAGAAGAAGTTTAAAGTAAGTTTGAGTGTGGTTGTAACAGAGGCAAACAATCGCAAAAGCAACAGCAGTGCTTTGATAGTCAGAACAAGGGGAAAAATGAGGTCAGTAGTCTGAAAGCCTAACTTTCAGATTTTAAAGAAGAAATACATAACTTCCAAATTATAAGTTGAGCATTAAATAATCTCTCCCCACAAAATAACAGTCCTTTTATAATAAATTAATTCATTAATAGATGCAAAAGAGAATGTGTAAACTCATAATGGAGTAAGGAAACTGCCAGAAAGCATAAGATGCCATTAGGCATTTGAAAGTACATTTACCTTAATTTACATTAATGGAAAGAGAAATGGCTTTTTAATTCATCACTATGCAAATAAAGAAAGTAAACCCATCAATAAGTTCAATTAACACATTATTTACTGGTTATATAATGCATGAAATATAGGCTATTGCTCTTTATGGAAAGCTGAAATTAATGGTCTAAGCATCTTTCCTGCATAAAATTAGGTGATGGCAATGTCAATTTTTGGGTGTGTTTGAAATAATATGGTGATGGTTCCTTCTGAAATGAAATATTTGAGGAAACATGATTAATAATAAAAATTATTAATGTGGACAATATAAAGAAACATCTACTCCAAGAAACCATCATATCTAATGTTCTGTTCACATAGCATTCAACCAAATAGTCACAGAAAACTCATAAGCAGGAAGCAAATTTAAAAACGTTCTGTGCATGTTTTCTAGCAGCTATTATACACAGATATGTACATTCTCTTTCGGATACTGAGGGTACCCTATAGCAACCAGAACTATTAGCCATTCCATGGTTTTTTCAATCCCCTTTAAAAGCAATTCAAAACTGGTGGCATCACTACATAACTATGTACTGTGTGGAGAGGATTAGTGGATGACTCCTTTGTCATGAATCATCCACTGATCAGAGTAATGGGATGACTCCAGGTTCTACTGGTATGAGAAAGGGAGAAAAAAGGTCTCACTCTCAAACAAGTAAATTCAATTTTTTAACTGGAAATTTTTTTTAATGGAAGTGGTACTGTAGCCTAAGATTCCCAAAAGTGAAGAATCACAAAATCTCTCTCTCTCTCTCTCTCTCTCTCTCTCTCTCTCTCTCTCTCTGTGTGTGTGTGTGTGTGTGTGAGAGAGAGAGAGAGAGAGAGAGTCACTTTTTAATGAATGTCCTCAGATGAGAGGACTGTACACAATTTGAGAATTTTGGGTAAGCATATTCTGGACTTGCCAGAACTAGGGCTCTACTAAAAGGGAGTAAGTCTCCTTAAATTTTCAGATCACTTCTAAAGAGCATGAAATAAAGTGCCCTTTTCACTGAGGCCTTAAACAGAGTCCTTGTACATAGTTAAGAAATGCCAGTTTGGAAAGATATTTTAAAGATAGTATATGTTTTTCACATTTTAAAGATAGTATATGTTTTTCACATGGGTTTCACTTGAAATGTGAATTTTCAATGCAAAGCTAGAGTGTCATGCTGAACACTATTATTTTGACCTTATTTTTTTCTTGTTGTTTACTTAATAGCAGGTTTCAGATGAAGCAACCTTTTATTTCATCAAAAAGAAAATGGAGCATCAGAAAGATACAATTAACCAAGTGATGACTCAATGGAAGAATAATGTCAGAGAAAGAAGGGCGTGGGAGAGTTATTTTAAGACTTTGAGACATTTATGCAAAAAGCTTGTACAGAAGCTAGTGATTCCATTAGCCACTGACAATATCCTCAATTTTCTTTCCTTTTCTCTCATTTTATGCTTAAATGATCAACCAGAATAAATGATGTGCAAGAAAGAACTGTTTTGTTCCTTTGCTTTCAGGGGGATGCTACACTCACTGCCATACTGGCCAGGGTGACTTATTTTATATTTTTATTTTTTGTATTTTAGCATAATGTTTGTATTTTACAAACATTTTAACTTAATATTATGTTAAGTTAATGTTTTAACTTAATGTTTGTATTTTAACTTAATGTTGTGAGCCGCCCCAAGGCTTCGGCGAATGGGGCGGCATAGAAATGTTTTAATAAATAAAAAATAAAATACTGTTCCTTCTTTTCAGTCACGCTACCATTCATCACCACTAGAATGAAATCCATAACATCACTTCTTCACTATTACATAGGGCATCATTGCTCCAGTCTCCTCCCTCTTATGCCGCTTCAAAGTGCTTTTACTTTATTCCATGAATATATCATCAAATGGGTGCTGAGTTTTCATGCCCATGAATTAGCCAAATGCATAACTTGCTGAAGGCAGAATTCCATGCAAAGCACCATTGCCCTTGACACTCCAGCTTTGGAGGGTTATGGGTATTCCATGCAGAATAGGATAGGTAGGAGGAACACTTTAATGGGCATTTTTTGGCCTTCTATGTACAGTGCCCCTGACAAAAGGGGAAGGAAGCCAATGTACTGCCTGGATACTTTGTATCTTATTGATGATCTGCATTCAAATTAACCCAAACCGCATGGCTAACTGCATACAGTTCTGCCTTTAATCTCAATTCTGAAGCAACTTCATTTCACCCAGCTTGAAGTTCCCGGGCCCCTGTCCATCTTTGAAGAACTGATTGCACTGCATTCAGATATTGTAGGACAACATGACTTGTCTTGGTAGGTCATCTGTCATAAATTTCATGATAGTTGTCCTAGATGGAAGATTGTGTTCCTGAACATATGTATTTTAACCAACCACTCAGTGTATTTCAGCAGCTGTCATCTCACATATAATTTCTAATGAAGATCTGTTAATTGCATATTCTATTTTTAACCAAGAAGTGATTGCATGCTGGGGTAATTTGCCAGCATCTTCTACAAAATGATGAAATCAGAGTTGGACTGAACTAAGTGAGCATGTGGGTTTTTTGTTTTTGTTTTAAATAAGTTTTATTTGAAATTCTAATCCTAAAAAAACAAAAAGAAAACTACAAACAACATCCATGATCAAAAACATTGAGCCTGCGGGGTCAGCCCCCACACCCTTCTTGTTCCATTTATGATAACTTAAAAACATATTTAAATCTAAGCCAAGTCCCGTTTCTCTAGCCAATAATAAAAAGTTTCCCAAGTTTGATAGAAGTCAGTATCTTCTTTCTCCTTCAGTGATAAAGTCAATCTATCAATTTCTGCACAGTCCAGAATCTTTTTTAGAATCAGTTCATTGGTGGGTAGTTCCTCACTTTTCCAGTGTTGAGCAAATGCAATCCTTGCCGCAGTAATTACATGTAAAAATCAAATACATTTCTTGTTTACTAATGTCCTCCGGTATAATGCTTAATAAAAAAAACTTTAGGTTTAAAAGCTAAGGATTTTTGTAACATTTCCTCAAGCCATTTATGTATTTTAATCCAATACTTTTTCACATTACTGCAAGTCCACCACATATGGTAAAAAGTACCCAATTTATGTTTGCATTTCCAACATCTGTTTGACATATTTGGAAAAATCTTAGCTCATCTATTTGGAGACAGATACCATCAATAAAACATTTTATACAAGTTTTGTTTATACGAAGTTGCTAATGTTGCCTTAATATTTCCCACAGCTTTTGCCACTTTTCTAATTCAATATAATATCCAAAATTTTGTGCCCACATTATCATAGTTTCCTAAACCTGTTCATCTTCCATTTTCCTATCAAGTAAGAATTCATATAATCTTTTAATCATTTTCTCATCTGATTTAAGCATCACTTGATCAAACGCTGTTAAGTCCTTATAAAAACCTCACGCTTTACAATCTTTAGCATATCTCGATTGTATCTGCACCTTATGCCACCAAGAGATATTAGATCCCTTGATTCAATTTCATGCCTCCATCCTTATCCAAAATATCATCATATCTTATAATCCCTTCAAAATTCAATGCATTTGGATACACAAAAGCTTCCATGGGTGAAAACCATCTTAGTAATTTATTATACAGTTTCATCATTCAACTTTTCCCACACTGACATTAGTGATTTTCTAATATAGTGACTTAAAAAAGAGCCATGTGACAGCCTTCTCATACCACATATAAGGGTGCCAGTCCATTTGCAAATCATGCCCTCAAGATACAAAATTCTCATATTTCTTAAAGTTATCCATTCTTTTAGCCATGTTGAAACAGAAGCTTGATAATACAACATCCAATCAGGGAGACCAAAACCCCCATTCTCTTTAGCTTCCTGAAGTATTTTTAATTTAATCCTTGGTTTCTTCTTTCTCCATATAAATCTTGAAATTTGAAAATTTAAATCAGCAAAAAATTTTCTATCAATTTTTATGGGAATCATTTGAAATAAAAACAAAAGCTTTGGTAATATATTCATTTAAACAAGTGCTATTCTTCCCATCAGAGATAATCGCAAATTAGCCCATTTTTCCAGGTCACTCTTAATATCCTTCAATAGTTTATCATAATTGTCTTCTTTCAGAGTAGTACACTTAGCTGTAAGATAAATTCTCCAAATACTTGACCTTTTTGACAATCTGCAAATCTACTTGTTCCTGCAGAATTTTTCTCTGGTCTTGTGTAAAATTTTCAACTAACACTTTAGTCCTTTATTTATTTTCATCCCTGTAACCTTGCCATATTCTTCAATCCTTTGTAGGAGTTTAGGCATTGATGCAAAGGGTTCCTCCGTTATGAAAACCAGATCATCTGCAAATGCTTGCAATTTGTAGCTTTCATCTGTAATTCTAGTACCTTTAATGCCCGCATCATCCCTGATATTTCTATTCAATACTTCTAAAATCAGTATAAACAACAGAGGTGATAACGGGCATCCTTGTCTTTTACCCTTTTGTATCTCTATAATCTTTGTGAATTCTCCATTAATTATAATCCTAGCCAACTGCTTTTGATAAATGCTTGATATCGCATTTAATCTTTCTGCCATTATGCAGGCAAAAATTTTGTAATCCACATTTAATAATGATTAGGTCTATAATTTTGAATCTGCGTTAAGTCCGTATCTTCTTTTGGTATTAATGCAATATTTGCTTCTGTCCAAGTATTTGGTATTTTAGCATTTAACAGTGCTGCATTACATATATCTTTAAGAAGCGTAGCAAAGACTCCTTCAAAGGATTTATAAAACTCAGCTGGCAGCCCATCTGGGCCAGGAGTTTTATCATTCTTTTGCCGTAAGGTGCATCTCTTTCAGGAGGTTGTTTCATAGTTAGGGTAGCACAACCAAAAAGGTCCTTCTCCTGGTGGACAACTTTCTTTCTTGTTGTGGTCAGAACACTTCTGAGGTTTAAACTTTTGGCTCCTTTTCTCTGCAAGGGTGGGGGAACTTTAAAATGGCCTACCCCAGAGGCTGATGGATCTTCATGGTTTCCAGAGAGCTCTGGCAGAGTTGCCCACTAATATGGCTGGAACTCCTGCTGAAGCCCAGATTTCTCTCTGGAATACAGAGATGGCTCAGGAGATTATCACAATTGCATCCAAAGCCCAGCCAGATCCTTGGTATACACCTGAGTTGTGGGCAATGAAGCGAGTGTTGTTAGGTTCTGCTCTCCTCCCAAGTAATCACAGTACTTCCGAGTTGCTTTTCTACAAGACTTTATTCTTCCATATCCCTGAGTTCACCCAGAGTGAAGTGTTGAGCCCTTCCTGACACCCTTCTTCTGTCTTTTTATACCTCTTTCATCTGTGCATCCCCCTGGTGGAACACTACAAAAACTAGTCCTTTTGTGAGTCTCCTGCTTCTAAGCTAACTGCATTTCCTACCAATGCTGTCTCTTAGCAACTGGAATCACTTCCTCAAGGGGAGGGACCTCTGTGTCAGACTGCTCAACTCTTGCTGTGAGACTTGCCTAGCCCCTCTCTCCTCCTTCTGGCATTTGGTAGTCTAGTCTGGGGCTCTTGTCAGCCCTAGCTGTCAACTCCCTGTTCTGCTATTGCTTTGTGCCCGCAGGCCAATTGACCATCACCCCCATCATTCTGGACTGACAACTCCTCTCCTTGTTCCCCAGATGTTCCTTGACCTTGATCTGATACTGGGGTTTGTTGAGATTCCACAACCATTTCATCTCCACTGTCAGAGCTTACATTCCCATCAAATTATACTGTGTGTGTGTGTGTGTGTGTGTTTCAGAACCTTGCCCTGGTGCTTGGACATGACAGCAAAAGGGCAGACAGCTAAAGCACAGGTGGAGGAAAACTCATTCTGAGTCATATTGAACAAGGCTTAGAGCTCACTATGACTTCATGATGGTGAGGGTTGCAAACAGCTTTTTGAAGTGGTTCATGGCCTACTACAGTCTGGACCAGAGAAAGGAACTATGGAACCCTTGGTAGCTCACTGTGATGAATTTGCACAGTGCTCTGAAGATAAAGTATCTCAGACTCATCATGAATTGGATACCACAGTTAATGCAGTTTCCATTAACAAAGGCATGCAAAGCACTGTTTGATCCAGTTACATTGGAAGATTTATTGAGGCCTGAGGCTGTGGATAAGATACAGAAAACCATAGAAAAATGGAATAGTAGAGTTGGAAGGGGCCATGAAGGCTATTGGGTCCAACCCCTTGCTGTTGCAGGACACCAAGTTACGCCATACTTGGTCAAGTCCAGCCCACCATCTGTATGCTTGGCCTTTGCCTGTCATGGCTTATTATTAGAATTAAGGGAAGGGAGTGGTGTCAGCCTCTTTAAAGGAGGCTGCAATTAAGCCACTTCTCAAACCCTAACCCTAATGCGGATCCAAAGGATGTCAACATCTATAGGCCTTTAGCCAACTTTCCCTTCCTGGGCAAGGTGTTTGAGTGGGTGGTGGCTAAACAGCTCCAAGCACTCTTGGATGGAATGAACTACCTAAATCCATTTCAATCAGGCTTCAGGCCTGGTTTTGGAACTGTCTTGGTTGCCCTGTGAGCTGATCTTGCTGGGAGAAAGACATGTGGGTGGGGGTGCAACCCCACTGATTCTCCAAAACCTCTCAGCTGCTTTTGATATCATCAGCCACGGTATCCTTTTGGATAGGCTGGCTGGGCTACGAGTAAGAGGCACTTGCATTGCAACAGTTCTACTCCTACTTGACCAGCCAATTCCAGAAGGTGGTGCTGGGGGATTATTATTCTGCACCATGGCAGTTATGCCATGGGATACTGCAGGGCTCTATTTTATCCCCTATGCTATTCAACATTTATATGAAACCACTGGGCAAGTTTATCTGAAGGTATGGCCTGAGGTATCATTAATAAGCAGATGACACTCAGCTCTGCTTCTGCTTTTCATCGAATCTAGATGAGGCAGTGGCTGTTCTGAATCAGTGTATGGGCATGGTAATGGACTGGATGAAGGCCAAGAAAATAAGTCTCAATCCAGATAAGACAGAGGTGCATGGATCGTCTGTCCAGTTGGGTGACAATCAACCTTTTCTGGATGGAGTTGTACTATAAGCCTCTAATGGACAAGGCTTATAGTTTGGGGGTGCTCTTGGTTGCAGAATTGCCACTTGAGTCACAAGTGGAATGGAGCATCTTTTATCAGCTTCTGCCACCCTATCTGGACAGAGAGAGCGTAGCTACAGTAATCCATGCTCTGGTAACCTCTGCTCTGGATAACTGCAGTGTGCTATATGTGGGACTGCCTTTGAATATTGTGTGGAGACTTCAAACCAGGGCAGCAAAGGGACTGGCTTATTAGAACATTTTGCACCAGTCTTCCTCCAGCTGCACTAGCTGCCTGTTGTAGTCCAGACCTGATTCAAAGTGCTAGTATTAACACTTAAAGCCTTACACAGTTTGGACCCAGGTAATCTGAAGGAAGGTCTTGCCTTTGTGTACCTACCTGGGCCCTAAGGTCACCTTCTGGGGTCCTTCTCTGAGAACCTCCTCCAAATTTTAATTTTCAACTAATTCTTCCTTTTTAAATATAAAGAAAGCCTTGTGCCTGCCTGAAGCAGCCAAGAGGCTTTCTACATCCTTTCAAGTTGCTCTGGAAAGTAGGAATATATGAAACATCTGATGGGGATGTGTGAAATCTGATGGTAGTGGTGGTAGTCAAGAGTTTGCTTTATCAAGTACTCCAGTGGGATTCTTTCTGAGTAGGGAAGACATTGTCCACAGCCACTCACATTTCAGTGATAGCCAGATAAGGTTCGGATGCCAACAACATGCTCTGTGTGGGGCTGCCTTTGAATAATGTTCAGAAATTACAGAGGCTGCCTCTGTAATTGGTAACTGGGCAGGCCACATGGATCATATAACCCCAATTTTGAGAAAATGACTCTGTCTTCTGGTTGGCTTCGCATTTAATGTAAAAAATTTCATGCTTAATGCCTTTTTAACAGTTTGTGATGAGGCCCAGCTTTTGCCATATAATCCTACCTATGCACCTTGGACATCATCTACACAGCAATCACTTGATGCATTGTTCCCTCCTTGGGCTTTTTCAGTGGCAGCACTGAAGTGGAAGAGCTTCCTCAGGAACTTGAGATTCTGTTGGTTTTTAAACTTATATTTAAAAAGTTTTGTTTGAAAAGTGATTTTGGAGATTAGCTGTTTAATATTGATTTTGATAGCTAAGCGGTCTCCCTCTGTGTGTGCTGTTGACTTTCATACGTGTTTATATTTGTTCATTGTATCTGGGTTGTTTTTTTAGTTAATTTTATCACCACCAGCATTTTTATTATGATGTTTTAGGGTGCTTTAACTCTCTTTGGTGATCTACTTGGTCAAAAGTGGAAACATAAATATCTTAATAAACACAGAAAGAGGAAACAGTTCATTTTTCTTTTTTTTTTTTTATGAGGGAAGAGTTCTGGGAACTAATGGGGCATACTCCAACCAATGTAAATTATGTGAAGTAGAGGTATATATAGTGATCTGTGTTTGATTTTTCATGTGTGTTCATTTGGAAGTCTTTTCTATTCCCATTTCCATATTGACTGGCATTTTTATCTGAATTAATATTTGCATTCAAACACACATTTTAATAAGCATTTAAATAATGCCTCACAAAATGCACATTCCTAAATATAGGGGGCCCGGATCCAGATTTAGGCTGGATCAAGGGCTCTGATGGAAATGGATTCCTTTAACTCCTCCTTGCTACAGCAGCCCCTTCAGCTCCCTCAAAAAGTTACACAGAGGGTCTAGGGCAGTGGTAGTGAACCTATGGCACACGTGCCACAGAGGACATGCAGAGCCCTCTGTGTTGGAACGCAAGTCAAGTTGCACCAGCATCTCCCCAGCAGCTGAGCATCAGATAACAGCCCAAATAGGGGCCACGCACATGCTTGGAAAGGAGTAGCAGTGCCAAGCGATGACATCGCGAGCCGCGGCTCATTAGTTGTGACTCATCCAAGCTTTCGCATGGCTGGTTAGTGTGCTGCCAGGGATATATATAGATATTTGCTTGAACTGGCTGTGAGTGGTTTTTTCTAAACTAAAAGCTCAGTTTGCAGGTTTTATTGCAGTGTTGGCACTTTGTGATAATTGTGGGTTTTGGGTTGCAGTTTGGGCACTCGGTCTCTAAAAGTTTCACCATCAATGGTCTAGTGGATGCATAGAGTGTGGCATAGGAAGGAAAGGGCTCCCTTCCCAAAGTGTGTGGAGTAAGCTTTCATGAGTTCCTTCTCCTCATAGAACACTCACTTTTTTAACAGAAGGCAGATACTGGATCCAATTTATTATCTTTCTAAGTATTTATTTATTTAATGTATTTTTGAATCACCCCTCCATGAGTGAGTGATCAAGACAATTTACCCCCCACAAAACAACCCCACCAAAAAACCCCAACCAAAACCCCCTTAAAGCATAACAGATAAAGTTCATGCATTGTTGTTCAATAAGTCAACCATCTAAAATCAAGGACAATCACTGAAAGTTCAGCAATTTTAAAAATTTCTATTATTGTTTAGATTTATGTATAGCTTTTCACCACAAAAAGTAGACTTGAATGAACTTACACAGTACAGAAATCCATGGTGAAACAGCAAGAAGAAGAACCTACCTCTTTCAGGTCAGTATAAATCATAACCAGCACAATAATGCAAATAGAAAAGAACAGCACAATAACACAACCTAAAAGTAATGCATGGATGAAAACTCTCTGAGCACAAATAAATTCCCCCTGCTCACTGCCTAGAATGGAAACCATGGAAGCGGCCCACCCAAAAGCAGTTAATTCTTTGGCAAGGTTTCAAACATTACCTCCATTCTTTTGGTCTGCTTTCTTTGTAGACTAGTACATGGCTACTTAGAAATCATCCAGTATGATTTCATCCAGTTTGCATTTCTGGGCCAAACCTGAACTTAGATGCTATCTGAGGTTGAAGTTTGTACATTTCCAGGCTGGCACTGTGGTTCATGAAACCATAAAAAATCATTCAACAGCATGCCTACACTTGAAATTATGCAAGAAAAAATTAATATTTTTGAAAAATGCTTACAAATTCACTTTTCTCAGTGGGAAAAGAACAAGTACATTAAAACATGTGCACAATTGATACATATGGTCTAATAATCAAGAATATATAGCATTTTGTTCCCTATATTAGGTGGATTATTCATAGTTTAAATAACAGAGATCATGGGCAGTGTCCCCCTTTACTTCATGAAAGGGCCACTTTGTGACACATCAAATCAAAGACAGCCATATACTTATGGCTTAGTTGAAAATTCTTCCCAGCTGTGGCAGGCAGCCAGAAGTCAAAAGTACTAGTTTTTTCAACTTAATTATTCTTACACCCAGTCTTAAAAAACAAGCATAGCTGAATACCCAAAGAATCAAGATCCCTATCAAGAAATACTATCCTGCCTCTGAACTAGAAAAAAATTAATTAATATTTATGTTTTCTGTCAGTTTTTAGTTATGAAACCATATGGTTTTTTCACCTGGCTGTCCATATTTTCTGGGGCTTCTAGTAAATTCAGGCTGATTTGTATGATAATATCACCTTTCAGGTTTTCAATTTTATTGTTTCTGTTTATTCATTTTTGTTTTTTAATGGACATGGCTTTTGAGTCTTGCTTTCCTCAGTTTAAATTAAAATGAAAAGTTAAATATAAGCAGACAGGACAAAGCTTGAATAGCAGGTGTACTAGGTCCAAAAGAGCCTGGGCTCAGAACAACAATGGACTACCCCTAACATTGCTTCTGCTGCACAAGATTGGCAGATCTGATAAAAATTCAACAGGGGAGGTGATAGATGTTTGAAACACTCTTTCCTTTCCTTTGGAAGAGAAAAATATTCCAAGTGTGCAGAGTTCTTTTTGAAACTTTATTGCAACAAAGGGAGCGGAGAGTTTCCTTCCCCTAGCCAGTTCAACTCAGCACATATTCCCATTCCATTTATGCCCTGCCACTGGCCACTTCTTCCTTCCTCTTTTCCCCCATTGGCCAGGGTACTGGGAGGTTACAAATCTTTTTGTCCACCCATCCTGTCCCACTCTGATCCCTGTTCTCCCCTCCCACTTGGTCCCTCCCAGGTGAATTATAATGAGCTTATTTCCCGTGAAGGGTGTGTTTGTTAATTGTCATGAGGTCATTCATTGAGCAAGTTTCCTGCTATCTTGTCTACCTGACAATTCCCTCCTGTTATCTGATAGCCCCCTCCACTTTTGGCCAAGGAATTTTCTTTGTTACATTTTTCACTCTTCCTGTTTCCTTGTTTCAAATCATCCTTTTATTCCTATCAATGGAGAGACTAGAGTGCCATATTTAAGCCAAAAGTGCCTGAGTTTAAATTTCCACTCAAGGCTATTTCCCCATGACAAGCCAACAAACCATGAGTTTCCAAGTGATTATAAAAGCAGTGAAATTCTAAATTTTCTAGTGCATGTGTGAACCTCTTTCACATGAAGGACTGGGGGAGGGGAGGGCTGGAGGCAAAAAAGGAGTGCCAAACTATCCAAATACCATCCCAAATCTAAGCTTTTACAGCCAGCAACTAAGCTGTAGGCAAGGCATTTTGACCTTTTTGATTGGTGAGTATGTGTGGGTGGGGGATTATTGGTGGTTGGGAAAAGGGAGTGTGGCCTGCTGGGGTGACTCATGGGAATAGTTTTGGCCCAGGTCTGAGGTTCTGCACTCCTGATCTAATTTGTAGACCTACATGACACATGTGCTTCCACACATGCCACTTCATTTACGTATCACATGTGACACTAGAAAATGATGGCCTGAGAGGAAGTTGGCTTGTTACAATGTAACTTGTGGAAGAGAAGCAAGATGAATAATTGCCTACTGGTTGCTACTGGATGTGATTAAATAACATTGATCATTCATGTTAATTTTCTATCATTCTCCCCCTCCCCACTCCACTCATTGTAACATTATAGCTATTATTTTGAAAATAATTGCTACCATTATATACATGATGGAACATTGCTATGTGGGCTGCAGTTAGTGGGAAAGGAAAACTCTTGGTAAATTTAGAAGAGTAATTTACAAATACAAAAGTTACAGTTGTAGGAAGAACAATGACTACTCAACAGCAGTGCATCTGGTATTATGTACACATTAGGGCCTGGCATGCATTATGATGTGTCCTTGGATTCAGTTATTTATTTCAATGGGCTGTGATTGTCATACCAGAGCAATTTTCAAGGCAGAACTGAAAGCAAAGGACTGGGACTTTGCTACAGGAAATAAGCATATTGTCCGATTATGCTGCTCCATTTAAGAGCACAAAGCCTTTAAAATGTACAATATTGCTTTTATTTAACTGAAATCTGTCGCTATGGTTAGCTTTGATCTCTCAATGCCTTTTCCCTTTCTGTTGTTACTTTTTTATTGCTGCTCCTTAAAATAGAATATTTTTGAGACTTACCATGCCTGAATTACCACCTGGAGTTATATGAATATTTATTCTCCTCCTCTGTTTTCAAGCGGTGTTATAGAGAAAAAAAATATTAGGACTTGGCACAGTATTCAAGCTGGTATTTTCAGAATATCTCCAAGCATTGATTAGGAACACAGGTTCACCTCAATGGCCCTGCTATAATCTTCCTAATTTCAAGTGGGATTCATTAAGGACCCTTTTCAGTTAATAAGGAAAGTTTGGAAAAGAGGTTATTCTCTCTTGGAGATTTTCCAGGAAATGATGGTCCAAGGTTAGTTCTTATAAATATTGTCTGTCAAGACATGCTGGGGCTAGAAATGGGAATCCAAATATGTGGACAGCTTCCAATTTGCTGAGCAGCCAGGGTTCCAGATTAAAAGGTTCTTGAAGAATGAAGGGTTCTTAGTTTCTGAAATGGTTCCACCACATTTTGAATCATTGGTTCCCCTTGATTTTGAGGGACTATTAAGGGTCTATTAGAGTCAGACTAGGACTTTGCCTGGGTAATAGCATTTAACACTTGGGTTTGTGAGGTCCTGACTTGTAGCTTCTGCCTCTTGTTCTCACTTCGTGGTTCTCTGTATGCCTCCAATAGTCAGTCTGCTCAGACCACAACAAATGAGGAGTTAGTTGGAGCCTATTTCTGGTGCAGCCTCTGAACAAGCAAAGCTGATCCAGATAGTGTAGATACAAGACTGTATCCATTGGGGCTGCTCCATGGGCAGGGATCATTTTTCTTCACAGTCCCTTACACCACCCTCTGGTCTGGAGGGTGACTCTTCATTGTTGCTGCATAGTTGGTGGGAAGAGCTGCAAAGTGGTGGGGGCAGGGAAACAGAGTGGGTGAGAAGCTCCCATTGTTCCATTAGAAGTAATTGGATTTAACCCACAGAGAGATATTTTGGCTACAGTTTGTGAGTACAGTTTTTATAAGCCCCTATGAGAATAATTCTGTGGGCATCTTGTAGGATGGAGGCACTGATCTACAAATGCATTGAAATATAAATGATAGAGAAATGTACATAATTGAGAAATCCAGACATGTTCAAAATCAGCACATTCCCTAGCCACAACCTGACAAGGGCCTTCTAACAATGTGTGAAATGGTCAGAACTTGCTTTAATATTTTTCATTACTGGCCCTTTCATAAACCACAATAGTGCTGAGAAATACAGCCATATGCATGAGACTCTGAGTGGTTGCTACCGCATCTTTGTCATTGTATCTATACCACCCTATAGCACTCCAGGCAGTTTACAACAAGAGAGATTTATTCACATATATGCTTGTTTTTCCCCTCAACAGGGAAATCTCATCATGAAGCCTTAAGGATACCGCTGATAAGCAAAGCCACAGAAAATGGATGCTGGGAGAAGTGGACAAAGGGGTATACCAGGAAAAGGCAGCTGGATGCAAAAGGTTCTTTACAAGGCTAAGGCTGATCATGAGCTGAGACTTGTGAAGAATGTCAAGAGCAGCAAAAAGGGCTTCTATTCTTACCTGGTAACTGATGTAAAGGAACAGGCAGAGATGTTAAATGATTATTTTGCTACTGTATTCTCTCCAAAACAGATTGGGGGAGATCTAATTGTGGGGGCAGATGAGGTTGGGGTTATGGAGACACAGATTGGAGTCACTCCTCTAGAAGTTGAGAAGCTCATCAGGACACTGGACATTACAACTGTGCCCGGTACTGATTGGTTATACTAGAGGTACTTTGGGAATTGGCAGGGGGACTCTCGCATCCGTTGGCCTTCAGTTTTGAGGCCTCGTGGAAATCAGAAGCACCAGAGGACTGGAGTAGCAACAGTGGTCCCAATTTTCAAAAAGGGTAGTAGAAGGGACATGGGGAATTACAGACCTGTTAGCCTTACGTCCACTGTAGGAAAAACAATAGAAACATAGAAACAGAGTGAGTCAGAAGGGGTCTCCCAGGCCATCTAGACTGACCTTCGGCACCAGCTGGCTCCACTCATGACATGCCCACAATGTACACGCCCAGCCTATCCTTGAACACTCACACCAATGGGACTTCAACCACCTCTCGTGGAATCCCATTCCACACTCTCGGGGTCTTAACTGTCAGGAAATGCTTCCTGGCATCTGAATGGAACCTTGGTTCCCTGAGCTTTGCTCAGTGTGAACGCATACTGCCTTCCTCTGCAGGGGAGAACAGGTCTCTACCCACCTCTGTGTGACATCCCCTCACACACCTGTATATCACCAACAGATCCCCTCTGAGTCTCTTCTTCACCAGGCTGAAGAGACACAGTTCCCTCAGTCTCGCCTCATACCCCATCCCCTGCAGACCGGCTACCAACCTTGTGGCTCTACGCTGCACTGACTCTAACCTGGCTATATCCTATAGATCATTTCCCTCTAACATTCACTGAACTCTTCCAAACTGCAGCCCTTTCTCTAACTGTGCCTCCCAATTGGTTAGTCCCCATTTAGGAAAATGTGTATACTGCCGCTGCCAGTATTAAGGATAAACTGATCTTTTTCATTTTCTATAACATTTCCATTTTTTCAAAGACAAGTTAAGTCTCTCACATTTGCACCCACTTTGCATTTTAAGGTCTTCCCAAAAATACTGGATATGTCAATCATGCTAGGGAAACTTGAAAGCAGAAGGAGAAGAGGATCAAATATGAGATGAATTGATTCCATAAAAGAAATTGCATCCTCTGATTTATAACAGCTGAGCAGAGCTACGAAGGACAGAACATTTTGGTAGGTGCTCATTTATAGGATTGCCGTAAGTCAGAGATGACTTGATTTCATGTAACAAAACAACTTTAAAACACAAATATTTTCATGCTCATGAACTTAGTATGCAACTTTCCATGGTGCTTTGTTAATCTGTTTTGCTTTTTAGATGAAATTTACCAAAAGGTATATTTTTGCATTTGTTTCAGTGGAGAACTGCATCACAAAATTTGGAGAACAAAGACAAAGAGACAGACCAGACAGACAGACATGACTTTGTACAAATTAGTTTGGGAAATACAAATTAGGTCGGTTTGCATTCAAAAGTTAATCGAATTAATTTTACGTCTATCTCTGGTGAGGATACAGATCATGTAGCTGTTAGGCACAGTAACACTGACAATTTAGTCTCCTCTAATAAAAATGTAAAGTGTATTTTAGAGATCTGCTTCAAGTAGATTATATAAAGGCATTTTGAGTGATCAGATTTTGAATAAAGTGAGATCTGAAACAAATGTGCTGATTGTTTTCCAGGAATATACATGAATAATTTCAAGGAAAACATTAGAGTTTTTTATGTTCTTCTCTTTTTAAAAGGAGAGAATACATAGCAATATGTCCATTGTTTTCCAACACATAGATACATATCTCTACAAGAAATAGAAACATAGAAACAGAGCGAGTCAGAAGGGGCCTCCTGGGGCCTCTAGTCCCAGCTCCAGCCGGCTCCGCTCACGACATGCCCACCATGTGCATGTCCAGCCTATCTTTGAACACCCTCACCAATGGGGCCTCAACGACTTCTCATGGAAGCTCATTCCACACCCTCGGGGTCCTAACTGTCAGATTCCCTGAGCTTTGCTCCATTGGAGCGCGTCCTGCCTTCCTCTTCAGGGGAGAGCAGGTCTCTACCCATCTCTGTGTGACATCCCCTCACATACCTGTATGTCGCCAACAGATCCCCTCTGAGTCTTCTCCAGGCTGAAGAGATCCAGTTCCCTCAGTCTCTCCTCATACGGCATCCCCTGCAAACCGGCCACCAACCTTGTGGCCTTACGCTGCGCTGACTCTAACCTGGCGATATTCTTCCTGTAATGAGGGGCCCAAAACTGAACACAATACTCCAGTTGCAGGCGCACCAGAGTCGTGTAGACTAGTAGTAATGCCTCTCTCGATCTAGAAGCCATACTTCTGGCTATGCAACCAAGGGTGGTTTTCATGAACCTGCTTAAATTCTCAGGACCTTTTTAGAAAAGATCAGACCTGCCTCTCTCCCTTTCCCACACACACACTCTCACTGTCTCACTGTCTTTTGAAGTGTGTAACCTCTGTGCATCTCTTTCCAGAATGGTATAAATTTTTAACAGTCTAATGAACATGAATTTTCTCTTGCATAATACTGGAACATGTTTCACTGAAGCATCTCAATATTTTCCTCTCCTATCTTATTGAGGCAATCTGAGACTGACAAATCTTTTAACAGAGGCAGATAGAAAAGTATTGGGGCAAACAGATCATAATAATGAGTCTCA
This sequence comes from Varanus komodoensis, assembly GCF_004798865.1. NCBI lineage: Eukaryota > Metazoa > Chordata > Lepidosauria > Squamata > Varanidae > Varanus > Varanus komodoensis. The sequence goes on along the minus strand of NW_025336100.1, from coordinate 577,049 downwards.
CACGTTGCAGAGCAGAGAGGCACAGGGGAACTTTATATATGTCATGTGTGAATTCTAGCTCCAGAGTGATTGTTTGGAAGAGGGTGATACCTACAAACACTTCTGAAGCACTATGTATGCCTATCAAGGGCGAGAAATGCACCATCAAACACCACCGTATTCTTTTTTTTTAATCCATTCACACCATTTTTCATACCTGGAAGCAGCCTGTGAGGATCATGTAGTCAACATACTGGCATCACAGAGTAGTGGAACCTATTGGTTATAATATGAGTGATTATTGCTCTCAGTCTAAACTCTAGTGCAACATTTTAAAGAGAGAGGGGGGATAAATATCTTCCATCTCTACAAACTAGTTTGCATATAAAAGCAGTTTGCATATAAAAGCACTTCCAAGCTCCCCCCTCCCGCCCCCGTTATAACTGCCTATGAAACTGATCACAAAGACTGTTCATCAAAGCACGTTCTCAAACTGGAGAGAGGGAATGAGTGGGGCACCACAGAGCTCAGTCCTGAGACCAGTGCTTTTCCACATCTTTATTAATGATATAGAGGAGGAAGTCCAGGGAATGATAATTAAATTTGCAGGTGTTATAAAACTGGGTAGAATAGCTACGAGCCAGGGAGACAAAAAGATGATCCAGGGTAACCTAGACAAGCTAAAACTCTGGGTAGAATACAACAGAATGAAATTCAACAGTGACAATTGCCAAGTTCCCCAACTGGGGGGGAAAACAAATACATTGATACAAGTTCTTGGGGTTGTTGTAAACAACAAACTAAATATGAGCCAGCAATGCAATGCAGCCACAAAAAGGGGAAATACTTTTTTGGGATACATAAATAGAAGTATCACCTCTAGAACAAGACAGGCACTTGCACTAGTCAAGGACCCTGCACTACTCAGGTTTCTGCACTGATCAGACCTCATCTGTGAATACTGAACACTGTGTTCAGTTCTGGGCACCCAGATTTTTAAAAGATGCATTAAAACTAGAAAGCGTTCAGAGGAAAGCAACAAAAATGATCCCAAGTCTGGAAATGAAGCCCTGTGAGGAGAGGCTGAGAGAGCTGGGTATGTTTAGCCTCAAGAAGAGAAGACTACAAGGGGTATGATAGCACTCTACAAGTACTTCAAAGGCTGTCGCAAACAGGAAGAAAAAAACCTCACTCATCCCTGAGTGTAAGACAGAGAACAAAAACTGCAACACACTAGATTCTGTCTAGACACCAGGAAAAACTTCCTGTCAGAGCAACGCGACAGTGGAACCTGTTGCCAAGAGAGGTTACAGGCTTTCCCACATGAGAGACATTCAAGACTAAGCCAGACAGTTATCTGTGTTGGGTGCTGTAACTTCGCATCCTGCATCACCTGGTGATTGGACCAGATGACCTTCTTGACCCCTTCTGACCCTATTGTTTTTTGAAGCTATGAATCCCAGATATCTGCTTTTGTGCTCCATTAGGTGTCCATTGAAGTAGGGAGCCACTCAAGTAGCCTAGCATTTGATCATCTTACTGCAGATGGGCATCACTGAGATTTTCTGCTTTGGGTACTAAAATGTTCTGCGACAGTAACTCAGCTGAATTATCTGGAACACTTCCAAGGAAATTTCAAAGGTATTTCATGTGAGTGTGTAGAATACTTTTATTTTTAAATGACATATTGTAGATGGTTTACTTTGTAATTGCATTAGGAATATAAGAATGAGAGATTTTCAAGCTTGTCAAAATTCTCCCAAATCACTTTGTAGCTCATAGCAGTTTATTCCTATTTTTACTGTTTGTCAACTCATTTGAAAAGGAAAGACACATATTTCAAATGGAAAAACATACATCTGGGTGGGTGGTGATGATGCTGGTGGTTCTTCTTCTCCATTTTGGATCACTACTGAAATGCCATTTCATGGAAGATATTGAAGGAGAAGGAAATAGTCTTGCTTGGCAGATCCAGCATCAGGGGTTGATATTGTTGGGCATTTGGTAAGGGTTTGAATGCTCAAGAATTCCAGTGTCTCAGGATCCCTGGGAGCATCACCCCATATTGAGGTTCTGTCAAGACCTCAGATGAATTGTGTGAAAATTAAAAGGGTGGTCAAAGCAGCGGCACTTGATAATGTGTTCTCTCTCTCTCTTCTTTTCTCTCTTTGTTTTGCTCCTACTGCTGCTGTTACCATCTTCTTGCTCCAAGGAGAAGGAAGCTGAGGCAGTCAGAGACACTGATGGCCTCAACTACACTTCCTCATGGAGAGAGCATTGCTGTCTCCACAGTTCTGCTGCTGCCCACAATGCCACACCCACGAGATCCATTTGTCTGCATTAGAAATGGGCATGGTCCATGGACCACATGTTGCACCCTGCTGCCGCCTCCACTAGCAGTCTGCACTTTATACAGGCCAGGAATAACATTACTGCCTTAGTGACAACTAGCCTCCCTGGGTGAGTGATGAGCCAGGAAGTCCCAAGTTTTATTAACTACAGAATTACTAGATGGCTTTATGCGATCCCTGTTGGCAGCAAATATATTTTAAACAAACAAATCGAATGATGGTTGATATCACAAAGCTACTGGTGGGGTCTCACATAATTAAATGTTATTCCACAAAAGAAAGAAAGAAAGAAAGAAAGAAAGAAAGAAAGAAAGAAAGAAAGAAAAGAATCTCTTCACACACACACCATACACACACGAGTATCAAGGAGAGTTCCTTTCTAGCCATCCCCATGGCATGCTAGTTGTCTATGAACAGCAAAATGTGTGTAGCTAAGAGAAACCCAGTTTCTATTTGTGAGAATTTAGCACCACAGCAGTAGCAGTAGCTGCTGTAGCTTTATCTGAGCTGTGGCTGCAGTAACTTGCCCTGTGAGATCATCCCTCCGAGAAGTAGACAGCTTTCCATATATCTGTATCTATATCAACACAACCACATTTATGTAAGTATAACTTTTAGCTTTAAAACAAAACTCTCAGCATTCAGATGAACTAAACCTATGTTTGGAACACAGAAACTAAGAGACGTTGATATTGACGGATTCATCCATTCCATTGTGATGTGTGTGTCTCACACACAACAGTGACATATCTCACTGTTGCTAAATGCTCAATCAATGGTAAACAAAAATCTCTCACACTGGGCTCCCACCTTTGTTTGCAGCACAAAAAAACTGAATGCCAGTTCTGTACAGTTTTCATTCAAAGATATTTTGCTAACTTTTCTGTAATATGTGCCTATGGAGGTTTGGAAGATGAGAACAACTTAAAGACATCCCTACATGGTTTTTTAAGCTTCATTTTCTATGCTAGATTTTTTCTCCCTGATCTTGTATCACTTATATTATTTTCAACACATATTATATACTTTTCAATAGAACATGCCTTCAACTGCACATGATTGCTGAAAAATGCTATCCTTCATTAAACATAGAAAAACAGAAACAGAGAGAGTCAGAAGGGGTCTCCTGGACCATCTAATCTGACCTCCAGCTCCACCTGGCTCTGCTCATGGCATGCCTACCATGTCCCTGTCCAGCCTATCCTTTGACACCCTCAATGAGGGGGGTTTGACCACCTCCTGTGGAAGCCCATTCCATACCCTTGGTGTCCTAACCATCAGTAAGTACTTCCTGGTATCCAAATTGACCCTTGGTTTCCTGAGCTTTGGTCCATTGGAACTTGTCCTGCCCTCCTCTGCTGGAGAAAAATGGTCTCTACCCACTGCCTTTTAACATTGTACTCCTTTAATATTGAGAAGTTTCAAGACATAACATGTAAACAGTTTATCTTTGTTTAAAACAAAGAAGTACTCAGTAGTATATTTATCCTTAAAGACACAGTGCTCATCTGCAATTTTCCATTTCTTTGAATCAGCACTTTCTTTTGCCGACATTTTCTTACATAATTTTTAGCAGAGCAGCAGATGCAGAATGTCAATATTATCCATGCATAAGTAAAAATATGAGAAGTATAGTTTTGGGGATCTAAGTCTTCCCTTTCCTAGCAAATCCACCCCACTCAGACTGCTTTGACCATGGCAAAGAAGAGAAGAGACTCCTACCTCTACAGTTCTCAGGAATATTGGGAACTTGGCTGGAGGAAGATGTGGGAAGGGGAATCCCATAAGCTTCCTTGTTAAGGGAATACTCCTTCCCTCTCAACCCAAGGGGCTACTCACTGGTTCCTGCAATCTCAGATGTGTGAGAAGACTCCTAGCTGGAGTGAGTGGGGGAGGAGAGGCCAAAGCAAGCAAGGCAAAAAGTCAGAGCAACCAGCTCTTGTTGAGGAAGGAAGAATGCTTTTGCCTGGAGCAGAAACCTCATCAGTAACCTTGGAAGCCACTTGGAGGAGCACTGATCGGTGGAGCCTCTAGAAATGTTCAGTGTGCAAATCACTTTGCATACTTTTTGCAAAAATACTAGGGCTTTTACTACATATATTATTTTGCAAAATTAGGCCAGACATTTCCTGCACCCATCCACACAAATGTTCCTTTCACACATATCCAAGTAGCCTTCAACATGGAAATGCATGGAGAAGGGCAGTGAAAAAGCGAAAAAGCTGAGTGGTATGGGTACCTGAGTTCTGCAGGGTAACAAAGCACACAGAATGGTCAAAATGCTAGTATGTATGTATAGCATTTATATCCCGTCCTTCTGCAGATGCGTTCAGGATGGCATATATAATATAAAATTATGAAATACATTATTAAAACTACAATTATTAAAATATCTAAAATCGAACATTATAAACTAAACTAAAAATAGTAAAAAATAGAAAGTGCAACTGAAAACAAAAAGAAACCAAAAAATCTTAAAATGTCTAAAATCTATTAATTGTTAAAATGGTGGTTAAATAAAAAGATCTTTATCTGGCACCAGAAAGAGTATAATGTTGGCGCCAGGAGGGCCTCTCTGGGGAGTGCATTCCATAGTCTGGGTGCCACTTCGGAGAAGGCTCTCCTCCGGATAGTCACTCTCCATACTTCCTTCAAGGAGGGTTCCCAGAGTAAGGCCTCCACCGCTGATCTTAAGGGGCATGAAGAAGGGAAGCAGGCAATCCTTCAGGTAATCTGGACCTAAGCAGTTTAGGGCAAGTTAATACAAGCACCTTGAATTGGGTCTGGACTTCCATTGGAAGCCAGTGTAGCTGATAGAAGACCGGCATTATATGAGAATAACGACTGGCCCCCAACAGCAACCTGGCAGCTCTATTTTGTACCAGTTGAAGTATCCGGATCATTTTCAAGGACAGTCCCACTTAGAGCGCATTACAATAATCCAACCAGGAAGTTACCAGGGCATATATCACAGTTGCTAGACAGTGCTTGTCCAGGTAAGGACGCAGCTGGTGTACCAGCCAAAGCTGGAGGAAGGCGCTCCTTGCCAGTGCCATCACCTGGATTTCCTCTGGGTCAAGGAGCACTCCCAAGCTGCGGACCCTGTCCTTAGAGGGAGTGCTGCCCTGTCCAGGACAGGGCAAGAATCACTAACGTGGAAACCTGAGCCACCTACCAAAAGGACCTCCATCTTATCTGGATTGAGTCTCAGTTTATTGCCCCTCATCCAGCCCATTACCAGTTCAACTGGCCAGGCACCAGTTCAGGACAGCCACTGCCTCACTTGGATTAGATGTAAATGAGAGGTAGAGCTGGGTGTCATACTGATGACACCATAGCCCAAATCTCCTGATGACCTCTCCCAGCAGTTTCATATAAATGTTGAAGAGCATGGGGGACAAAATAGAGCCCTGCAGTACTCCATGGCAAAGCTGCCATGGCGCAGAACTATAGTCCCCCTGCACCACCTTCTGGAATTGACCGGCCAGATAGGAGCAGAACCACTGCCACTCAGTGCCTCCTACTCCCAAGTCAGCCAGCCTATCCAGAAGGATACCATGGTCGGTGGTACCGAAAGCTGATGAAAGGTCCAGAACAACCAAAAGGGACACACTCCCGCTGTCCTTCTCCCTGCACTGGTCATCATGCAGGGTGGCCAAGGCAGATTCAGTACCGTAACCAGGTCTGAAACCAGACCAAAATGGGACCAGATAATGGGTCCAGATAACCTGTTTCATCCAAGAGTGCCTGGAGTTGTCCCGCCACCACCTGCTCCAACGCTTTGCCCAAAAATGGGATGTTGGCCACCGGTTTGTAATTGGCGGTCACCTGTGGGTCCAGGGATGACTTTTTCAGGATAGGTCTGATCGCTGCCACCTTTAAAGGGGCAGGGACCTGGCCCTCCTTCAGTGAGGTGTTGATGACCTCCTGGACCCAGGGACCAATCCCATGACTGGCTCTCATAAGCAGCCAAGAAGGGCAAGGGTCAAGTAAGGAGGTGGTTGGGCACACCAGCCCAAGCATCTTGTCCACTTCCTCAGGCTGCAATAACTGGAACTCATCCATCAATGATGGACCAGATGGTGCTCTGAATGCCTCCTGTTCTGGAAACTGTGGAATCCAGCTCATGGCAAATCTGATCGATTTTCTACTTAAAGTGCTGGGCAAAATCGTCACAATGGGCAGTTGAGGGTATGGAGGATAAGACCAAGAAGGAACCATGGAGACCAGAAGAAACCATGTTGCTATTGTGTTTTTTGTAATAAAGGGACAGGAAAAACAGCAGTAGATGAGTGCCACTTGAGGCAAGAACAGTGTGGGTCTGAGGGAAAATGTCTTGAGGGTGATAGCAGGAAACTAACAGGCTGGAGGGTTGCATTGGAAGAGCTTGGGGGCCACAGGGTGGGGACTCCTGATGTATGCAATCCCCTATCTTACTTTCATATTCTAAACACTAGAAAAGAATGATAATGCACTATGATGAATATGCATCTGTGATTCAACCCTTAACTTCAATCTCATGTCTGAACTTATTATAAATTAAAATGTCAGAAGTAGGGATAAATGAGAAATTCATTTCAATTCTTATTTGATCAGGATTTATCTGATTTGCATCTTCTGGATTGAACATGGAATCAGATGTAATCTGTGAATTAAGTTCATACATCTCCAAGCCTGCAATGAAATTCATGGTCACAAAGCCCCTCGAAACAAAATGAAACAGGAAGCAAACCACCACCACAGCAAACAAAGTATAGATGAAAAATGAGCATTTTGTTTTTACACAATGGGAAAAGACTGAGTACAGTGCAAAGATGTGCACATCTGATGTGTACAATTGGAAACATAACCAGATCTATATACATATCAATTTTTATGTGAAAAGATTAAAAAGCTCACAATATGATATGTACTTGAGCAGGAATGCACTTTGTGATAGAATCTGGAGAATTTCAGCAAGCTCAGGTTTTTCTGATTCACCTTTCCCTGTATCAGAAAAAACTAAATCAGTATTCTTCCCATTCCCTTTTATCAGAAACCAAGAAATATTTCATGAAGTACAAGGGTGTATCAAAGGACTAGAGGAAACCACTGGCTTCACCGCCAGGGAATGGAAATGACTTCTTTTATCCCAAGGGAAAGTGAAGGTACCAGGTACAGGAGGGAGGGGGAATGAAGTGGTCATAAGAAGATGAAGTGAAAAGTAAGTCTTGGAGGAAAGGTATCATTCTAGGAATACAACTGGAGCCTCCAGGTGTTTGACCTAAAACTCCCATCATTCTTCACTAATGGATCTCTGGTTAGGGTTAATAGGCATTGCAGGCAAATTTACCTGGGGGGCCACTGCCAGCTCCTGGGCTAGAGACAGCCAGAATTCCCTTGCAACATAATGGAACATATGAACAAAAGGAGGCAGAGGAGCTTTTAGACTGAACCCTGGGGGAATGCATACAGGAGCTGGGAAGCATCCCTGTGGATGAAGGGGAGGAAGTTTCTGATTGCCCATATGCAGGAGAGAGGAAATAGACAACAAGGTTAGGACATAATACACAGTTGGAGAGGACTAAGTGCTAGAACAACGTTTCATGTGATGGGAGGGGGGCACTGTGCTTAGGTTTTTCTGTGCAAAATGGGATTGCTGAAAGAATGCCTAGTGATAAAGGAGAAGTTAGATATAATGGGGATTACAGATACCTGATGGAGCAGAGATAACCAATGGGTAATGGTCATCCCTGAATATGAAATGTACAGGAAAGACAAGAAAGAACATACTGGTGTTGCCCTCAATAGGGCATAGAGTCTTGCAGACTTGATAATCTAAAGTATGAAGACTCTTCCACAGAAGCAATATCGATGAAAATTCCTGGTCCATAACTAAGGGTGATTTTGAGATGGAAAATGAAATCAGGTAGGCACCCAACAAAGGCAGCATTGTAATAATGGGGAACTTCAACTACACACACTTTGACTGGGTAGTTTTGACTTTTGAGGATGAGTCAAAAATTATCTGCACTCCAAACTGAATATTAAAACTTCTGTTGGCACCACTGTCTTACCAGAGCTTTCCATTCAAGGCTACTGCCTCCTCAGTCACTGCTGTGCAGGTGTAAACGTGTTATATCAGTTCATTTGTAACTGCAGTGCTAGCAAAAATGGATGCCCCATTTGTGATTTCCATGAAAGAAGAGCAGAATGCTGTGATTCATTTTTTGTGGTCTGAGGGTGTACCTGGTGCTGTCATTTATCAAAGACTCTGTGCGCAGTATGGAGAAAGTGTATTGGAACATTATCAGGAAAAAGGTTCAACAATCAACAGTGCATGTTACAGTGAGATGCTTATTGAAGAGCTGAAGTCTAAACTTCGAATTAAACACAGAAGACTGCTATTCAAGGGCATTGTGATCTTGCATGACAATTCACATCCATACACTTCTGCCCACACTGTCAACACTCTACAAAAACTTTGTTTAGAGATGTTAAAGCATTTGCCTTAGAGTCCTGATCTTGCTTCATCAGACTTTCACCTGTTGTGTCCCCTGAAAGCAGCCCTACAAGGATGAAGATTCACTTCTGATGAAGAAATGAAGACAGAGGTGCATTCGTGGCATGCAGCTCAGTCTAAAACATTTTTTCACGAGAGAATACGAAAGCTTGTTGCCATATGAACAAAGTGTATTGAAAAGCAAGACAATTATGTAGAAAAATGATGTATTTGTCTTTTCTAAAAGTTAATTAAAATAAATTCTACAGCCAGAATGTGGATAATTTTTGACTCACCCTCATTGTTTCAGTTCTGACAGAGAGGTTAAATTTCTCAATGTCCTAAATGACTCTGCCCCAGGGCAGTTGCCTATAGAACCAAGTAGAGGGAGGCCGTCCTAAGTGGGGTTGCCATGGACATGGAAAAAAGGATGTAAATATTGTTGAGCCAATGGGAAACAGTGACTATGCTGATCCTGATTTAGGTGAGACTGCTAAAGAGGTCAAACAGTGTCTTTGACTTCAAAATAGGAAACTTCTCAGAAATGAGGAAACTATTAAAGAAGAGAGTTTAAATTTCTTTGAAACACTTGAGATTACTCAAAAGTGCTATAATAGAGGCTCAGATAATGTGCATACCAGAAGCAAGGAACGGTAGCACAAAGTCCAGGAAATCACAACCATGGTTAATGAATAGAGTCAAGGAAGTATTCTTCAAAAAATGGAAGTCCTACCCAAATGAAAAAGCAAAACAACTTGTGTAGAGGAGATGAAAACAGTCCATCATGGAAGCACAGAAACAGTTTGAAGAGAATGTCACTCTTCAAGTCCAAGAATGAAGAATTCTTTAAATATATCATAAAAAAGAAAGCAGTTGAAGTAGTAGTTGGACCAATGGATGATAATGGAATTAAAGGAACACTAAGGGGATAAGGAGTTTACATAGAAGCTGAAGTTATTTTTTATTAGTCAGTACAGTAGAGGATGTGGAACAGATCCTGAGCTTATGTATTCTGGAAGAGAGTCAGAGGAATTAAGGCAGATAGTAATGACAAAAGAGGAAATTTTCAACCTTGCTGACAAATGGAAAATCAGTAAATCACCCAGCCCAGATGGTATTAATCCTAGAGTTCTCAAAGAACTCAAATATGAAATAGCTGACTTTCTTACCAAAATAATTTTTCTGTCCCTAAAGTCAGCATTTCTGCAAAGGATTGGAGAATGGCCAATGTAACACCAGTTTTTGAAACAGCATTCAGGGAGCATCTGGGGAATTATAGGCCAGTTAGCTTAACACCTGTTCAGGGTAAACTGCTTGAAAGAATTATTGAATAGAGAATGAGTAAGCACACAGAGGGACAAGCCCTGCTGGAAAAGAATCAAATGGCTTCTGCAAGGGGAAGTCCTGTATCACTGACCTATTGGAGTTCTTTGAGAATATCAATAAGCACAATAGGCAAGGGTGACCCTGTAGACATGGCTTACTTAGATTTCCAAAAGGCTTTTTATGAATCTCACTAAAGTCTCCTAAGCAAACTAAGCAGTGATGGAATAAAAGGGGTTTCCTCTTATGGATCACGAACTGATTAAAAAACAAAAGTAAGGGAGTGAGAATACACAACAATTTATCAAGTGGAGGGTTGTAACTAGTGGAGTTTCACAGAGTTCGGTACTAGAACCAATGCTTTTCAACTTACTCATAAATGAGCTGGAGTTAGAAGTAGTGAAGTAGCCGAGTTTGGTGATGACACCAACTATTAAGGTGGTTAAAACCAAAAATGGATTGTGGAGAGGCCTAAAGGAATCTTTCCAAGTTGAGAGAAGGGACAACAAAATGGCAAATGTTGTTCAATGAAAGCAAGTATCAATTGGCAAAAAACCCCAACTTCAAGAATAGGCTGATGGGATTTGCACGAGCAGTAACTTGAGCAAGAAAGGGATCCTGGGGAGTTGGGTGGACAGCTCAATGAAAACATCATCTCAGTGCACACTGACTGTGAAAAAAACAAACTTCATGTCAGGCTTAATTAGGAATGGAACAGAAAATAGGACACTGTACTCCCCTTATACAAATCATTGGTGCAACTGCACTTAGAATATTGTGTTCAGTTCTGGTAACCTTACCTGAAAAGGACATTACTGAGTTGGAAAAAGTACAGAGAAGGGCAATAAAAATAATCAAGGGTCTGAAGCAACCCCCCCCCCCTTGAGTACTGGCAACAACAACTGGAACTATTTAACTTAGGAAAAAATGGGAATAAGGAGAGTCACTATAGAGTAGTTTTAAATAATATATGAGGTGGGAAAATTAGAAATAGAAAAATTTATATCTCTCCTCCATAACACTCAAAACCAGGGTCATCCCATGGAGCTGCTTGGTGGGAGGTTTGAGACAGACAAAGGAAGTACTTTTTCATACAATGTATAGTTTAATTACAGAATTTGCTGCCATGGGAAGTGGTGATGCCCATCAAGCTGGATGGCTATAAAAGGGGATTCAAACATATTCATGGGGGAGGAGGCTATCAGCGGCTACTAGCCTTGCTTGCTATGTGCTACCTCCTTTCCCAACGTTTTTGCACCTACTTGTGTGATCCTGTGAGCAGCTGGTTTGCCACAGTGTGTATGGAGTACTGGGCTAGATGGACTTATGATCTAGCATGGCTGTTCTTACATTTTTATGTTCTAATTCAGCTAAATATGATGAACCTGAGAGAGGAATTGCATATTTGCTCAATCCCATTTCCTCTTTAAGTGATTTCAGGATTTCCAAGAATCCTTCTCTCCCTGCTGAATTCTGCTAGGCTTCCTTAGCACTGTCATTACATATTGAACAAGACCTTTTAATATCAGCAAAGCATGTGTTCAGCAGTCATGACGGCAAAAGAACAGATAAATTCCTAGAAAAATGTGAGGAACACACCTGCCATTCCCCATGATTAAATGTAACCTGAAATGAGCACAATCTGTAACTGTCAAAGGGTAAACTATAGTGTAATACAAATAACACTAGCTCATGCAAAATTAAACTAATACGTAAGACTTATTTATAACTGTAAATATAAATATAACACAACATTCTTCATTTTGCTGTGAGGCTATTATGTATTCTGAAGAAGGGCACATATTTGGACTGAATTTTTCATTTCATGCTGCTGTGCTATAATTATATGCCTACTTTTCTTCTAGTTATTTTCAAGCCATTTTCACAGGATTTCAACTCAATATATTGTATCTGTCATCAGTATTGAATTACCTTCCTTCAATATCAATTATCCTGGCCTAAAATCCAGTTGTCCAGACATTCCTATAAGAATAACAGATCCATCCTTTCCATTTGGTTATCTGATACTAGCTACCAAGATAAATTGTTTTTATTCCATCCATATTTATGTCAATTTTCTGGCTCATTGCTCCAAACAGGTTGTGCTATTTTAATGTGACTGAGAAACAAACCCTAGTGGGGTATAGATTCTGGCTTCTCAGGACCCTGACTAAGTTCCATGGGGCAAAGGAAACTGATTACTGTTTCTGATCCATCTAAGAATGGGGTTGGAAGTTCCTCAGAAATTCCCCAAAATGGCTGCTGGGCCTGCACTGTCATAGATCCAGGGTGGGGCATTGATTAATGGTGTCACAAGATCTTTTGCTTGCAGTCCTCTTCAGCATAAAGATTCTTCCCTCATGAAAATACATCTGAATGACAGTAAGCATATGTTTGTGTGCATGGGTGAAAGAGAGAGAGAAAGTAGGAATTACAATTTTTTTCCTGCTCACCAATCATGAGTACATGACCCATGAACAACCCCAAACTTAATTTGGGGGCATAATCCCTGGAAGATTTCCACAGTTTCTCAAGCATTAATTTCACACACTTCCACAAATATGTACTTCTGAAAATGTGCATTTCTACTCACACTCAAGCCCATTTTTTTACACTTTAGCTTATTTTATTTATTTTTAAATTTGTATGCCACCCACTAATCCAAATGGATTCTCTAGGTGGCTTACAGTAAAATACTAATAACACAACAATAAAACCAGTTATTTATATAATCACAACAAAAAGTTAGTAATAAAGTATCATAATTACACCAAGTAAGCAGGACAGGAGTCAGAATAAATAACAAATTTCAAATCAGTTCTTGCAAGTGTTCAGAGAAAAGAAACTTTCTTGCCAGGCACTGTTGTGTGTGCATGTTCTGGTAAACTTTGTCACAAGTCGACCTTTCTGTTCTTTTGAAACCTGAGTAGTGCTTATCACCCTGAGAGCTCAGAGAGTGGAGATACAAGTAGACACACAGAGAACCAGTACTAGATTTGCAAACCAAGATTTCTTTTATTGACTACAATTTAAGAGGAAATCACTCACATTGACTCACACTAGCATTCATCTTTCATACTCACCAGGAAAACCCCACTTTGAGTTGATAAACTTGGGGAGCCCCTCCTTTTTATTCCTTATCTGAGCTCTTTGTTCTCTAGAGCCGAACTCACTGTCCACTTTCATCCAGTTCACTGCTTCACTTCCCCAGGAACTTGTTTTCTGTACCACTTGTTTTCTGTACACTCTCCTTATAAGGTATCCTTGGGAATGAGGAACAGCAACAATATCCTGAGCAGGGAGATCTAGAGATGGGGAGTCTATCAGATGGGGAACTCCAGCCTCCAACAATCCATTGTCACAGTCATTGGGTGGCCCAATTTGGGATCTCAGATGGAGGAGTGAAGGTGTACCCAATTCCACTTCACTGCTCCCCTCAGGGACAGATTCATACGCAAAGCTTTGGGTGAAGAGGGGCAGGCAGGGCTCAACATTTCACTTTCAGAGAGTTACATGTACAGTAAAGATGTTTGGCAAAAAAGCACTGGTGAGACTGTGACTGCTGAGAAGGAGAACTGAGCTCACAACAAGCACTGAAATGAAAACAAAGTTGGAGCCAGACAGACTTTCCTGGAGGGTGTTGTAGAGTCAGGGGGGAGGGGAACTTTAAACCTCCTGTACAGCCAAGTGAGCCAAACGTTGTTGATCCAAATGTTCCCCATCTTGTAACAATACATTTGGTTTCGCTTTGCTGTTTCCCTCAGCCCAGTGCTCCAACCTATCAAGACCACCTTGTCTTCCAGTGTCGTCAGCTAGGTGTCCCCTCCCAAACTAGACAAGCACTTCAGCAATTATTAAAAGCGCTTCTAAGTTTTCTTTGTCATCTGTTATCATTGCACCATCCACATTGAGTAGTTGAACCCCCATTTCTTTCCTCTGTCTTTTGCTTTGGATGTATCTGAAGAAGGCTCTTTTGTTGGTTTTAGCATCCCTTGCTAACCTCAGTTCAAACCTAGCCTAACCTTCCTGACACCATCCCTGCAATTCCATGGTACCTGACTGTATTTTTCCTTTTCAGCCCTGCCTTCTTTCTACTTCCTATACCTGTCATTTTTTGTATTCAGATTATCTTTTTGTGAAGCCACATAGGCTTCCTCTGTTGTCTTCTACACTTTTTCTTGTTGGAATTGCTTGTAGTTGTGCCTTTAAAATTTTATTTTTTAACATTTTCCACCTATCTTATATTCCTTTTCCCACTTTGTGTCACTTGCTATGGGACTTATAATTGCCCCGAGTCTGTCAAAATTGGTTTTCTTAAAATCCAGGCTACATGTTTGCCTACATTTGGCTTTTGTTTCCTTTATAACCACTACATGTGCCTATATGGACATATAGCTATCTGCTCAGGTAGGTTCTCAGGTAGGTTCTCCCTCTAAGTGGGTATGGTGAACATACCCCTGGGTAGATGACCAGGAAGTTAAGGACCTGGTGGACACTGGGACCTCACTGGCCCAGGCTTTGAGGCAGACTCACTCGGACCAAGAAGCAGTTCCTGAAGAGGGCACAGAGACTTATTCTGAGCAGTCTGGGGTTTTGTTTTATTGAGTGCTAATAGCTAGGGAGAATAAACCAGGTCTTAGGCAGTTGCCAGAGACCCTCAGATTGGCAGTGCTGCAGTTGGCACATGCCACCCCAGCATCAGGTCAACTGGTAGCGGAGAAAACCACTGAAAGGTTGGTATGTGGGTTCTAGTTGTTGTTGTTGTTAGTTGCGAAGTCGTGTTCAACCCATCGCGACCCCATGGACAACATTCCTCCAGGCCCTCCTGTCTGCCACCATCTCCCGGAGTCCACCCAAGCTAACACCAACTGCTTCAGTGACTACATCTAGTCACCTCATCCTCTGCTGTCCCCTTCTTTTGCCATCTATTGTTCCCAGCATTAGGCTTTTCTCCAGGGAGCTCTCCCTTCTCATTAGGTAGCCAAAGTATTTGAGTTTCATCTTCAGTATCTGGCCTTCTAAATCAGGGTTGATCTCCTCTAGGACTGACCGGTTTGATTGCCTTGTGGTCCAGGGGACTCGCAGGAGTCTCTGCCAGCACCACAATTCAAAGGCCTCAAGCCTTTCACTCTCAGCCTTCCTTATGGTCCAGCTTTCACAGCCATACATTGCAACTGGGAAAACCGTAGCCTTGACTATACGCACTTTTGTTGGCAGGGTGATGTCTCTGCGTTTTAGTATGCTGTCTAGATTGGCCATAGCTTTCCTCCCAAGGAGCAAGTGTCTTTTAATTTCTTGGCTGCAGTCCCTGTCTGCGGTAATCTTGGAGCCCAGGAAAAAAAAATCTGTCACTACCTCCATTTCTTCCCCATCTATTTGCCAGGAAGTGGGAGGACCGGATGCCATGATCTTAGTTTTCTTAATGTTGAGTTTCAAGCCAATTTTTGCGCTCTCCTCCTTCACCTGCATCAAGAGGCTCTTTAGTTCCTCTTCACTTTCTGCCATGAGAGTGGTATCATCTGCATATCTGAGGTTGTTGATATTTCTCCCAGCAATCTTAATTCCAACTGGTGATTCATCTAGTCTGCCTTTCTCATGATGTGCTCTGCATATAAGTTAAATAGGCAGGGCGACAGTATACAGCCTTACCGAACTCCTTTCTCAATTTTGAACCAATCAATGGTTCCATGTCCAGTTCTCACTGTTGCTTCTTGACCTGCATATAGGTTTCTCAATAGACAAATAAGATGGTCAGGTACTCCTATCTCTTTAAGAACTTGCCACAGTTTGTTGTGATCCACACAATCAAAGGCACAGTCAATGAAGCAGAAGTAGATGTTTTTCTGGAACTCCCTAGCTTTCTCCATGGTCCAGTGTATGTTGGCAATTTGATCTCTAGTTCCTCTCCCTTTTCGAAATCCTGCCTGTACTTCTGAATTGAGATCATTCTGTCTTTTTGAAGACTGTATCCCAGTACTGCTTTTCCTACTCTTTTTTTTTGACTATGAAGGCTACTCCATTTCTTCTGAGGGATTCTTCCCCCAGTAGTATACCTGATGGTCATCTGAATTAAATTCACCCATTCCTGTCCATTTTTGTTCACTGATTCCTAAGATGTCGATGTTCTGTCTTGTCATCTCTTGTTTGATCACAACCAGCTTGCCTTGATTCATGGATATTACATTCCAGGTTCCTATGGAGTATAGATATTTGCAGCATCGGACTCTCCTTTCACCACCAGATACATCTGCAATTGAGTGTCCTTTCGGCTTTGACCCAGTTGCTTCATTCTTTCTGGCGCTACTATTACTAGCCCTTTGCTCTTCCCCAGTAGCATATTGGACACCTTCCGACCTGAGGGGCTCATCTTCCGGCATCATATCTTTTTGCCTTTTGGTACTGTCCATGGGGTTTTCATGGCAAAGATACTGGAGTGGGTTGCCATTTCCTTCTCTAGTGGATCACGTTTTGTCAGAGCTCTCTGCTATGACCTGTCCATCATGGGTGACCCTGCATGGCATAGCTCATAGCTTCATTGAGCTACACAAGCTTCTTCACCATGACAAGGCAGTGATCCACAAAGGAGGGGTTCTACTAGCCTTTCTTATATGCCCAAATCCAGGGCCTCGCATGCCCAGAGTGCCAGAAAGTTCATGAGAAAGGAGGGTCATGGCTTTTGTCCATCATGGGGGACTCCTTTGAGCATGTATAGGGTTGGACATGAGCTTGGAAAGTTCAATTAAGGCACACCTATACATTCTGGTGGTTGTGCGCTATGCTACGCAGTACCTTGAGGCCATTCCCCTACAAACCACCATGGCCAAGGTGATAGTCCAAGAGTTGCTGGTATGGGGAAGGTTTTATGAGCCAATTTTATGAGCCAGGTTCTCAAGCAGGTATGCAAGATCCTAAAATTAAATCCCTGTGAACGTCTATATATCATCCACAGACCAATGGCTTGCTTGAGCACTTTAAGAGGACCCTCAAGCAACTGTTAAGGAAGTCTGTATGGGCATATTCTCACCAGTGGCATTTGTTGTTGGGACCCCTGATGTTTGTGGCAAGGGAAGTCCCTCAGGCATCAGTGGGTTTCTTGCCCTTTGAATTACTGTATGACAGACACCCAAGGGGTATTCTGGATTTAGAAACATAGAAACAGAGCAAGTCAGAAGGGGCCTCCTGGGCCATCTACTCTGACTCCCAGCTATTATCACTGGCTTATACCCCATTTCTTCTCTAGAGCTTCATGTCTATTAGATCTGACCAAGAATGGGGAAAATTGGCTGTCCCCCTTGGCTAAGCAATCCCTGACACTATCCCTGACAGGCTGCAATTGGTTTGATAGCAGATAGCTTAAAAACTCACACGTTTGTCATATTCACATAAGCATAGTGCAGGTGCATAGAAGGTTTAGTTAAGATAACAGATAGTAGTTGTAGCTCTAGCTATGTGGATGTCTAACAACATCCTGGAAAAGGGAGGTTTATTAGTATCCCTGTATGAATTTCTGTTAAAAGCACAAGTAGGATGGGCAAAGTGGGTTGAATGAGAAAAAGAGGGCTAAAAAGCTGAAATGAAAGGAGGGGAAATGCACAAATAGGGAGGGAGGGAAAGAATCTTATGTGATAAAAGCAAAAGTGGAGCGGTAAGGGCCTGGTATAGCACCCAGCAGGTATGAGTTCAGAAACTTGCAAAACTAGAAAGTTCCAGACTACAATAGTGCTTCAATTGGGCAGGAATGTGTAGTGATAAAAACAAGAGAAAGCATCCAGGCTGATGTTCCCAGAATCACTCAGGTGGAATGTCTGTTATTAGGAATTCTGAAAACTAAGTGTAGGGGTCCAAACATATTTATGCTTTCAATAAATCTAAAGACAAGGGTTTCTATTGGAAATAAGTATGAATGAATTTGACCATTTGCTTTGTTTCACATTCATATTTTTTAAAGCTCATTTTTTTTAGCCTTTCAACAAAGACATGTTCCTATTAAGTAATGAACAAAATTCTCACCTGTTTGCACTGGGCCAAATTCACTATGTATCTGTCATTAATTTGTTGAAGCCTGCCAGAAAAAAAGCTAGCAATGCAAATTCAGTATCACACCTTGACTAAAATCCAGGCTTTAAGAGCCAAATACTCAAAGTTTCACCTTTTTCCCACCTCTGTTTTTTTTTAAGCACATGCCCCCCCCCCACATCTCATTAGTGGAGGAATCTGCAACTATTTGTATCTTTTCATTAAAAAACTAAACCAAATGAGAGTCTCATCACAGGGTTCCCCTGCCTCTGAGGAAACAGAAGAATGGCCGCACCAGAGCTTCTTTCTAAATATAGGTTCAGAAACAATTGACGGTTGAACTAGTAATTGGCGGAAATATTACAAGAGGGCACAGACCTCACAGTGTTGTCAATTAACACTGGTCTACAAGGAGAAAGCCTTGGAAATGAAAGTACCTAAATTTTACCAGAATTGGGTCACTTTTAAAGAAAAATTAAGTCCTCAGTATTAATTGACTCCAGTTTCCAAGATACAGCTTTGGGTAAAATCACATCAAAATAATTCAAAATTATGAGGAGGAAGTGCAATTATGCTCCATAACTTTTCTGCTACATGTGATATAGCAGTGAGAATGGTGCCACACCAATCATTATAAAGTTATCTTTTTATTGATACCAATAACATACCTTTCCATGCATTTATTAGTTTTTCATGTAACATTTTCATGCTGTTTGCATGAAAAACTGACAAGATCTAACATCCGATTGCATGGTCTTTTGCTTCTTGTTTAGCCAATGATGCAGATAAGTTGCACATGTAATGGAACAATATTGAGGGGCCCAACTCTTATCCTGATTTCCTATTTTGCATCCAAAATATAGGTGGTATGCCTTTTTTACCACTGCCATCACACTGTACTTTTGACACGCTGATGTAAACTCACCACAAATGGAGCAGAAGTTATTTGCAGTGTTTACACAATTTCAAGGCATTTTGGTTTCTGAGGGAAAATATCATGCAACTGTTCCTTGGAAATGTTAGGCAATGAACTTTCAAAAGCCACCAGATGGAACTGTATGATGAGTAGATCTGACCAAGACAGATGTACTTTGCAATAAAAGGACAACAACTTATAGTTACGTAATAATCTTTAGTCTCAAAGTGAAGATAAATTTATACACTTCCATGTGGTAACTTTTTCATTGTTCTACCTACTTTATCCAGAAGTTACGAGGCATAATGACACCTCCCTCCCTTGTAGGCAAATATACTCACCTGTGTATAAATCTTTATTGTGAAATATCTTGAAAACTTTAGCCAACCAGCACCCTTCTCACCTGTTTTCTAATTCAAATCAAAATATGTAAGAATTAGCACATTTCGGAGGTCGATAATTTCCCAAAATTTGTAGACCAGAGTAATCATTCTCCTGAATGCAGGAGCAGGATGAGCTTAGTATAGCTGACATCGCACAATGCAACTTGTGAGTGGAGCCAGCTGGACCTGGGGGTCAGACTAGATGGCCCAGGAGACCCTTCTGACTCGCTCTGTTTCTATGTTTCTAACTTATGGCACACTCAGATACTTTGTTGCCCAGTTTGTTTGAGACTCATCCTGACAGTCAAGTCCTGTCACCATTAGCTAGTCCTTGCCAGCTTGGCAGCTGTAAAAGAACACAAGAGGCATAATCTAACAGCACACTATCTGTCTTTCTCTTGCCATCTTCACATCCATTCTTCACTTGTTTTTCCACTAATAGGATGAAATCAGGCTAGATGTTAATCACATGAACTCTAACCAGTAGGGAAGAGTTCAAATGTAGTGTTACTTCAATGTATTTTTTTTCACATTATATGCTGATTGCATTTGATGTGTTTTGTTACAACTTTTTAGGATATGTGTTAGCATTTCATAAGCAGGGGTATGCAATATGAAACAAACCAATACATTAATGCATGAAAGAGAATCTTCCAAAACCAGGCTATATAAAGTAATGGCCTTGACTTCAATAGCTATAGCTGCTAATTTCAGGTGGGTTCAGCTGTGTATACATTTTATTTTTCCCCAGTAAGCCAGAAAGAGGATAGGAAAAGAACAATGATTTTTATTCATGTAGTACAGAACTAGAAAGATATATGGATCAGCAAACTTGTCATGTTATTTTACTTCAACTGTATCTTAGATAAGGCCAAAATTCATTCATACAAACATAATGACCCAGTGCTTCCTTTTTTGATTACAATTTGCAAAAATCCAAAAGGGAGTGACAATGGCTGTTCACATATGAACAGCAACAATCCCAGCTGAATGCTGTGAATTTTCCAAAATCTCAAAGATATACTCACACCCAAGAAGTGGTAGTAGAAATGAAGGCTTCTATGGTTGAGGGTATTATTTGCAGGCAGACTTGCACCCAAACATCTGTAAGTGACATAATGCCCTAGACCTATGAGCATTGCAATGCCCATATGCACTTATCCTATAGTACACTGATAACTCGGCTCACAAACGCCTCAGTTCACAACCAAATTGGGTCATGAACAGAAATTTCAGAAAAAAAATTCCTCAGGTCACAAACTCTGCATTGGGTGATGATTGTGATCGCTCCAATCTTCCCTGCATGAGCATGACCACAGTTGTGGCCATTTCTCCTCCACCGAGCATGATCGCGGTCATGCTAGTGCAGGGAAGATGGCCACGATCATGCCCATCTCCCCCCTGAGCACGCCTGTGAACGTGCCCATCTTCCCTGTGATCAAAACAAATATATTTACAGAATGGATTAACCTTATTTACATTGAACCTTATGGGGAAATTTGACTTGGCTCATGACCAATTTGGGTCGTGACCAGAGTCATGGAACGGATTAAGTTCGTGAGCCAAGGTACCACTGTAGCTGTCTCCAGACAGAGCAGCAAAAGGGTACCATCGTACTTTGCTCACTGACCTCAGTAAAGCACTGGTAGAGAAGCCAGCACCCAACTTTTGCTTGAAGTGGTCCCTGTCTAAATAGATGGCTGTATAAGTAGCCAGAGCACCTGACACAAAGACAGGGAAGAAATTTATTTCATTGATTTTTACCACAATTCATCAAATGTGTACCTTTGAAATAAACAGAATCAAATACAATTTGTGGTCAGAGATCTGGACATTTGTAAGTTGCAGTGTGATTCAGGCAACCAAACATGTTTTAAATATGTGTACAATTGAAATACGCACACACAGAAATACATGCATATTAAAAATGTAAACCAATGTCAATAGGAGTAAATGCATACAAGTGAAATATGCACACTGATATATATGCATGGCTTTCTGGGCAGGGGGTAAGGTTGCAGCCTGATGTGAACCCAGGTTAAAATGAGCTTTGCAGTGGAAATTGGAGAAAATGTAGGAGGTCATGGTTGGCAGATCTTCAGATTACTAGCTGGAAAAATGACAGAAAAGAGGCTGGACCTATGAGCTCAGAGGAGGCAGCTGTTAACTATTCCTCCTTCTTGAAATGGGCAGTATGAAGTAGGGATGAATGAGAATTTCATTTATTCTTGTGAAACAGTTAAGCTTGCCCTATTCACAGTGCTGAGTGTGAGTGCAAGCAGGAGCGTGTGTTCTCCAAAACTGTCTACAAAATCTGAAACACATGCTTATTTTTAAAAATTGGGTAAATTTCAGGGAAAAGTCATTCAAACAAATGCATAATATCATATCTTAGTCTGTGGGGGAAGTTGCACATGTTTGAAAAATACAAAAGTTTTCCTCAGAACTTTTCCATTCAGACAACTCAAAAAGTGAATGCAAGTGCTCATGAAAATCAAAGGTGAGACAAGTATCAAATTGATGCTCAGAGAACCTGAGTGCTTGTTCACCCATTCCTAGAAGGGACAGGTCTGAGGTCACTTGAGAAACTATAGTTATCTTGTCTCCATCATCAAAAGAGAGGACATAACTGTAGATCTGCATCCCCACAGACAAATCTCCATGGGTATGTTTGTAAAGATTAAATTGGTGACTTCCCACCTTGACTCTATGTGGGGCTACCCTTGAAGACGGTCCGGATACTTCAATTGGTTCAAAATAGGCTGCTGACGGGGACTGGGCATTATGTTCACATGACTCCAGTCCTCCGTCAGCTTCACTGGCTTCCATTGAAGTCCGGGCCCAATTCAAGGTGTTGGTGATGACCTATAAAGCCCTAAACGGCTTGGGTCCTGGTTACCTGAAGGAGCGCTTACATCCATATACACCCGCCTGCCCCTTGAGATCTGCGGGAGAGGCCATTCTCCAGGAAACCTCCGTGAAAGAAATTAGGAGGGTAGGTACTCGGAGGAGGGCTTTCTCTGCAGTGGCGCCCAATCTATGGAATGCGCTCCCCAGAGAGGTCTGCCTGGCGCCATCGTTATTTGTTTTTCAGCACCAGGCGAAGACCTTTTTATTTAAACGTCATTTTAATTAATATTATTTGCTTATTTTATCTGGCCAGGGCGACTTATTTTATATTGTTAATTTGTTGTATGTATTATATTTTAATTTTATGTTGTGAGCCACCCCGGGGCTTCGGCGAATGGGGCGGCTTAGAAATGTTTTAATAAATAAATAAAATAAATAAATTTCTAAAAGTAGCTGTAGTTTTTATAAGCATTTTCAGGCCTGGCCCCCTGTAATGTTACTATACTGTGGAGGCCTGCTGTTCAAAATAATATTTCATGAGCAAGGCCTTTACTTTAGATTTGTTGTATCCTTTGATTTCTGTTCTTTAGTTAGAGCAGCTGATTTGATTATTGCACGAGAGACCACAAAGATAGGTGGTATGAAGTTTGAATTAATTTGTGTTCTCCAGTCGAACAAAACCTCTTGAGAATCTGCAAAGACAACACCTCCAGTTAATAAACCAGCACCAAGCTGATTGGATGGGCCTTGCTGTCACTGCTGTAGGAATCCAGTAGTACTTTTCAACTCCTCTGAGGGGAAATTCACTGCACCAAATTCTCCATATGACTCTCAAGGGTGGCTTGAGAAGATAATCTTCCAATAATGCAAGGCAGGTGCATCTGGAAACATAAATGCAGCAGCCTCCCCCTACTCTGTATCACCAGCATCAAACCACAAAGAAAGTCATGAACTGGGCCCTTCACACTGTGCCCTGAATCTGGCCATTTTTGCTCTAGAGTGTGCACGAGAACCCCAAACCAGATCTTAGAAGCCCTCATAGAATTAAAAAAGAAATGCAACTGCTAGATGCACATTTAAAGAAATGACTGTTTGGAGATGTGGGAGTTCATCGCTGGGTCATGCAGAGTTCATCGCTGGGTCACGCTGTAGTCACGTACGCCACGACAGCACTATAGTATTGTAATTTACCTGTGTAACCATATAAGGCTTGTAACCATATAAGGCTTGTAACCATATAAAGCTATTTGTAAGCTTTGTGTATTCTGCGTCTGCGCGGCCAGTAGGTGGTTGGCCAGCTACTCAACATCTGAGTGGCTGTATGCAACTGTTTTGGTAAACCAAGGTAGTGAATAAAAGGAGGTGCTGGAGGTGAGGGGGGGAATTCTTTTCTTCCCCTGCAAACACAACCGAGCATGCTTTGTACCTAATCTCCGGACTGCAGTTTTCTTTATCAGGGATCTCTCCTGAAACTTTCTCGCGCCGTTGCCGAAGCAGGACTTCGGCAAGTGGTGCCCTGTGTGAGGCAAACGGATTACCTCGATTCAACCTTCGGCTGCAAGCTGACGGTTCCCGCGATCGTCAACTCCCCACGCCCAGCAAGGGTTTCAGGCGCCACGCATCTTCGGATCTCGGGTGAGTGTGACTGGTCAAGTTAGAACGCCACTGAAATGGGCTCCTCATTGTCTACCGAGCAACAGGCGTTTAAACACGACCTCCATTTTTTACTTACTAAAGAGGGACATTCTGTCACTGAAAAGGAGGTCGAAGAATTAATTAAAGCAATTGATGATGTTTGCCCCTGGGTACCCGAGTCCGGCACGCTAAGGCTGGAGGATTGGTGTAAAATTGGTACATGTTTTCAAGATCATCCCCGCGTAACATCAAGAATCTTGTTTACGTGGTGCAAAGTCCGCGCTTGTTTAAAGGACTAACACCAACTAATATATTGTTTAACCAACAATTGGAAACTGGGACCATACCGTCTGCACCGCTGCCGCAGTTATTACCACTTGCACCGCCCCCAATACCCAAGCCCCCTCCAAAATATGAGGGGCACCACCACTTTCCGCCATCAAAACCGCCTGACGATTTGGGATCGGATAATGAGGAACCTGTCATAACCCTGGCTCCTGCTATGCAGCGTACAGCCGCTTTAGCCGCTGCCTTGCAAACAGCAATTATGGAGGAAGGGGATCCGGGATCACAAGAAATCCCAGCAGCGTTTCCGGTGCTCAGAGGGGCCCCCGGGGGAAGAGGTATGCAAGCCATCCCGGATAGATATGAACCCTTACCGTTGCAGACATTGAAGGAGTTACAGTGGTCTATTCAGGATAATGGCATACAGGCCCCATATACCAGGGCTTTGTTGGAAAGCATGTCCCTCCAGAGGCTAACGCCAACGGATTGGAAAATGATTCTCCGCTCTCTCCTCCCCTCTGCCCAAGGTCTCCTTTGTATGGAGGCCTGGCGGCAAGAGGCAGCTGCGCAAACATTGCAAAATGCAATGAATAATATCAATATTACGGAAGATATGCTGCTAGGAGAGGGAGCCTTTGCAATGGCCGTACAACAAGTTGCATTAACAGATCAAGCCCTAAGTCAAGTGGCTAATATAGTCATTAAAGCCTGGAAAAAGATTCCGGAACCTGGAGATAATTCTTTGTCCAGCTTCGCTAATATAAGACAAGGTGCCGCGGAGCCATATACAGAATTCATTAATAGACTAATGCGGGCAGTGGAACGCCAAATTGACAGTCCTAGAGCCCGAAAATTATTGCTCAAGCAGCTAGCGTTTGAAAATGCGAATGAGGACTGTAAGACGGCCCTCACACCCATTTATAATAATCCAGATACCGATATACAATCTATGCTTCAGGTATGCCAGAATGTTGGTTCGCAAACCCATAAGGCACGTTTGCTCGCAGCTGCAGTACAGACATTTCAACAGTCTAATAATCCTGCTGCTGGAAAGAAATGTTTTGGGTGTGGCAAAGAAGGCCATTTCCGGGCACAGTGCCGTTCTGTTCAAAGAAGCGCGGCCCGTCCTTCGAAAAAATGCCCTATTTGCCAGAAGGGTTTCCATTGGGCCAACCAGTGTCGCTCACGCCCTGAGGCGGGACAACAAGGATCCGGCAGTAGCCAGGGAAACGAGAGGAAGGGCCAACCCTGGGCCCAGGAAAAACAATAGGGGAACTGCAGAGTAAGTCGTTTCCTGAGCTGGCCCCGGGGGCGGAGTGGCCGTTTTGCAGCCTGTCAAATCCTCGCCTCCACACTATAGGAGATGATCAAAAGCCACATGAGTATAACCCAGGTTGTTCTGGACTACCTGTGGTTCTTGCTTCATCGGTTACGCGCACTCCGGGGTTTGCCGTGCCTGTACCTATTAGAGTATCCCACCTGGTACCTGCAGGTCATATTGGTTTATTACTTCCTATAATGGGCCTGGATCATTGGCATGTGGTTCCTGGACTATATGAGCCGTCCAGTTCAACAGACGTTGTGCTGCATCTCTGGACCACTATGCATATGGAAGTTCCGGCAGAATCACCCGTGGCTCGTGTGATTTTGATACCATTGTCAAGCGAAAGGGACTCTCGGCAGTCTTGCCAGCCTATGCCGAGTGATTTGCAAACTACTCCCATTGCTATGGCAACTATTCAATTATCAACAAACCGGCCTTATTTATCTGTCACCATGGCAGGACGCTGTATAAAAGGGATGCTGGATTCAGGGGCAGATGTGACTGTTATAGCAAAAAAGGATTGGCCTGAAAAGTTCCCCACAGTTCCTGCATCACCTGTTTATGGAGTGGGAGGCTTTACAGCTGCTTCCCGAAGTGTACAGCAAGTTACCTTTCAATCTGAAGGCCGTATCGTGACTTTACGAGCTTTAATAATGGACATCCCAATTACCTTATGGGGCAGAGATTTACTTTCTTCCTTAGGAGCTACCATCAGTACAAATTTATCCTAAGGGCCTCCCCCTCAGCGCCACTGCATGCATTGCCCATTCAATGGAAAACAAATGCGCCAGTATGGGTAGACCAGTGGCCGCTGCCTTTACAAAAGCTCCAGGCGGTGGAGGCCCTTGTTCAGGAGCAACTTCAGTTGGGTCATATTCAGCCTAGTTCCAGCCCATGGAATACACCAATCTTTGTGATAAAAAAGAAGTCAGGAAAATGGCGATTACTACAAGATTTAAGAAAAGTGAATGAATGTATGCAAGTGATGGGGCCTGTTCAATGTGGGATGCCAAATCCAAACTTGATTCCACAAAATTATAAATTGAAAATTATTGACTTGAAAGACTGTTTTTTTTAATATATTGCTAGCCCCTCAAGATCGGGAAAAATTTGCATTTACAGTTCCAGTGCTGAAAACGATCGCCCTACACAAAGATATGAGTGGTGTGTTTTGCCTCAAGGAATGGCAAATTCTCCCACCCTCTGTCAGCTATTTGTTGCTTTGGCCCTGCAACCATTTCGATCAGCATTTCCGGACTTAATGGTGTATCATTACATGGATGACATCTTAATAGCAGGAAAAAATGTTGATAAATGTCATCTGGACATTCTCGATGCTTCGTTGGAAGCATATGGACTTTATGTAGCACCAGAAAAAGTCCAAGAAGTCCCTCCGTTCAAATACTTGGGACACCAGCTCTCGGAGAAGGCCTCAGTGCCAGTGTTGCCACAGTTTCATATTCCAGAAACGTTGACTTTGGTACAGCTCCAAAGTTTGCTGGGGAATATTAACTGGGCTAGGCCATCTTTAGCCCTTACTACTGATGACCTTTCACCACTATTTTTGGCCCTGGCAGGTCATTCATCTCCAGCAGATAAAATCCCTGTCACTCCAGAAATGAAAGCTGCCTTTAGATTACTTGCTCAAAGGCTTCGTGTTCGGGCAGTTGATCGGCTGCCAAACGAGGATTCACAATTGTCTTGTTTTATTTTGTCAACACTATTATTACCAACAGCCATTCTTTACGTGCCCAAAGATAAAGAGACAATCTGCATAATAGAATGGATATATTTGCCACATACACCGTCACGGAATTTATATCCTTGGATAACAGCAGTGTCAGACTTGTTCTTTAAAGCCCGGAATAGAACATTACAGCTTTCTGGAAAAGATATTGACTGTGTGTTTTTTCCTTTTAACCAAGGGGAAGTAGAACGATTGTTGGTGACATCTTCAGAGTTTCAAGTTGCATTCGCTGGATTCTTAGGAAGAGTGCTCCATAATCCACCGAAGGATAAATGTTTGCAGCTATTTTCACAGATTTCGTATAAATTAACCTCCTGCTTTTCTTTACAGCCACTGTCACATGCAATAACTTTGTTTACAGATGGTTCTCCTACCCAAGGAGTGGTTACTTGGCAGATGCCAGATGGCTCTTGGTCATCGAAGTTCACTGAAAATCAATCATCAGCACAGCGGTCTGAACTAGCAGCTGTAATTTTAGCATTTCAATTGTTTGCGCAAAAGGATTTTAATCTTATTGTAGATACTCAATACGTTTATAAGTTGTTGCTACATTTACCATTGTCGTATTTGTCACCTGCTATTGATAGAGAACTTTATGGCATGTTTTGCAAGCTGCAACAATTGATCCAAGAACGATCATATTTCTGCTATGTGGCTCATATTAGATCCCATACAGGATTCCCAGGATTTTTGGCAGAAGGAAATGCTCGAGCTGATGGTGCACTTAAACATAATGTTTTTTCTTTATTTGATGACGTTAACCAATCTGGTGTGATCGAGCAATCCTTAACTACCATCCAAGAGGTGGTCACAGATCTCCGAAGAGATCCCTCCTCTTGGACGGATTTCTCTTGGTTGTGGTCATGGCTTCCTGACCTCTCATGGTTTCGTTGCTTGCTCATGTATGTTATTATTATTATCGTGATTTTAATTATGTTATGCTGTTGTATTCAATGTATACCTTCTCTTGTTGATGTACTCAAGCGTTGCTTTGCTCGTATGCCTTCCCCAACTGTTAATCTTATGGCCAAGCAGCTGTATCAGATCAAATATCACGTTTTGAACTCGCGTGATGATGAAGATCATGATCCTCTGCTTCCTCCTTATGAGGATGTGGAGTACCCCCCGCTTGTTCGTAGAGGTTCTTTGGAATCATCTCTTCCTGACGTATACAATTGGCAAAAATTGACTTCGCCAGTGAAGAAGTGATTGTCCATTTAAATAAACAAAACGGAGCAGATGTGGGAGTTCATCACTGGGTCATGCAGAGTTCATCGCTGGGTCACGCTGTAGTCACGTACGCCACGACAGCACTATAGTATTGTAATTTACCTGTGTAACCATATAAGGCTTGTAACCATATAAGGCTTGTAACCATATAAAGCTATTTGTAAGCTTTGTGTATTCTGCGTCTGCGCGGCCAGTAGGTGGTTGGCCAGCTACTCGACATCTGAGTGGCTGTATGCAACTGTTTTGGTAAACCAAGGTAGTGAATAAAAGGAGGTGCCGGAGGTGAGGGGGGGAATTCTTTTCTTCCCCTGCAAACACAACCGAGCATGCTTTGTACCTAATCTCCGGACTGCAGTTTTCTTTATCAGGGATCTCTCCTGAAACTTTCTCGCGCCGTTGCTGAAGCAGGACTTCGGCATGGAGCCTGTGCCATTGCAGGTGCAGGAGCAATTTCATGAAGCCTTGCAGGAAAACAGCAGAATCCCTAATACATGTTTAATACTAATATACTTTATTACATGGAGAAAATTTGTTGTATGATCCATTACTTAGTGATGGGACAAATCTCCTTATGAAATGCTAATTTTAAGAGCCTCCTGGCCATGTCTGGCCTCAGGCTTCAAGAGTGTGCTGGTCCCGTGGGGGACCCATGACCTCACCTTCTCAAATGGAGAAAAATCAATTTCTCAGCCTCAGATCAGCACTAGGCAACAGTGGGGGTGGTGCCTATGATGGGTGACTTGCCTCCATATCTCCCTAGCTGGTTCCCCAGTGGCTCCTCCTTCCTGTTGTCTGGAAGGGGGCTGTTGTCAGTTGGTCTGAAGGACCTCCTGGGCAATGTTTAGGAACTCCTCCCCCTCCCTAATCTCCTGCAGGGAGGTGATGGCATCCTCGAGACCACGGGTCCTCAAATTACAGCCTGGGGGCTGGATCCGGCCCACCATGCCTATTTGGACCCACCACAATTGCGCCTGCACCCACCACCGCCCACCTCATCCCACATGCGGGGAGGCAGCGGTTTGCTCACTCGGAGAAAACTATCTCCAAGTGAGTAAGCCACTGCCTTGTGCACATGCCTGTGCCCCACCTCACCTTGCCTTGCTGCATGCCCTGCCCCACCTCAGCATGCACACGTGCGCCTGCACACACCACCCCTGCCCCTGCACTAGCCCGCACACACCGGCCCATGTGCACTGCTGGCACTATCTTTCTGGCCCGCACCCAGCAGAGGCAGCTTTTCACTGGTCCCCTGGTGGAAAAGTTTGAGGACCCCTGCTCTAGACCCTTCATCTTCTCCTCAGGGAGGGACACCAACTTGCACTTAGCACATGTGGGGAGGAAGACAAACATGGCACAGGTACCACAAGGAACTGCAACACCTGCCACTACTGTCATGGGTTTCTGCTGGTCTTGCATAGGCCACCCCACAGTGATCTGCTCTCCCCACACCCGGGTTTGTCTTGCCTACACTACCCTCGCTTGAGGCTGGATACCCTGCTCCCTCAGGGAAGACAATGTCCACAGGGAAGAAAGTCCCAAGGCTACCCAAGTCGGAACTAAGGGATACAAACCAGGGAGAACACCCTTGTCTCATTGCTATCAGCATATCACCCATTGGCACCATGCCATTGGCACCACCAATGGCTGTGCTGGGCCTAAAGTAGGCCTTGTGGGCAGCTAGTGCTTAGCCCCACCCCTTTTGCTTTGCTAGGAGTTTCTCCAGGCCTTCGAACAAGCATGGCTGCCAGTTCTGACCTGTCCTTCCCTGGGCCCCTTGCTGCTCTTCCACACTAACTCTGCTTTCTTCAGCTCCTCCTCACTCTGCTCTGCTGTAACCGCTGCTGCTGCTGGGATCCAAAAACATCAATGGATTTTTTTGGATTGCAACATCAAAACATCAAAATCAGACTGTCAAATTTTCAGTTAAATATTTTTTGACTATCCAGTGACTATCATCACCTATCCATCGCCCACCATATATGCACAGAATCAAGAAGGAGCAATATATTCAACCTGGGTAGATGATCTTTGTTTAGACCATGGGTCCTCAAACTATGGCCTGCAGGCTGGATCTGGCCTGCCATGCTCAATTATCCTGTCCTCCTCAGAGCATTTGGATTTGCTTGGAGAAAAAAATCTCCGAGTGAGTCCAAAAGCTCTGAGCCAGCTTCTCCTCAGAAACTGAGCAGAGAGCTGGTGCACATGCCTAACTGTAAAAGTTCAACTGTGCGTGTGCCAGCTTTTCCCCCCTCCCCCCATTGCATGCATATACAGAGTGGGAATATAGAGCGGGAAACAGAAGAGAAGAGAGAAAAAGAGAGAGAGAGATGAAGACACTAAAAAAGGATTGAAGGTAAGAAAAATATAACTTTTTAAGAATGTGAGCCACGTCCCTGGGGGCACAGGAGCCACTGAGGTGTGGAAGCCATGCCCGTCAATGGGCAAGCTACCTCTGCCATCAAGAGACAGCCCCCGGGCTTGGAAGGCAGCTGTGGCTTGCCCAGAAAAGACTCTTCCCCATCTCATCTTGGGCTTCTGCTGCAGCCCAAGTAAGCAGAGCAAAAAATTTTTAAATTTTTAATTATTTTTAAATTTTAATTATTTGTAATCTGCAGTGTGCATAGGAATTTGTTCATATCTTTTCAAACTATAGTCTGTCTCAAACTACAGCATTCCCACAGGTTACCCAGTCAAAAAATGAAGTTAGATTCACCTAGCAGGACCTCTTATTGAATAATCCATGTTGGCTTCTAGTAATTACTGCATTGTCTACAAGCTCTTTGCAGACTGTTTTATAATTTGCTCTAGAATTTTTCCAGGGTTTGATGTCAGACTAACTATAGTACACAACCATCATTTTTCCCTGACACTGGGGTGAGCTTCATCAGACCATGGATAAGTGAACTCATTCAACCCCATTAGGTGATACCTGACCATTTGCCTATCAATTTTGAGCTGTCATCCTGCTCCCTCATCCTGCTTCATCAGGAATGGCATGGATCTTCTTTTGGGTGAAGACAGAGTTGAAGTAGGAATCGAGTACTTCTGCCTTTTCTTTGTCCCCTGTTATCATTGTTTCATCCATAGTGAGTAGTTGAACTCCCTTCTCTTTCATCTGTCTTTTGCTTTGAAGAAGGCTTTTTTGTTGTTTTTAGCTCCCCTCACTAGCCTCAGTTTATTCATCGCTTTAGCCTTCATGGCATCATCCCTGTAGCTCCTTGCTGCTTGCTTATAACACTACCTCCAAAACATGTTCACTACCATTAATAACTATACGTAATTTCCATCAAGCCCCGAATAAAAGCTACACTAAAAATAGGAGTCACTGGCCTCCCCTGTGAAAATGAGCCCTGCTGCTCTGCTCCCCCCTCCCCAGTCATGCTAAAATCTATAGCTGTTACATGTCTGTTTAAATTGAAAACACCTCTGGATGAGTATGGTTTAAAATGTTCTGGTTTTGCTAATATGTAATGGCAAAACATCAGAGATCAAGAGGGAACAGGTTATGGATTACTGTCTTTACAACAGCCTCCGCCTAGCAGACAACTTTTGCCTTATATACTGTATAGGAACTAGTTCAGCCAACTAGACATGTCAGAAAACATTGTACAAAGAACCCAGGTTGCTAGACTAATAGATGAAAACACAGAAGCATTTTCTGTGCTAAAAGGGAAATAAGGGAGGAATTCTCTAGAGGCACAGAAGTACATTTCTGCCACACAGTTAGCAGGCTATAGACCAAAATTGATTGTACCTAAGACTGACCCTGAAGAATTCAATCTGAAAAATGTCAGGGTCAATAAACATATTTATGTGGAAGTTTCCTCCTTTCTTTCCTCTCATTTGGTACCCCCATGCCTCTACTTTCCCATGTTTAAAAGTAAAGGACCATTTTTCTCTTAGGGAAAAAATGCCATAGATTTCTTTCTAGCAGGAGCCAAAGACAACAGAAGCTGACAGTGCTGTACTGACTTATGAACAACCATATCCCCTCCATTGTCAGACTGGTTTTCAGGATATAGAATGTGCTTTTATAGAAGACATAATGAAAATGTATAAGAGTAGGAGAGTAGAACTTTTGAGGAATTCAGTGTCTTTGTTACAGTTTGGAATGGTAAATTCCAGGACAGCATGTGGTCATACTTATTTTCATAAGTTTGAAAGTATGTGTTATACGAGATATCTGTCTTAGTAGGGTGAGATATACTTTTGGGCATTTCTTCTTAATTATTTTTTCTAAAAAAATCACTATGTTGAAAAATTGCTTCCTTTGGGGATCATTTTAGGGTATGACAGTTGAACAGCAGCACCCAACCAATTCAGAATGAAGGCATGGAGCATTCTCCTCACTCTGCAACACAGCACTGTTGTATGGTTAGACCACCTGACCAGCCACATGACTTCTTAAATGTCATGCTGGGTATGTGATCTCTCTTAGCTGTTATCACTATTCCCAGAAACAATGAGCAATCATTTTAAAATTAATTGCATTGACACAGCTGCTGAGAGGAACAGTGAATGTGTGAGTAAACATTGAACATTTGTTGTCATTTTAATTTCAGGGCCACAGAAAGCCTCTTTCCATAGGCACAAATTCACCTGCAAATGTAAGTCACAGTGCTAAAGAATAATTCATTATACATCTGTGAGATATTATCATGATTATGTTTGCTAAATACATGGCAAAAGTAAAATTCAACTGCCAGTCTTGCTGGCTTTTGTACATGGCATGAGAAGGGGGTTCTCAGGCAGCAAAACATCTTCCACTGGACCTGCAGCCATTTTTAAACTCATGCAAAAGCAAGCATGGTGCTTCCCCATGGTTAAGAACCCAAGAAGCAAAATGTGGCATTCACAGCTACCATCTGTTCTCCTATATGGCTGATGAACATGACTCTACATAAATACATTCTTGGTCAGTTATCACTGAAGACACAGTTTGCAGACTCCCCCACCTAAAAGTTCTTCTCTAGGCTAAATTTCAGTGGGTGGGTTGCTGTCACACTGCCCCAAATGATCTCCACAGGCTGTTTCAGCATTCCAGAGCCTTCCTGGTATTAATAGATGGACATAGAAACAGAGAAACAGAGCGAGGCAGAAGGGGTCTCCAGGGTCATCTAGTCTGACCCCCAGCTTCACTAGCCGACTCTGCTCACGACATGCCCACCATGTCCTTGAACACTCTCACTAATTGTAGAGCAAAATTTCCAGAAGACTATTGTATGCCGAGGAGATAGGTCGTGTAACACAATTGCCCTTCTGTTCCTGCCTCGCCTGTGGAGACTCAGTTGAGGCACTTCAGCATGCAAGGGGAGCCTCTTGCTAATTAGAATGGTACAGCATTGGAATGCAGAAAAGTAAACAGCAGAGCTTATGACCGTGAGAGCCGGGAACAGCAGATATGGCTAGTTAACTGTTTTGACTCTTAGATTTAGGGTAAGGAGAGAAGCTGTGCGACCCCGCCTGAGTGAGTTCAAGTGTGAGATCTAGACAAGCAAGGAAGGTGAGAAGAATTAGGGCTTTTTCCTTGTTGTTTGTGAGCAACCCCCCCCCCCCCCCCGCTGGTTGATAGAGGAAAGCCAGCTTACTTGGTATTATATTTCCTTTTTCATGTTATTATATCTCTTTACATTGTAGTGCCTGTTTTAGAATAAATTTTTTAGACTTTAATCCACATGTGTGTAAATTGCTTCTGGATCCAAAAAAGAACGCTTGCCCTTGGCAAAACACCAATGGGACCTCAACAACCTCCCGTGGAAGCCCATTCCATAGCTTTGGGGTCCTAACTGTCAGGAAGTACTTCCTGGCATCAAAATTGAACCTGGGTTCCCTGAGATTTGCTCCATTGGAGCATGTCCTGCCTTCCTCTGCAGGGGAAAACAGGTCTCTACCCACCTCTGTGACACCCCTTCACATACCTGTATGTCACCAACAGATCCCCTCTGAGTCTCCTCTTCTCCAGGCTGCAAAGACCCAGTTCCCTCAGTCTCGCCTCATACAGCTTTTCCTGAAATCCAGCCAGCAACCTTGTGGTCCTGCACTGCACTGATTCTCCCTGGCTACTGTATATCCTTCCTGTAACGAGGGGCCTAAAACTCAACACAATACTCCAGTTGTGGGTGCACTTTAGAATGGCACTTTAGCCCAAACATCCAGATTGCTTCCCCCAGCACCTTCCTGTAGCACGGGAGACTCAATGTTACCTCTTGACACCTGCCATTAAGGAGAGCCTATGCTGTTCAAGTCCAGCACATGAAATTCTCAAAAAACATCTAGCTGATCATTGTTGAAACCAGACTACAGGAATAGGTAGACCTGTAGCTTGACACACCACAGCTCTGTTTTTGTTCTTATGTAAATTGTATCTAATTTTTCCAGTAAAGATAAATGCTGTACAACAAGTGCATGATACATTTGTTGCTATTATAGTCAAAAGATCCAAGCACTGTTCCTCCCACTGAAAATAACTCTGCTCAAAGACATTTGTTAATCTTAACAGATTTTCTGCCACAGATCTCTGTCACAGATCTTCCTATGTTGGCAATTATACTTTGAAATCTAAGGGTAGCTGGTGGTGGTGGGGAACAATGCTTGGAAAATTGCTGTATTCCATAAATGTTGCAGGCATACAGATTATATGCAAACATGTAGCCACTGGTTAATCAGTTCTACAAGCACAGACACTTAGAATGAATGCAGCTGTCATCAGCAGTGGGTGTTTATGGTGGGTGGGGGGCAATTTATTTGGGCAGCCAAGGAAACATAATTGTTGATCATTATCACAAAGAAAAATACTGCAAAAAAAGTTGCTGTTGACATACTCTGGTTTGTCAATAAAACTATGTACTTAAAGTTGCACCCACTCAGTGAGCCAGAAATACAATCCCATTTCATTTAATTGTAATTAAAAGAATTAGAATTTTTTAATTATTATTCTTCATGGACACTGGAGTAGAATAAACATTAACAGTCATGGCTGAAGTTACTGAAAATCCTTCCACATTTGCAGAATGCAATTAAAAGACCCTAAAAGGAAAGTTGAGATTGGATTGTTGCTGGCTATGAGACATTGATTGTTGTGGGCTGAGAATTTATTTATAAGTAGAGGCACAGGCCCAGTCTCTTTTCTTGCTTTCACAATGCTTATCATTCTACCATGATGTCTGTGATGGCTCATGGTGGTGGCTCAAGATGTTCTGCTGTTAGAGATGAAGGACAAGATGATACCCCATATGCATTTCATGTACAGAAGCTGACCAAAATGGCTATTGCATCTTACTTTGGTGTTGACTGCTTCTACCACACCTGAGGGCAGCGGCCTAGTTTAGCAGGACCAGAGCCAGCTATGTATCACATGTTAAGCTTAATCCTTCAACAGTTTGCTCCCATTCCTTGCCCACAGACACAGCCACCTAAGGTGATCGTGTCACTCTGCCTAATGTTAGGGCTGGCCCTGAAGGCTTAGTGTATTGGGTCACACTACATAAGGCACCAGTGAAAGCCATGGTCTTTGGCCTGGACAAGCTGCTCAGGAGCTAGAACCTCCTTACTGTTCATGTACCCTCTGCTGCAAGAAGCTTTGCTTGAATATGGAGTAGGAAGCTAGTAAGCCAGGCAGGTGTCTCCTGCATCAAGAATTGAAGGATTGTCTCATAAAACATGCTCATTACAAATTGACCTCTGGTGTGATCTCTCATTACACTGATGTTCCCAATCTGGCATTGTTTCAGGCACACACTCTGACATTCCAAAATTAGAGCTGGAATAAACCCTATTGGAATCTATCCCTCCAAGCATTACTGCACTTCCTTTTGTTCTTGGCCTGGTCTTCCAAAACCAGCCAAATCTGTGTTCCCCAGTTGTGCAATTGACAGCCTTCTTCCATGTCAGGTGTAGCTGGCCAAATGGTGGTTGTAGGTGGCATGCAAGAGGGATGCTGCTTGCACAGCAGTCATGAAGGTCTCCTTTCCTGCTAATTCCCCATGACCAGCCTTCTTTGGCAGTTGCCCAAACACCAGCTGCATGTGGTGTGGGAGAGGGCTATTGCTAGTAGCCACACAGGGCTCATTTCCTGGTGAACCCCACAGGAGCAGTCTTCTTTGGCTGCAACCTTTTCTGACATGAGAGAAAGGCACTGTTTGCACAGTGTGTGCGGTTTAATTTCTGGTGAGTGCCCCATGAACTCAGAGCATACTTGTGAGTAACTTGGACTCAGGGCCATTGCAAAGCAGACTGACATCTGAGGAGACAAGCCCAGGAAATCCAACAGCTTTCTACCCCTGAACAGATTTCTCACACATCCCTGTCCAACACATAGATCCCACATAGAGCCAGTATGGTTAAGTGTGTGGGGCCAGCACTCAGGAGATCTGGGTTCTAGTCCCCACTCAGCCATGGAACTTACTGGGTGATTTTGGGCCAGTCACAGACTCTCAGCCTGATCTACCTCACAGGGTTGTTGTGGGGATAAGATTGAGAGGAAGAGGAGAATTATGGACATAACCTTGAGTTCTTTGAAGAAGGAAGAAATGTGGGATATAAATATAGGACCAAATAAGGATCTCATGGCAAAAGTTTAATAGTTACAGTCTGACATACATACATATGGTGACTGTTACTAAAGGTTCTAACAGCATTTTTGCAACAGTTCAAGGTTAATAACTACAGCTATGTCAGAGGCCCATACAACAGCTTCCCAGTTGTAGTGTCTGTGGCTCAGGGTGTAAGCCAGGGAGAATGACTCCTGAGGCCATTCAACTCTCACAATTAAAGATCAAGATTCAAAAGAAAGACTTGAATGACTCTGCATACCCACAGAAAGGTCAGTATGAACTTTGTCACCCTCAATGGAACATCTCTGTTATGCAAGCTCAGGTTTCAGAACAAGAATTCAGAACAAGTTCAATATTGAGTCCAGGATAATTCTTACACATAGAGATTTCAGCTTTCAAAGCCTTCATTTTCGGGATTTCTATGCTGTCAGGATCCAGGTACAGGAAATTCTAAGAGTCAGAATTGACCCCAGGCAAGATAGGAATTGGTGTCTACTTCACTAGAGGCACATTATTCGTACTGCCCCTTCAAAAAGGCAGTCTATGATAAGCCAGACAGTCTTTTCATGACAGACTCTTCACAAATTCCAGAAAAGTAAAGACTCCAAATAAGAAGCGTTCATATGGAAAGTGCTTCAATAAGCCTAGATGTTGATAAGCTCAAAAAAGGAGGATGCAAGCAGAGAAAGGCAAGAATTTTCTAAGTGATGCTTCCAAGGCTGGGCATCCACTTCAAAGCTAAGCTGTTGCTATGATAGTCTTCCTACTACAAAATTAACTGACTAGATTTAGCTCATCACAGGGCCTGTATCCAAACTGGATGTTCCCAATCTGCTCTCTGGGGTTGAAGCTTCAACCTGAATGACACCTCTGCCTTTTACTAACTTCCCAGGAAAGCTGCCAATGGTCATGTCTACAAAAGTCAACACTGCATATTGACAATAGAGGTCCATATACTTTCACTAGAAAGTCACTGACAGGCCTTGACATTCCAAAGGCTCTCTAGGTCTCACTAAATTCTAAATAAAATTAACCCCACACCAAGACTGAGGCTGGGTGGGTAGAAAGGGAGGCAACAAACTAGAAGAGGGAGCAAATATGGCCATGGGCCAAGAGTTCAGCATGCTGATCAGCTCTAAATGTCAGCATTTTGCGACCATTTTCCCAAATCCTGCAAAGCCCCTAAAGTAAGATATAGTATAAAAACAGGAAATCAAATATTTATGTAAAGGACAGAAACATTTACTCACTAATGTTTTTGCTCAAAATAAGTGCAGAATCAGATCAGGTTGTGTGAAAATGATTATTTTT
Organism: Varanus komodoensis; assembly: GCF_004798865.1. NCBI lineage: Eukaryota > Metazoa > Chordata > Lepidosauria > Squamata > Varanidae > Varanus > Varanus komodoensis. Next base: position 538,666 of record NW_025336100.1, on the reverse strand, counting down.
TTATTTATTGTCATTATGAACTTTGGGCACAATAGAACAAACAAGGGAATACTTGGCAATTTTGTCCTCTTGTTGGTGCTACAAACTTAAGAGGCTGATCCCTATTACCATGCATTGTGAGAATTCTAGTTGAGAAGCATGCGATCATATCAGCTTATCTCACAGGAAATCTATCATATCACATTCTTGCATGAAAATGAATGAATCATATGACAGAATGCAAGCAATTCCTCCATTCTGGTATATGGATCTTGCAGTAACAATGGTAATAGTAGCAGTAGTTGTTTTTGGCCACACCAAGCCAAATGTGAGGTAAGGGATGGGTCAGATCTTAAGCCCCAATGTCCTCAGCTGGAAGAGAGAGTCAGTATTGTCCAGGTCCTTCTTTCTGATGGTTAGCTCTCACTTATTTATCCCTGTTTTAGACGGAATAGACTGAGTTGTGCTATAGAAGAAATAGCCTTCTTCAATAATTCTCCGAAAATCTGCTCTAAGTGTTGGAAAGCTATGTTGGGTCTTTGAATTTTTGATAGCTGTAACACAAATAAACAAACCAACCATAACCCTGTCCCTTTTTCTTCAATCTTCCTGAAATAGAGGAAAACAACAGAGTCCTGCAAAAACTTAAAGACTATCACATTTATTCTGACATAAGCTACCAAGGACTTAAGAATATGAGATAGTCTTTAATGTGCTGCAAGACTCTGATGTTTTGGGCCCCTTATTACAGAAAGGATATAGCCAGGTTAGAGTCAGTGCAGCCTCGGGCCACAAGGTTGGTGGCCGGTTTGCAGGGGATGGGGTATGAGGCGAGAATGAGGGAACTGGGTCTCTTCAGCCTGGAAAAGAGAAGATTCAAAGGGGATCTGTTGGCGACATACAGGTATGTGAGGGGATGTCACACGGAGATGGGTAGAGACCTGTTCTCCCCTGCAGAGAAAGGCAGGACGCGCTCCAATGGAGCAAAGCTCAGGGAACCAAGGTTCCATTTAGATGCCAGGAAGCACTTCCTGACAGTTAGGACCCCGAGGGTGTGGAATGGGCTTCCACGGGAGGTCGTTGAGGCCCCATCGGTGCGGGTGTTCAAAGATAGGCTGGATGTCCACATGGTGGGCAAGTCGTGAGCAGAGCCGGCTGGAGCCAGGGGTCAGACTAGATGGCCTGGGAGTCCCCTTCTGACTCTCTGTTTCCATGTTTCTATGTTTCTTTTTCCATTACATTAACATGGCTTCCAGTTTGGTAATTGTTACAATGGAGGGCAACATTTACCCATTCAGAATTAGAGCAACGGAAGTATTGTCTTCATTCTAAATTACTTTCATGTGCCCTCAATGATGTGTGTCATTGAATCCAATTGGCTAAATAACATCATGATGTTGTCACTAGAGCCCTGACAATATGCTGCTTGTGCAACTTCACCATCCTGGTAGGAACATTTGGGGACTTTGGCAAACAGAGTCTTTTTGCCAAAGATAACAGAAACAAAGAGTGGAAAAAACTTAGCAGTAGAAGCAACCACCACATTGCAGACTCATGCTTAGGTGATGTGTTGTTATCTAAAGTGCAAGAAGAGTGGAGATGATGAGAATCACCCTCAGTTGGGAGTCTGTTCAGTCATAAATGCAAAAATTAAAATACTAAGCAACCATTGAAAAGCATGTTTGCACCACCAGGATCACCAATAAGACAGCAGCAAAAGAAGGTGAACACTAGGGGAAGTTCCATACAACCTTTCCCATTTCTTTTGTCACACATGTTCTAAACAGAACTTTCAAAACTGTGATAATTGACTAGGGAAGCAATGGCTGCTCATTTACTACTATGACCATCACTACTGCTGCTACACTTACATCCTGCATTTCTTCCTCTTACAAGGAACCTGGAGTAGCTTATAAGGCTCTCCTTCTCTCCATTTTTCCTCATGACACCACTGTGAGGTAAATAGAGAGACTGATGCAAACAGGCTGACCCAAAGTCTCTCAGTGAGTTGCATGGCCTGGGGGAAGGGGACTAGAACCCAGACCTTCAGAGTCCGACCCAGTCCAACATTCTAACTACTAGAGTATACTGCCTCATAGCAGCAAACAATGCTGAAAGGGGTAGAAGGGATGAGGGGCTGTACCCTAACCATAAGGCACCTTGAAAAAAAAATGAAGCAAAACAAAATAAAATGAAACAAAAGAACATCTAGCACAGTTCTAATTAAAATGACCACAATATTCTAAAGCTTTGTTGTTGTTGTTGTTAGTGTCAAAGTCGTGTCCAACCCATCACGACCCCATGGACAACATTCCTCCAGGCCGGCCAGTGCTCCACCATCCCCCGGAGTTCACTCAAACTCAACCAACTGCTTCAGTGACTCCATCTAGCCACCTCATCCTCTGCCGTCCCCTTCTTCTTTTGCCACCTACTGTTCCCAGCATTAGACTCTTCTCCAGGGAGTCCTCCCTTCTCATTAGGTGGCCAAAGTATTTGAGTTTCATCTTCAGGATCTGGCCTTCTAAAGAGCAGTCAGGGTTGACCTCCTCTAGGACTGACTGGTTTGATCGCCTTGGGGTCCAAGGGACTCTCAGGAGTCTCCTCCAGCACCACAATTCAAAGGCCTCAGTTCTTCGGCGCTCAGCCTTCCTTATGGTCCAACTTTCACAGCCATACATTGCAACTGGGAAAACCATAGCCTTGACTATACGCACTTCTGTTGGCAGGGTGATGTCTCTGCTTTTTAGCATGCTGTCTAGATTTGCCATAGCTTTCCTCCCCAGAAGCAAGTGTCTTTTAATATCTTGGCTGCAGTCCCCATCTGTGGTGATTTTGGAGCCCAGGAAAATAAAATCTGTTACTATCTCCATTTCTTTCCCATCTATTTACCAGGAAGTGAGAGGACTGGATGCCATGATAGTTTTCTTAATGTTGAGTTTGAAGCCAACTTTTGCACTCTCCTCTTTCACCTGCATCAGGAGGCTCTTTAGTTCCTCTTCACTTTAGGCCATGAGAGTGGTATCATCTGCATATCTGAGTTTGTTGATATTTCTCCCAGCAATCTTAATTCCAACTGGTGATTCATCTAGCCCCACCTTTCTCATGATGTGCTCTGCATTTAAGTTAAATAGGCAGGGAGACAGCATACAGCCTTGCTGAACTCCTTTCTCAATTTTGAACCAATCAGTAGTTCCGTGTCCAGTTCTCACTGTTGCTTCTTGACCTGCATATAGGTTTCTCAAGACACAAATAAGATGGTCAGGTACTCCCATCTCTTTAAGAACTTGCCACAATTTGTTGTGATCCACACAATCAATGGCTTTAGCATAGTCAATGAAGCAGAAGTAGATGTTTTTCTGGAACTTCCTAGCTTTCTCCATGATCCAGCGTATATCGACAATTTGATCTCTAGTTCCTCTCCCTCTTCGAAATCCTGCCTGTATTTCTGGTAGTTCTCGGTCCACATACTGCTGGAATCTAGGTTGTAGGATTCTGAGCATAACTTTGCTAGCATGTGCAATGAATGCAATGGTGTGATAGTTTGAACATTCTTTGGCATTGCCCTTCTTTGGGATCAGAATATAAACTGACCTTTTCCAATCCTGTTCTATTCTAAAGCAACAAGTGACAAATCAAACTAAGGCTACTGTGGCAGAATGTATAATAGGTTATTATTCACAGAGCTTTTGCAGACCAGGTCAGGTGACAATTTTGACCTCAAAATGCCTGACTTGCTCAGTGTCTTCCAGAAAAAGAGAAAAACAAAAGCAAAGAAAAGCTGGAAAGCTCAAACATCTTAAACTACTTATTGTTCAAAACAGGTAGGGGGTGATGGTTAAAAAAATAAAAACATGTACAAGTCAGCAGTTCTCAAGAATCATGTCCACACAAATCAGTCAGTAGGTATGCTGCAGGCAGACTTCCCTGAAAGATTGCAAGAGAGATTGGTTAAAATTCAAAGGAAGGAAAGGTGACACTGATTTCCAAATAGTGACTGACAGCAAATCTGCCACATGGCATGGAAAGCAAACTGACAGCCAACAAAAAAAAAAAAAAAAAAAATCTGCAAAACTAAGGTTGTGCTATTTCAGAAACGTTCTAAGTGCCATAATCTAACAGGGGAACCATTACATCCTACAGATCTGTAATCACCTGCTGTATGTTATTACCATGTTGGCTATCACACCATCCTTGTGCTTTATTGTCGTGCAAAACAGTCCTAGAGGGCGTGCAATCATTCTCATTTTGTTTTCAATGTATTTGTTGTTATTATTGTTTTAACTATGTGTGTTATCTCCTATTTATTATTAATTATCACAAGTGTAATTTTTGGTGGAAAGGATACAAATCTTATACATAATCAAATAATTAATATATCTCTGAAAATCTTCCTCACTCCATTTTCCAAATTTATCTCCATCCCAAAACTGGACTAGTCTCTCTCTTACTTGCTTGCACACATGCACACGACCCTAATGGCACTTCTTTTTAACCATTTGACTTTAAATACATTGAAGAGTTGGATTCTGAATCTCACCCCCTTTGACTGAAATCTGTGAGTGCTTCCATTAGTTTCAATGAATTGGTCAGCATGATTATTTTAAGGGCAAGGCAGGTGCATCTTAAAGTACTGGACAGCAGGAACAAGATAATTTGTTGCATTATCCATGCAGTACAGTTCCGAGATGGATTGAGCTAATTCTTGAAGCTGCTTTTAAATATGTCATTAAAGTCAGGAGGGATACAATCAGGGAAGAAACTTGTCAATGTCACTTAAACCTCTAAGTTTAGAAGTAAAAGCAATTTAAGAGGGTCATCTATAATTAACAAGACACAGTGCAAATTGCAATCAAGCATCTTGTTCAATCAAGAAGCAATTATGATATTCTGGGCTGATTGAAGGCAGCATTTTTGTACCCATTTAATGCAATAAGCACATTTTAAATGCAATAAAATGAAAGCTGTCAGAAAGCAGTTTCCACTTCCTACAAATAAGTTGATTTTTTAAAACAAAGCTAGTTTGCTGGCAAGGCAAATCAATTCTGTAATTCATTCCAGAAGTTCCAGAATTCAAACTTGCATAAACATACTTTGATGTACATGTGCTCTCTGAACCATTAAATGCCTACCTTGGCATCTGTGAGAGTGAATGTCAGTGCACATCATTTTCATCTGTATGAAAGGATAGTATGAACTTCCAGAAGAGGCTAGTTAGCAGTTTTGAGAACTCAAGGTGAGCTACTTGCTTCCAAGTCCAACTCAAGTCATGTCAGTGACTCAACTCAGACTTGAATTAGGAACACGTGAGTGACTCGATTTGAGTTGAGATTTCTATTGTTCTTGTGACCAAGTAGCATTCTGGCATGAAGGAGTTGGTGGTAGGGAGGGACAAGGGCTTGGGGCAGAGGGAGGGGGGTTGTGATACATGTAGTCTCCAAGTTACATACTTACGGGTGTGTGGATTACCATGAATCCTATATGAATATCTCTAATGAAAAGCTGTGAATATCACTAGGGAACTACATGATGCATCAGTGAGCAAGTAGCTCCCTAGAGACCTTCACAGCTTTTTGTAGAGCTAGAGATTCTCTAGAGATATTCATGATGTTTTGTTCCACAGCAGCAGCTCAAGTGTACCCAAACCAGTGTGTTTGCAGGCACATGTAGTGTGTGAGGACCAGGATGTAGGCAGCTGTCAGGGGCAGGCAGAATGCCAGGACCAGGGCACTGAAGCTCACAAAGTGTTGTACACCCTTCATGTCTTTAGGTGGTTCCTAGTCCAGAATGGCCTGAACTTTCTGGGAGTCCAGCTGTAGAGACAATGTACTTCCAGAAGTCCATTGACTCTTGATCACACGTCTCCAGCTTGGCTTACAAGCAATACTCCCAGAGATTTTCTTTTCTGATTTAGTTGAGTTTCTGGTAATCTATGCAGGGGCACAGATGCCATATTTCTTTTTTTATGAGAAAGATGGAGGGCTCCCACTGGAGAGGTGGATGGCTGAATGAACCCTCAGGCTAGGTTGTCTTACAGATACTCCCAGAGGGCCTTGAGCTCTGGGGTGAACAGTACATAGATGCACCTGAAAGGAATCTTGACTTTAAGCTGCAGGTTTATGGGGCAGTCATAGGGGTTGTGCAGTGGCAGAGACTCAGACCCTTTCTTTTCAAAGATGTCAGCCAGATCATGGTACTTGGCTGGAAGCATGCTTTCAGTCTGAGAAGCAGGTTGAAGGTGTCTCTGTAGTAGTACCCCACAGTGCCCACTGAGATGTCTCTTGGCATGGGAAACTCTGTGGCTCACTGGCACTGGGAAACACTGCTGAAGATCAGAAACAGACCTCCCTGCAGTGCAGAAAGTCGAAAGTGAGGGATCACTGACTCCAGGTGAGAGTGGGGTTGGGCTTCATGACCCACAGAATGCCCAGATTCATAGGGTAGTGCAAGGTTATCAGATCAAAGGACACCACCTCCTGATGCAGTGGGGTGGCCAGCATGACCAGAGGTCATGCTGATGAGTGACAGGGCAAGATCTCAACTACGACCTATTGAGGCCCTCCACAATAGCTGGGGTGGACTTCACTTGACATGGGATCTGGTGTTCCCTGGCAAAGTTCCTGTTGATGAAATTAGAGGAGGGCTTGAAGTCTATCATGGCTACCACCTGGAGGAGTTCCCCACAAGGTAGAAGGAACCGGACTGGGATGAGGAAGTGGGGGTTAAGCATTGCAGACCCTGGTATGTCTCCCCCTAACATGCCTGGGGTAACCCATTTCCCAGAAACTGCTTCTTAGAGAGCCTGTATACTGTCCCTCCTGGCTGTAGTAGAGAGAAAGGCCGAGAGACCACTGATACTGCTTCTCAGTCTCTGTTGGACAACACCAGAAGTCACCTACTTCCATGGCCACAGGTCTAGGTTCAGTGTCTGCATGCTTGGCTTGCCTTACCAGAAGACGCTTAGGCCAATCACGTTCTTTTTGCCATTCTGTTCTCCTCTCAGCAAGGCGATGTATCCATGTCAATGCAATGGGCTATCAGGGCCAGCAAGGAAGTGGGTGAGTCAATCCAGGAAAGCTAATCTTTAATCTACACCTTCAGACTTTGCTGGAGGTGGAAATGCTGTGCCACTTTGTTCTGCAGGGTGTCATTCACCAGGCAAAATCCCTGCAGTGCACTCTGTGATGGACTGGTGGCCTTCATGCAAGTCCTGAATGGCCAGATTCACAGTGTGAGTTTGATCTGCATCATCAAACATTCCCTTCAATGATCTGTAAACTAGGCCTGGTTGCCTAAGATGGGGTCATCCTGTTCCAGCAGTGGAGACACCCAAGCCAAGGCTATACCTGAGAACTGACTCACCATCAGGCATATCCAACAGCATTGGGTGGCGTAAGTCTCTGGACACGAATGAAACAGCAACTTGCAACAGTTGAGGAAGCCTCACATGCTTTGTGATTCCCATAAAACTGTGTTGGCAAAAGAGGTGCAGGGCCTCACTGAGGCAGAAGGACTGGGGCAGCTGCTTCAAGTGCTGCTTGGAAGGCATGGAGTAAAGCCTGCAGCCTATTCACTTCACCCTGCAAGGCCTGCAATATGCTGGTCAACTTGGCATTCATCTTGAAATCCGGTTGGGGAATTAGTAGTGGTCACAGCAAAATGTGAAGACTGAGACATAGGCAGCTGACAGGGGCAGGCAGAATATCAGGACCAGGGCACTGGTGTGAGGCTGGGCTCTATATCTAGAGGCTGGCAGCTTCTTCAACTGTCTAGGGTCAGAAAAAAGGCAGTAGGCAGTCCAATATCATATAAGAGAGAGAGAGAGAGAGGGAGAGGGAGAGGGAGAGGGAGAGAAACAGTTCAGTAGTCAAATGCCAGGGAAGCAGTCACATAATGGTGGTCAAGATGGAGGAAGGGGGCAACAGGGACAGACAAGAGTTTGCTGGAGTGCAACAGGCACAAAGTAAACAAGGCAGAGACTAACCAGAGCCAGCCAGGAAAAACTGGCACAAGTGGGAACACACAGGAGCAAGGCAGGGAAAAACTGGAACAAACAGGAAAAGGCAGGAGCATGGTTCAAGATATGGTTTTGCACAGGGCTAAAGCACAAGAGACTCATAGGGACAACTTGTGTTGCTGCAGCTGGGAGCAATAGTGCAGAGAGACCTTTTATGTTGGATTCCAGGGCTCCAGCACCATCACAGGATTGTGTCTCAGCCCTTCCTTGCAGGTGCCTGCAAAGGTGTTCCTGGTCCTATAGACACTTGCAGGGCAAGCAAGGTCCTAGCCCTGACATAAGGCATTGTTGCGGAAATCAACTGCTGCCTAGATTTCGCTTGTCCTTACTGCAGCCAAAGTCATAGAATCATAGAATAGTAGAGTTGGAAGAGGTCATCAAGACCATTGAGTCCAACCCCCACTGCTGTTGCTGGACACCAAGTTACACAATCCTACTCAGATGGCTGTCTCAGATGGCTGTCCATTTTGAAGTTCTCTAGTGTGGGAGACCCCTCCACCTCTCCAGGCAGCTGGTTTCACTGTTGTATTGCCCTGACAGTGAGGAAGCTTTTACTGATGTCCAGCCTGAATCTAGGTTGTTGCAACTTGCCTTGATTATTCCATGCCCTACACTCTGGCATCAGAAAGAAGAGATGTTGACCTTCCTCTTTGTGACAGCCTTTGAGGGACTTATAGAGGGATATCATGTCCCTCAGTCTTCTCTTCTCAAGGCTGAACATGCCCAGTTCTCTCAGTCTCTCCTCACAGGGCAGTGTTTCTAAACCCTGGATCATGTTTGCTGCCCTCCTCTGGACCCTTTCTAATTTACCTACATCTTTCTTATATGTTGGTGCCCAGAACTGGACACAGTATTCCAGGCGAGGTCTGACTAGTGAGGAGTATAGAGAAACTACTACTTCTTGTGATTTGGAAGTAATACTGCTGTTATTGCATCCCAAAATAGCATTTGCTCTTTTGGCAGCTGCATAGCATTGTTGGCTCATGTTTAGCTTATTGTCCACAATTACTCCAAGATCTTTTTCTTTTTCAGTTCTGTTGTGCCATGTATTCCCCATCTTGTATCAATGCATTTGGTTTCTTTTTTCTAGGTGGAGAACTTGGCACTTGTCATTATTGAATCTCATTCTGTTGCTTTCAGCCCAGTGTAAAAATTTATCAAGATCACCTTGGATCTTCCTTCTGTCTTCAAGGGTGTTTGCAATTCCACCCAGTTCTGTATCATCTGCAAATTTGAGTATCTCTCCTTGTACTTCCTCAACTAAATCATTAAGAAAGATGTTGAAGAGCACTGGTCCCAAGACTGAACCCTGTGGCACTCCACTAGTAACCTCCATCCTATTGGAGGAGGTGTCGTTGATGAGCACTCTTTGTATCTAACTGAGCAGCAAATTTGGATCCACCTAGTCCACTTTTGTTGATTGGCTTACCAAATCCATCTAGTCCAGTTTTTGCTAATTTGCACTATGTTGAAAGCTTTGCTAAAGTCTAAGTAGATTGTGTCCACAGTCTTCCCTTTGTCCATTTGGGAGGCTACCCAGTCAAAAAATGAGATTAAATTATTCTGACAGGATTTATTTTTGATAAATCCATTCTGGTTTCTATTAATCACTGCATTTTCTTTGAGATGTGCAGATCTCAAGATGTGCAGATCTGTGTGTATATGACTCTGGTGTGCCCACAACTGGAGTATTGTGTTCTGTTCTGGGCTCCACATTACAGAAAAGATATAGCCAGGTTAAAATTGGTGCAGCATGGGGCTAAAAAGATGGTGGCTGGATTGTGGGGGAAGCTGTCTGAGGTGAGACTGAGGGAACTGGATCTATTCAGCTTGAAGAAGAGGGGACTTTGAGGGGATCTGTTGGTAAGGATCTGTTAGGACCCTTATGGTATGGAATGGGCTTCCATGGGAGGTGGTTGAAGCTGCACTGGTGAGGGTGCTTAAGATATGCTGATCATGCACATCAGGCATTTCATGAGCAGAGCCAGCAGGAGCTTGGCATCAGACTAGATGGCCTGGGAGGCCTCTTCTGACTCACTTTGTTTCTACGTTCTATGTTTCTAATCATTATTATATTATAGTAATAACTCAAGTCAAGCAAAATATAAGCTGCTCCCTTGTTTCTAGACTTTCATATTGAAATGTTACTTTTTCCCTGAGGAGTTCAACCCCATGAAATGCCTGGATGGTCCCTGAAAGTTGACAGCACTAGATTAAGAGGCCCTCACATCAATTTCAGCAGGTCCTCTTCAGGGCTGTTGAATTATTCTAGAATAGGTAACACCCAATCCATGCAGTGACTAGGGACAAAAGATACAAAAAGATACATTGTATCACAAGTCACCTAGTTCTTCCCAATGCCCATTACTTGACATTCTTCTGAAACATTCTAGTACAGAGCACCCTTCTACAATATCAGAATTCAATGATAAAAAAACCTGCTGGATTATTTTCAAGGTTAAGGCTATTTCATCTTTTGGCTCTGGCCTCTTGGCAGAGCAGCAGATGCACAGGCTGGGAGAGAGTGCTGACTGGCCAGGGGACTGGCGAAGGCAAGGTAGGAGCTGGGCAGAGGAGCAGAGGGTCAGGAGCAGCAGAGAGGAAGGGAGGCAAGGCCAGAGAGACCTGGAGGAAGCAGACAGGAGGGGCCACCGGCCTGAGGGACTGATAAAGCATTGTCCCTTATCTCTGTCCCTTAGCTGAGGCCTGGGTTGCCTGGGGACTCCCTTCCCTGGGAGGCTGAGGGGGGGTTTTTTCAATCCTTTTTAAATTGCTTTGTTCAATTTCTTTCTTTCTTTCTTTCTTTCTTTCTTTCTTTCTTTCTTTCTTTCTTTCTTTCTTTCTTTTGTTTTGTGCTGTTATGTGCTTTGCTTTCCTATGTTTTTCCTCCAATTTAAATTTATTATATCCTTGCAGTGTGGGGGGAGGGATTGTCTAAGAGAACTGGATGAGTGAGGGGTACAGCAAGGACAGACAAGGCGGGGGACCAAGATAGGGTCTCAGAAGAGACAAGGAGATGGCCTTGACAGAAGTCATGGGTGTTGCTGTCTGCTGCAACATGTTCACCCTTCTTCCTCAGGAGAGGCAGGGATACACTTGACCTCAGTGTAAGCTGGTGACCCTGCTAGAGGAGGAGGTGAGGTGCCTGAGGGCTGAGAGAGCTCTCCAGGCTCCCCGGGAGCAGACCCACCCCTCTGCACAGAGGGTTGAGGGAGGGGCCATGGAAGGAGCAGCTGAGGAGACATGGAGGCATGTCACCCACAGGAAGAGGAGGACAGCACGGCCTCCTCCTTCACCTGGCACCAATCTGGAACTGGGAAACGGGTTCTCTCTGCTTGGGGAGGCTGGGGCTGATGAGGCCTCAGGGGACCAGCAGGACTTCCAGCCTGGGACAACAAGGGGCAGGGGGGCCGCTGCAGGAGAGGTGAGGGCCAGGGCACAACCGCCCATCACCACTGGGAAGACACGGCGGCGGGTGATTGTTGTTGGGAACTCCCTGCTGAGGGGCACTGAGGCACCGGTGTGCAGCCCCAACCTGAAGACAAGGGAGATTTGCTGCCAGCTGGGTGCACGCTTCTGGCATGTGAAGGACAGAGTGGAGCGTCTTGTTCACTCCGGGGGTCACCAGCTGCTCCTGGTGATCTGTGTGGGCACAAACGACGTGGCCAGGCAGGGTGTGGTTGGGATCACCAGGGACTTCGAGGCCTTGGGGAAGAAACTCAGGAGCAAAAGGCCCAAGTGGACTTCTCATCGATCTTACCAGACTGGGGATTTGGGCCAGGCAGTGATAGTAGGGTCTCCAAGGTGAACGACTGGCTTAGGGTGTGGTGCCAGAAGGAACGCTTCAGGTCGCTTGACCATGGCACTCGGTTTCTTGCCAATGGACTTCTGGCAAGGGATGGGTTACATCTCACGAGGATGGGGGAAAGGTCCTTTGGAGATGCTCTAGAGCCAGGGGGAGGGGGTTCAGGAGCCTCCAAAACATGCCTGCGCTGGACAAGTGTGGGGAGAGGATCAGGGCTCTGGGAGCAGGGTTTTAGAAGTACTGCAGGGACTGACAGGACTCCTACAGAGAGGGGCTAAGGGAGGAAGAAGGAAGCTGAGAACTCCAAGGAAAGGAAGCGGTGGGAAGGAGTTGAGGTGCATGTACACCAATGCTAGGAGGATGGGTTATAAGCAGGAAGAGCTTGAAGCTCTCCTGGGAATAGGAGGGTATGATCTGGTGGGAATCACAGAACCTTGGTGGGATAAAAGGCAAGTCTGGAATGTGAACATAGAGGGATATGACCTTTTTAGAAAGGACAGGAAGGGAAAGAGTGGTGGGGGCATGGCTTTATACATCAGGGGACAGGATGCAGTGAAATAGAATTCAGCACAGATGGGGATTTGGTAGAGGAGTCTGGGTGAAACTTAGGGGTTTTGACAGGGAAAGAGACTTGACAGTGGGGGTATGTTATAGCCCTCCAGGTCAACTTGAGACCCTGGATGATGTCCTGAGAGACCAGATTATAAGGATATCTCGGGGGAGGGACACAGTAACCATGGGAGATTTCAATCTCCTGGATATTAGTTGGGAGACTCACTCGGCGGTGACAGCCAGGTCACGTTGCTTCCTAGAAGCTATAGAGGGAGGGTTTTTCACACAGAGGGTCCGAGAGGCGATGAGGGGGGGGAAACATCCTTGACTTGGTCTTGACCAATAGGCAGGAGCTGATAGATGAAGTACAATTAGGGGGGCTCTGGATGCGAGTGATCACTCCATCCTTTGCTTTGAGATCAGGGGCCTGGGGATGTGCAGCAGGTCGAGCACTAGAAGCTGGGACTTCAAGAGGGCCAACTTTGGCCAACTGAAGGCCAGACTGGAGAAAGTCTCCTGGGATAGGTTACTGGAAGGTGAGTTGAGAAGGGGTGGATGGCACTCATAAGGGAGGTTTTGGAGGTGCAAAATAGGAAGAGGAAGGGGAGACAAGTGGTGGGACCACTAAATAAGGAGGAAGGAGATCTGGTGACTGATATGAAGGAACAGGCACAGATGCTAAATGACCATTTTGCCTCTGTGTTCTCCCCAAAGCAGTATGGGGGATATCCGCATAGGAGATTAGATGAGGCTGGGCACTTAGGGACACCGATTAGAGTCACCCCCCCGCTTGAAGTCGAGGGCCTCCTCAGGGCATTGGACATTACAAAGGCACCAGGCCCTGACGGGTTACACCTGAGAGTACTTAGACAGTTGGCAGGGGTTCTCTCACGCCCACTGGCCTCTATTTTTGAGGCCTCGTGGGGAATGGGTGAAGTTCCAGGGGACTGGAGGGTGGCATCAGTGGTCCCAATTTTCAAAAAGCGTAGTAGAAGGGACATGGGGAATTATAGATCTGTTAGCCTTATGTCCATTGTAGGAAAAACACTGGAAAGACTCATAATAGAGAGAGATCTAGTGATGCTAGATAGGGAAGCGAGGCTGACAGCCGCACAACTTGCTTCTGCAAAAACAGATCCTGCCAGACAAACTTTGTGGAATTCTACAACAAGGTTTTGAGATGGCTAGATGGAGGGGATGCAGTGGATGTGGTATACCTGGATTTCAGCAAGGCCTTTGACAAAGTGTCCCATGATATCCTGGTGGAGAAACTGAGGAGTTTTGGCATACACCAAAGCACTTTCCAGTGGATTAGGCCTTGGTTGACTGACTGGAAGCAGAGGGTAACCATTAGTGGGGAATCATTGGAATGGCTGTCAGTGACAAGCGGGGTCCCCCAGGGCTCTGCGGGGTCCTGTTTAATCTTTTCATTAATGTCATGCAAGAAGGGGTGAACAGTCTGCTGATCAAATTCACAGATGACACTAAAACTGGAGCAGTGGCCACAACTGAGGAGCAGGTAGTCCAGATCCAAAAGGATCTGGACAGACTATGGAAGTGGGCAGGAGACAACAGGATGGCGTTCAATGTGGATAAGTGCAAGGTCTTGCACTTGGGGGATAGGAATAGGTGCATAGGAATAGTAGACTTCTGGTTGGTGTCGTGGTGAGACGGCTGTGAAGAATGGGGGCTCCTGTTATCACACCAGTATTTGTTCAACAGTGAGCCATGGGAGACTCATCCAAGCCCTGTCAGGGCAAGGATCAGATTGCCCAAGCATTCTTCTGGTTGGTGTGGAGCGGCGGCTCTGCTTTTATTGGGAGAAATCCAGGCTTTTCTCAATCGAACAACACAGGGGAGAGATCAGCTCCCTACAAACCATAGACGACCGAATAATAGAATAGGAAAATAGCCAGAAGTTCATCGGACCTGCTGGGTGAGCATTTCTAATTTTTTTTCTTCAATATTACCCGTGAAAGAACTGCAGCAGTTACTAATTGGCATAAAGAAGAAAGGAAAGCCTCTTTGACAGAGGGAGGAATTCCTCCTCCCCCCACGGAGGTTTAAGCGGCAACTGATCTGTGGGAGAGGAATTGAGGGTTTTTTCTTTTTTGGAAAGTTTGAGGCTGGAGAGAAAGACCTCTTTTTTTCTAACCTCCCCAAGGGCGAAGAATCAGAATAAATAATTACTATGGAATAAGTGATAGAAAGACAAAGCTTAATTGCCGAGCAGTCATTTTTTGGATCCTCTTTCTTTGTCTTTGTTCTTGTACAGTCCTTCTTGAAAATAATTCTTATGCCAAGAAAAATAATTCTCATGCCAAGAAAAACAATTCTTATGCCAAGATACTTCAGTCTCTTTTGTGATGTCATTTAAAGACAAAATAGCCCTTTGCTGCCACCCAGTGGCTATTGGATTTATAGCAAGTTTTTTTTTCCTTCTCTATTTCTCTGTTGTTGTCTTGTAATTTTTGACAAAAAATTATTATCATCCTGAAAGAAACACATTCTTCCTCCTCTATATATTCTTTCTCCTCTTTGGCACCTACACCAGCTGTTCAGAGTCCAGCTCTCCAGCCTAAAGTGGCAGATGTTGAAAAATATCAAAAAGAGCTACAAATGACGCTTATGGCAATACAGACATCCTTAATATCTTTGCAAGTATCCCAAGAGGTGATGTCAACACGACAGGAAAGCATCTCAACTGAACAAAGAGAACAGCTTGACAAACTGGATAATTCTATTAAGGAGGTATCAACCCAATTGGTGGACATGCGACTTGAAACTGAACAGAACACACAAAAAATATAACAGGCATATGAAAAACTTGAAATGGTAGATAAAGAAACACAATTAATAAAGCAAACAAACAAGTCACTATGGGATTTGCTTGCTATACTAGAGATGGATACAAAGTTGATTAAGAAAGAAACTATGTTTAGGTGGTTAATGCCAGAAGGAATATTTGGAACTCTACAAGATACAAATTGGACTCAATTTTTAAGGCACAAGAGCTTTATGAAAAATTCAGAAGTATGCTTGAAGAGGAAGAACCGGGCACCTTAAAAGAAGGAGGGAAAGGTGCAGAACCAATGGAACTACCAACGTATTACTCTGAGGAAGGAGAAATAGTGAATCCTGACTCACGACAAGAAGTACAGACACTGGAGAAAACAAAGGAAGGGAGAAGGGGTAGAGGTGTAAAGAAGAAAAAAGAGAATTTTGTATTTTGAAGGGAATGCTTTGCAAATGGGCTGACACGCAGTAGTATGGGAAGGCTAAGTCACATGGATCTTTTTTAAGTCACTATATTAGAAAATTATTAAGGTTGGTGTGGGAAAAGTTAAAGCTAAAACTCTATAATAAATTACCAAGGTTGCTGGGAAGCTTTTGTGTATCCAAATGTATTGAATTTTGAAGGTATTATAAGATATGATGACATTTTGGATAAGGATGGAGGACTGAAATTGAATTAAGAAATACAAGAACAGGGAGCTGATACCTCTTGGTGGCATAAGGTGCAGATACAATCGAGATATGCTAAAGATTGTAAAGCGTGGGGTTTTTATAAAAAGTTGTGGGAGAGAAATATCAAGGTAACATTAGAAACTTCGTATAAAGAAAACTTGTATAAAGTGTTTTATAGATGGTATCTGTCACCAAATAGATTAGCTAAGATGTTTCCAAATATGTCAAATGGATGTTGGATATGCAAACATAAATTGGGTACTTTTTACCATATGTGGTGAACTTGCGATAATGTGAAAAGTATTGGATTAAAATACATAAATGGCTCGAGGAAATGTTACAAAAATCCTTAGCTTTTAAACCTGAAGTTTTTTTTTTTTTTTTTTTTTTTTTTAGGCATTATACCAGAGGACATTAGTAAACAGGAAATGTATTTGATTTTACATGTAATTACTAGGGTGAGGATTGCATTTGCTCAACATTGGAAAAGCGAAGAACTACCCACCGATGAACTGACTCTAAAAAAAAAAAAAAAAATCTTGGACTGTGCAAAAATGAGTAGATTGATTTTATCATTAAAGGAGAAGGAAAATACTGACTTCTATCAAACTTGGGAACCTTTTCATTATTGGCTAGAGATACAGGACTTCACATAGATTTAAATATGTTTTTAAGTTATCATAAATGGAAAAAGAAGGGTGTGGGTGCTGAGCCAGTTGGCTCGATGTTTTTGATGATGAATGTTGTTTGTAGTTTTCTTTTTGTTTTTTTTAGGATTATAACTTCTCAAATAAAACTTATTTTTTTAAAAAAGGAATAGGTGGCATAAGTACAGGTTAGGGGAGAAGTGGCTGGAGAGCGGCACTTGTGAAAGGGACTTCGGGGTACTGGTTGACTGCAGGCTGAACAAGAGTCAGCAGTGTGATGTGGTGGTCAAGAGGGTGAACACCACCCTTGGTTGCACAGCCAGAAGCATGGCTTCTAGATCGAGAGAGGTATTACTACCATTCTATACGACTCTGGTAGGCCGGCAACTGTGCTCAGTAGTGGGCCCCTCATTACAGAAAGGATATAGCCAGGTTAGAGTCAGTGCAGCGCAGAGTCACAAGGTTGGTGGCCGGTTTGCAGGGGATGCCGTATGAGGCGAGACTGAGGGAACTGGGTCTCTTCAGCCTGGAGAAGAGGAGACTCAGAGGGGATATGTTGGCAACATACAGGTATGTGAGGGAATGTCACATGGAGATGGGTAGAGACCTGTTCTCCCCTGCAGAGGAAGGCAGGACGCACTCCAACGGAGCAAAGCTCAGGGAACCAAGGTTCCATTTAGATACCAGGAAGCACTTCCTGACAGTTACGACCCTGAGGGAATGGAATGGGCTTCCATGAGAGGTCGTTGAGGCCCCATCGGTGAGGGTGTTCAAAGATAGGCTGGACATGCACATGGTGAGCATGTCATGAGCAGAGCCAGCTGGAGCCAGGGGTCAGACTAGATGGCCCGGGAGGCCCCTTCTGCTTGGCTTTGTTTCTATGTTTCAATACAAAGAAACATAGGCTTATACTGAGGGGAGAGCTACAGCCACTTCTCTCTCTCAGTATTTATGCAAAACACATTCTTCCCACTTGGGACATATGCTAATAATACATTACAGTTTCCAATGTATTGAGAATGTATTATTGTTTCAGAGAAATGCAATTGGAAAAGGAGGAATTGGAAAAGTGATATATGCAGAGAAGTAGCCATTTATAGTTAATTTGGAGGGTTTGTGTGTGTGTTTTTAGTAACACTAGCTATGTGCAAGTTCACTGGAGCAACAGAATGGAGTTTTTTTTAAAAAAAGAAAATAATCACAAATTCAGGCATACATACTAAGGGGTAGGATAAATGCACTTAAAATGATTGTAAAACCTAGAATTATTTAAGTTTTATGTGATATTCCTCTATTTATACTTGGCAAGTATTTCCAAAAACCTAATGCTTTGTTTCATAAATTCTTATAGGGTTCCAGTCCACCATGAATATCCTTGAAAATAATACAATTGTTGGAAGTGTAATACAAATGTAATCAGCCAGTTGTTGGAGGTGTAATACAGCTAATGCTGCTCTTATATATTTTGGCAGTGCCTAATGCCTAATGGAGGTAATAATTTGAATAAATTTTGTGATGGAAATTTATTTAGTATTTATGGATATGCATGTTCTACTTAACTATCAACTCATCTCTTAGAACTTAACACAAGAAATGTAAAGTGATTTTCTGCATTCTTTTGAAAGTTAAAAGACAAATAGCAAAATTGGAAGGACAAAGAGCCACGTGCAACAATGCAGTGATAAGATGGGTTGATGAAGCTTTTGATTTTTGGATGGGTATATTGAAAATTGGTATATTTTAAGGAGTAATTTATGAATGGACAAATACATAGTTATCCAGGCTTCCTTTGTTGTAGTCTATGCATTATTATCTCCAATAATAGTAGTATATTTTGCTATATACAAAATACATAGGCATGTACTATATATGGATTCACTGAAATAGTTTCATTTCATGGTGGGGGCGGGCAGCATTGCATTTTTGCTCCAATTTATTTATTCAAAGCTTTTATATACTGTTCTTTAGCAAAAGTACCAGTCAGTGGGCAAGTCAGAGAGAAAAGAAAGAAGCCATGGGAGGGGGCAAGGGAGGTGGGAAAGCAACTAGAAAATCTCTTTCTCCAAGTTGCTACAGTTTTGCTGAAGATTGACTAGACTCTTTGTCTTTCCCAGCAGCCCACTGAAGCCACTCTTCCTGGCCCCAGGACAGTTCTGGAAGTTTAGCACAGACTAAAAGGCCTTATGGAAACAATTGCCTAATGATATCTCCTCTGAACTTTAAGAGTGGGAAGCCATGGAGACTACAGGCGAACAGAGACATGATTGTATAATGAAAGGGAGGCCACTTATGCATACTCTTGACCAACTCCTAGATAAGTTAAATTCAAGAAACCTAAATCCAGCCCTTGAAATTTTCTCTGAAATTTTCTTCTCCTTTAATTCTTTTTTTCAGAAGCAATTGCTCTAAAAAAAATCAAATGAAAATAGTAATAAAAAGGGAGGATTTTTTTTAGTACAGCACTAATAAAAATGACCACAGCTGAAAAAATGAACTGCTGTATTAATAATAATGATATGTCTTCCATTAGTTCTTCAAATTTAGATCATCAAAAGCTCAGCTGTGTTCTAGATTCTCTAGATTCAATTGACATAGTCTATATTTAACTCTGAGTGGAATTTATTAAATGTACCCTAAGTATTAGCATAATCATATACTTGTGCAGCACAGGGCTATGGTCCCTACAAGAGCATCCCACAGAAATTCAAGAAAGCTTGCATTCCTCCTCCAAAGGCTGTAGACACTCCTAAGACCCCTGGAGGGAGAATCCAAAGAATTCCCCTGCCACACCCTCTCATAGCTGCCTTGGAAGGCACCATGGTGGCCACTGATCACAGTAGCATCCTTGGAAGACCTCAGAGAGATCAAAACTGGGGTAGAACAGTGGAGAATGGGAGGAGAGACTAGGATCTCCAGGATTCTATGGCCTTTCCATTGCTTCTCCCTCCACCCCAGCAATGTAGGTCAGAATTTTTGCTTTTAGAGGTGAACAAGAGATGTGACCACCTCTATCCTCTTCCTGCTCTTGCTAGCAGAGCATAAGATAAACAGAGGGCTCCAGTCTATAGAAATTTAGCATACTACCTTTTGCTTTGAAAATTCCTTTTTCAGCTGCATCCAACCATAAGAATTTAAGCATAGTAAAGTTCACTCTATAGTAACTGTCTGTGCCATGTACATTACTGTATTTTTAAAAAAGGATCTTGGGGGATAAGTGAAAAATATTTTGCAAAATGTTCATCTTTGCTGTGGCTCCTCCTTGCAAGTCAGGCTAACATTCTTTTTAGACTGCTGAGAAAAGGAAACCTATAATCTCCATGTTAATGATAGCATTCTCTAGTTAAAGAAGCTATAAACCATTTTAGTTAACCTATTATTCCCTTGATGTGTCAGATGTTTTGAAAGACTTTCAAGTACCAATATGTAGGCTGTCCTCCCTCTCAGAAGTAGTGAAGCTAATTTATTATTTAAATATTCCATTTGGTTTAAAGGACTTTTCTGCATGAGGTGGTTAATCCACCATATCTACTTTCCATGTTGTCACAGCACTGAAATCTGAGCATAGCAGGAGCCATTTCTCCTGTATGTTTTCTGGTATATAACCTCCAGGTGGTGCTGTTCTCTACTGGAATAGCTAAAATTCACAAGAAGAAACAGTGCTATTTCCCCCAATTCTAATTTAATACTCCATTGTCCCCATTCTGGAATAAAGTTAAAAAAACAAACAAACAGAAAGCTACTGTGGGAAAATGGAAATAAAACTGGAAGTTAACACCATTGTCAGCTAATCCTACAACGGCTGTGATTAAGGAGTTAAATGCACCATAAATGCCCCATATGCTCAAAGAAAAATAGCTGTAGTGATGAAATAGCTGGTTGGGGCTCTTTCAGAATTGCATATCAGCTAATCTAGATTCTAGTTTTAAAACACACAGATAGTCTCAGACAAGGGCATATTACTCACCCATCCTGAGAGGGAGGGAGAGGGAGGGATTTAAAAGGCTAAAGCCAAATACTTTGGCTCAGAGCTAAGAAAAAATGCAATAGGCATTTTGTTACTGTCCAGTCAATCCATCAGGATGTCTGAAAGCAGCCCAGTGTCTGCCATTTCTGCTGACTCTTGGTTATTATAATTCAAACCTGATTATGACATAGTCCAAGCAAAGGCCTCCTGAAAGATAGATAGATATTTATTTATTTAGAAAATTTCTATGCCACCCCATTCGCCGAAGCCTCGAAGATAGATAGATATAATTTTAAAAACTAGTCCTACTTTACAGCACCAGCTTTGCTGAAACTTCAGTAATGTCTTGTTGCTTTATGGCAGGGGCAGGGGGGTGGGGAGGAATCCCACTGTCCCAATTGCACTTTTTCCAGTTTCCTCAATGTATATGGGGTTCTAATAGTGCAAGCTCATTTGCATGTTTACTCTGAAGTAACACCCATTGTTTTCATTGATGAAATCAATAGGGTCCTCAGTATCAAGCTACGAGGGAGTAAGACCCATTGAACACAGAGTAGACATGCATAGCATGACACTAAAGCAAAGCATTCCTATTGGCTTCTAGACAACATCGGAAGAAATACAGCTTCTATAGCTCTAATCCTTAAGTAGTTTAAAGGATGCCGTTGGGTTGATAAGCTTATAATCTATGCAGGGAAGGTGATGGAGGGAGGGGAGCAGAGGAATTGCGGGAGGAATGTGAGCAAAGACATGTATTAATGTTTGTGCAACATATTGAGCCTTGTCATTCATTATTTCATTCAAGAGTTCACTTAAAGTCAGATTGCTAAATGAGAATAGCCCTGTTCTGTTGTTTGTCTGAATACATGAGGGTTTAAAGTTTGTAGAGGGCTGCAGATCTGCCCCCTGAATTCAGTTAGCTTACCACTGCATTTTGCCCCTGAAGGCTCATGTTCAGCATGTTCAGATGTCGTGTTATGTCAACTAAAAATCCAAAATCAGCCAGCCAAACAGGATCAGATAGCTCTGGCATTGGTTGTCCCTTTTTTGCCAAGAATTGTCCGATTTCCTCCCTAAGAGAGTAGAAGCTGCAGTGCAGACCCCCGACTGAGCCATCTTACCTGGTTGTGATACACGACATCTCTGTATTCAGCCTGGATGTCGAGTAGAAACTGTTGAAACTGATGGTGGCACAGGGCTTTGGAGTGAATATAATTAATAGCCTTCATCACCGGTTTCATAACATGACCATATTTCAGATGTTTGGCACAGAGGACTTGTTGGTGAATAATGCAGTGGAGTTTTATAGCTTTGCCTCCTTCTTCGCTGACTTTGTTACAGACTAGGGTTGATAATCCACTTCGCTCACCAGCCATGGCAGGTATGCCATCCGTAATAATCCCAATGACTTTATTCCACGGTAGTTTCATGTCATCTATGGTGGAACAAACAGAAACAAATAAATCTGTTCCTCTTGTTTGGTCCTTAAGGCTCTGGAGGTCAAGTAGCTCTTCACTCATATTCATGTCATTGTCCACTCCTCTCAAAAAAATCAATAACTGAGCGGTGTCAGATGCATCTGTGCTTTTGTCGCAGGCTAATGAAAAAGAAGTCAAACTCCACTCCTTTTGCCTCCTTTTGCCTTAATATCAGATGAAACGTCTTCAATTCTCCATACCACAATGTTACAAGTCAGGCAAACACTGGCAAACTCTTGCTTCTTCTCAGGACAAATTTTCTCCACCATTTTCATCACGCAGTCTTTAATAAATTCACCCTCAGTAAAAGGTTTGCAGTGCTTGGCAATCAGCGTTGCCACCTGGTAGCTCGCCTTTGTGCCATTTTCATTTGACTCACGGGCTCTTGTGAAAAAGCGCTGCTGTGCCGTTAAAGCAGCTTCCAGTTCCTTCAATTTTTTGCCGCGTTCATTCCCAGTTAGCTTGTTGTAGTTAGCATGTTTCGTCTGGTAGTGCTTCTTGATAATGAATTCCTTGAAAACAGCCACAGTCTCTTGGCAAATTAGGCAGACACCGTTGTTTCGTATTTCAGTGAAAAAATACTCCAATTTCCACTTGTCCTGGAAGCGGCGGCCCTCACTGTCAACTTTCCCTTTTTTAGTTACAGTTGCCATTTTAGAAATGGGCACACAAGCCTTGTGTCACAAGGGTCATGCGGCGAGAGTACTGACAAAGGTCTACTGCCATCTTCTAGTGAAATATAACCACCAGCCTTGAAGGAGCAGGAGGCAGCAGGGGACAGCTGCGGGAACCACTGTGTGGTGAAAGGAAAAATGCCAGCTGGAGGGGATGAGTGACAGGCTGAGCCAGTGGGGAGAAGAGGCTGCGGGTCGCTTGAAATTTGAAAATGGGCCACAATTGGCTCCCAGGCCTGACTTTGGACATGCCTGCTTTAACTAAATAAATGAACCCGGTAGATAGCGTTATTTTATCCTGGTGCTGAAATATTTTAAGTAAAGCACAGATATATAAACTCTCTCCAATCTAATGGATTTCCCTACACATAATCTCCAAGATATTCACAAATGATGGAATGGGCTGGATAGCCTTGTTTTGGGGAAACGCAGGCATAAAATATCTTGTGTACTTATTATAACATTTTAACTGTATTTTTTATTTAATGTCATTATTGACATTTTTTTTGTAATGGGCATCCAGACAGCATGATGCTAACAGGCAGCTTTTATACAAATCTATTAAACAAACAAACAAACTGGATATCTATTAGAAGGCACTTTCAAATTTGGGTCCTTTGCTTTCAATGGGCTACACATGCAGATGTCCATGGCTGAATGGGAGGGTAAGGGACACATGTGAAAGAGAAAGCAATGGGAGAGAAAAGTGCCAATGAAAAACATTTTATTATTGTTAATGACCATTGACCCCTGCCCTAAAGGAGGAAATCTACATTTCTGAAATGCATAGGGCAATAATAACAGCTTATATATTCTCCTCCATAGCTTTCATAGACAGATGCCCATCACCACTCTTAAACCTTTGGGTAGGGTGCATATCTAGTTTCTGATACATACTTTTAGATGGAAAGTAGGTTGGCTAGAGTATGACAGATTTGTGTTAGGAAAAATTATTTCCACCAGCTTGGAAAGTGTCACAGCCTAGATAAACAAGTAAGTATCTGAAAGTTAAAGAAAAGCAATGGTTTTATTAGAATGGCACTACAGAAACACACATGTGAGACATTGTGCAAGACAGCAGGTCTCAAGACACTGTGCACATTTGACAGTGTGCCAGATTTTTATGCATGTCACAAAGCATAAAAGAAAAGCAAAAGTAAGCACACAATAATTTTCCCAGTTGCTCATACTTCATTGTTTTTATACACAGCTCTTGTTACTAAGAACGACATTTTACTTACCTCAAGAGTTGTGGCTACAAGTATACAGGCAAAAACAAAGCTTCCTGTCTCTATTCTCTGCTTTTTCTTACACTGTTACAAAGTTGATGTCATCCTGACCCAGTGCTGCTCCTTACACTGATTCCTGAGAAAAGCAAACCTACTGGGTAATTTGCATGCTTAATTTGGAAAGGAGATGGTACAAGAATCTTGAGTGTACAATTCTTAGCCTAAATACGGGTTGGGTTTTCATGACACAACAAAAAGCCCTGCATTGTTCTCTCCGCATGCAGTTTTTTCCCCTAATGTACCAGCCCAACAGTCATGTTGTTTTCCAGGCATAGTGGTTTCTGCACTCTCCGCACTGTCCTCACCATGCATCCCAGCAGGCCCCATGAGAAAATCCCCATTCTTGCCTACGGACTCCTCATGATAGCTTCCTCATGATTGGTCCTTTGCAATACTGAGGCAGATTTCCCTTTTCAGTATTACTGCATGTCTGCAGCACTTCTTAACCAAGAAATAATTTTGCTGCAATTCCCTCCATCTCCTTCCATATATTTTCACACTATTTCCCTGTTTCCTTTTGGCAACCTTTTGGAAACAGGGAGATGGACACATTGTTCAGCCAATGGGAATAAAGCAAGCAATGGCTCTTCTGTGGCTAGGGGGCTGAGTATAGTAGACATCAAAGGTTAGAACCAGCCACTTCTACAGCTGGTTATGCCAGGAGGCTGTATGGTGCTTTCATATTAAAAACAGTAAACCCAGTAAAATGGGTTTGGATGACTGAAGAAGCCACACTGAAGTGTGGAAACCTTAGAACAGACCATTGCTTCTTTCCATGGTTTCAGAAGACTAATACTACCATGTGGAAACTCTGGAACTGAATCCAAATGATGCAAGAGACCCATAATGGTAGATAGCTTCTCTTGTCAGGTGAACCCACCCATTATAAACAAACTTCCAAATGAACTCAGGAGAATTTGCTTCTGCACAAATATGCAGATCACACTGCATGTCATTTTTTCCTGCCACCTTCAAGGATAATGACTTCAACCATCTTCAGCTTTTAATCTTAGCTGTGTACCTTGGTTTTACACACTCAAATTAGAAACATAGAAACAAAGTGAATCAAAAGGGGTCTCCTGGGACATCTCTTCTGAGCCCCGGCTCCAGTCAGCTCTGCTCATGTAATCCCCAATGTGTGATTGTCCAATGCATCACAGAAAGAAAAAAAAACTCATCTGGGTAATATGTGCAAATTTGCAAACACATTTTGGCCAAACAGTTTTCAGAGACAATGTTTTAGAAGCACTCTTGCTGGGGTTAGTGCATGTAAGGACAACTTTAAAAATTAGAATGGCACACTCTAGGGCAATCTTGAGGAAGGTGATCATGTGAGATAAATTTTACAAAGAGCAAAACTGAAAGAGGCTTAGAACAGAACAGGCTGTAATGTGCAATTCTCTTAAGCAATAATAAATCACCCATCTAGAATTAATGATATTTCAGCATTTCTTTTAAACGACTTGAAAAGAACTAATTAATGGAGGACATTTCAAACTAAGCAAATTGCAGTGATAAATAAGATTACTGGAAGCTATGGATTCATTTCATAACTGAAGGAAAAGAGCAAACCATTACTCAGAACATTAAAGAATGCAATTAAGCAAAACATTTGGAGGCACTTAATTACACCTATAGAGTACAGTTAAGTGAGATCTTGTACCTTGTTACAGCATTAAACCCAATCCAATGAAAGTAGTCTAGCAGTTGAGTTTTAAGTCAAGATCCTATTTCAAGAATTATGTATGGTCATTTTTATCAAGCCTATTGCAGAGCTATGGGTAAGCTTTCTAGTTTATTTAATTAGTATTATAATTAACACTTAATCAGCAAATTAGTGTTAGGCAATTAATCAGCCATCAATTGTTCCCAGCATTAGGGTCTTCTCCAGTGAGTCCTTCCTTCTCATTAGGTGGCCAAAGTATTTGAGTTTCATCTTCCGTATATGGCCTTCTAAAGAGCAGTCAGGGTTGCTAAGACTGACTGGTTTGATCTCCAAGGGACTTGCAGGAGTCTTCCCCAGCACCACAATTCAAAGGCCTCAGTTCTTCGGCACTCAACCTTCCTTATGGTCCAGCTTTCACTGCCATACATTGCAGCTGGGAAAACCATGGCCTTGACTATATGAACTTTTGATGGCAGAGTGATGTCTCTGCTTTTTAGCATGCTGTCTAGATTTGCCATAGCTTTCCTCACAAGAAGTAAGTGTCTTTGATCTCTAGTTCCTCTGCATCTTTGAAATCCAGCCTGTACTTCTGGTAGTTCTTGGTCCACATACTGCTGGAGTCTAGCTTGTAGGATTTTGAGCATAACTTTGCTAGCATGTGAAATGAGTGCAATGGTGCGGTAGTTAGAACATTCTTTGGCATTGCCCTTCTTTGGGATTGGAACGTAAACGGACCTTTTCCAGTCCTGTGGCCACTGTTGAGTTTTCCAAATTTGCTGGCATACTGAGTTTCGGACTTTAACTGCATCATCTTTTAGGATTTTGAATAGCTCAGCTGGAATACTGTCTCCTCCACTAGCTTTGTCGTTGCTCAGACTTCCTAAGGCCCATTTGACTTCACATTCCAGGATGTCTGGCTCGAGGTTAGTGTCCACACCATTGTGGTTATCAGGGATGTTAAGATCGCTCTTGTATAGTTCTTCTGTATAATCTTGCCACCTCTTCTTAATCTCTTCCGCCTCTGTTAGGTCCCTGCCATTTTGGTCCTTTATCATGCCCATCTTTGCATGAAATGTTCCCTTCATATCTCCAATTTTCTTTGGTCCTCCCTGTTCTATTTTTTTCTTCTAATTCTTTGCACTGTTCATTTAAAAAGGCATTCTTGTCTCTTCTAGCTTTTCTCTGGAATTCTGCATTCCATTGGGTGCATCTTTCTCTTTCCCCCTTGCCTTTCACTTCCCTTCTTTCATCAGCTATTTTTAAAGCATCCTCAGACAGCCATTTTGCTTTATTGCATTTCTTTTTCTTTGGGATGGTTTTAGTTGCTACCTCTTGTACAATGTTGCAAACCTCTGTCCATAGTTCTTCAGGCACTCTGATTATCAGATCTAATTCTTTAAATCTATTTGTCACCTTTGCTGTATATTCATCAGAGATTTAGATCATACCTGAGTGGCCTAGTGCTTTTCCCTATTTTCTACAATTTAAGCCTAAAATTTGCAAGAAGAAGCTCATAATCTGAGCCACAGTCAGCTCCTGGTCTTGTTTTTACTGACTGTCTAGAGCAGGGGTCCTCAAACTTTTTCAACAGGGGGCCAGTTGAAAGGTGTCAGTGGTGAGCGCGGGCCACCAAAGTGGTGCCGGCTGTGGGGGGCAGTGAGGGGGTGGGGGGACATGCTTGGTGAGGCAGGGGCGGGGGTACATGAGGAGATCATATTCTCCAAGCAAGTCCAAAACGATCTCATGAGAGCAGTGAGTGCAAAACCACTGGGGCAGGCCAGTTAAATGGGCATGGTGGGCCGGATTCAGACCGCGGGCCATAGTCTGAGGATCCATGATCTAGGGATTCTCCATATTTGGCTGTAGAGCACATAGTCAATCTGATTTCTGTGCTGACCATCTGGTGAGGTCCATGTGTAATGTCGTTTCTTGGGTTGTTGGAAAAGAGTGTTTGCTATGACCAGCTTGTTCTCTTGACAAAATTTTGCCAGCCTTTGCCCTGCTTCATTTTGTACTCCAAGACCAAACCTGCCTGCTATTCTGGTTATCTTTTGACTTCCTACTTTAGCATTCCAATCATCCATGATGATACAGACATCATTTTTTGGTGTTAATTCTAGAAGGTGTTGTAGGCCTTCATAGAAATGGTCAACTTCAGCCTCTTCAGCATCAGTGGCTGGGGCATAGACTTGGACTACTGTGATGTTGAATGGTTTTCCTTGGATTCGAACTGAGATCATTCTGTCATTTTGGAGATTGTAGCTCAGTGCTGCTTTTCCTAGTATTTTATTGACTATGTAGGCTACTCCATTTCTTCTGAAGGATTCCTGCCCGCAGTGGTATACCTGATAGTCATCTGAATTAAATTCACCCATTCCTGTCCATTTTAGTTCACTGATTCCTAAGATGTCGATGTTCAGTCTTGTCATCTCTTGTTTGACCACATCCAGCTTGCCTTGATTCATGGATCTTACATTCCATGTTCCTATGGAGTATAGATCTTTGCAGCATCCGACTCTCCTTTCACCACCAGATACATCAGCAACTGAGTGTCCTTTCGGCTTTGACCCAGTCGCTTCATTCTTTCTTGCACTACTAGTAATATTTATTTATTTATTTATTTATTTATAATATTTATATGCCGTTCTTTCGTAATAGCCTTCTGCTTTTCCCCAGCAGCACATTGGACACCTTCTGACCTGAGGGGCTCATCTTCTGGCACCATATCTTTTTGCCTTTTGGTGCTGTCCATGGGGTTTTCCTGGCAAGGGTACTGGAGTAGGTTGCCATTTCCTTCTCCAATGGTTCATCTTTTGTCAGAGCCCTCTACTATGACCCGTCCATCTTGGGTGGCCCTGCATGGCATAGCTCATAGCTTCATTGTGCTACACAAGCCCCTTTGCCACGACAAGGCAGTGATCCATGAAGGGGGTGGTGCCTCATAATTTGAACTTTGAACTCAAATTTGAACTCATAATGTTGTAAGCCGCCCCGAGGCTTCGGCGAATGGGGCGGCATAAAAATGTTTTAATAAATAAATAAATAAATAAATAAATAAATAAATAAATAAACTTCATTCATTTCAGGAGGCTGTTTGAACTCGGAATCATTTGAAGTCTGAAGCAATGTTCCCCATTAGAAATAATGAAAAGTGAATTAATCTGTTCCCATACCCTGAACAATACCCATCTCGATAAACTTAAACAACATTTAAGGCCACATGAATTATTCCCTGGCTTCTTTCCTACATTTTTAGGAGATTAGTCTTAGACCCAGCTGGAGTGCTTTCACTGTTGCAGCACATAATCCTTCGTCAGTTGATGTTGCACCCAGATGTATGTCTATCTCCCCTGTAGAATTCCATTTAAAGCCCTCCTGATAAATTTCTTCATACTGTGACCAAGTACATCTTTTCCTTTACTTGTAAGGTGCAATCCTTTGCTTGCCAGCATTCCATCCCCCAGGAAGCTTAGCCTGTGATTCCAAAATCCAAATCTCACATGGCTGCATCATTATCGTAGACAGGAATTCATGTGGAGTATTTTTCTTTCTGTCTTTTCCACTTCCTTGAACTGGAAGGCTTGAGGAGAAAACTAGCTGGGCCCCAGTGTTCTTAATTTTCCTCCCTAAGGTTTTGGAGTCTGATTTATTTTCCTCAAAGCTCCTGTTGACAGTGTCATTAGTTCCCACATGAAAAAGAAGGAGGGTGGTGGTGTCAGTGGATTGTGTGTCAGTAGGTTGTATGAGTAGTGACAGTCCATTAGTTATATCATTGATCTTTGCTCCAGGGAGACAGCATATTTAATGATTGCAAGGGTCTTCCCAACATATGAGTTTTTTTCATCTTACGCAAGGGAACTTCCAAAAGCTATCACTTTTCCTCATTTGTTGTTGCCAACTTTGGTATCCTTTTCCTCACTTGATTGACTTTTTGTCTCTTTTTCAGAGTTACTCAATGTATCATGCAGTTCCTTTACAATGGATTTCTCACTCATCTCTTCCCCAAATAACTAAAAGTGGCTTGAAAGTTCCATTGCTTCCACTGGTACAGAGCATCTTCTAGTTTTTCTGCACCTGTTACCCTTTTCCAGGGAGTTTCCTCATTTTTTCTTCTCTGAGTTTTTTTGTAGTTTTATTTTGCTGATTTTTTCCCCCTCTAGCTGAAATTGACCTGATATCTGCTAACACTTGGATCAGCAAGTTGTGGTCCTCCAGATGTTTTGGCTTACAACTCACATCTAAAGAAACAATTCTAAGTTATGCTGGGAGTTATTAACCAAACCACCAGAAGAACCACATGTTGTTTATGTCTGTACTGTAAGCAAGGACTTTTCAGCAGAACCAGCAATATTGGAGAATGTTTTTGTAGAGATACATGTGTATTTCAGTGCTTCATCTCAAAAGAAGTCAAGATTATGCAACCATCCTGTTCAGGCAAATGCATGGCCTCAAACTATTTGTGAGTTTTCCATTCAAGCACACACATAAAGGAATTTTGGGTTCTCAGCACACCTCCTGCCATTATAGTCCTTGCTTTCCCCTGCCTTTATCCAAATAACTTACCATAGGTCTAGGTAAAGATTGCAGGGGGATCCTTGAAGAAGAGGAAAGGTAAAACAATGATAGTGCTGGTGCTTGTAGGACTGAGGGGAGCAGCTCTTATTCATCCTGAACCTGTTCACAGGCATTCAGATCAAGGTGCTTTTTGAATGCTTATGACATCCACATGATCTTCTTAAGGAAGTTCATAGAAGAATCTCCTTGATGACAGTAATGCAAGTAGTGAATTGGATTTTGAAGAAATCACTTCTTGGTTCTTGATTCTACACTTTCTGTCAGGTGTGTTTGAGCATCAGGTCGGCTGTGTTTTGTTTTTTCCTTTCCCCTTCTCACACTTTTATCATTTGGTAACCAAATAAAGTTAGAGACTGTATGCCACCTTTCCCCAGCCTGCTGCTTTCCAGATGTTTCAGATTTCAACTACCATCAGCCCTATCCAAAATGGCTAGTAGCATTGGATTGTGGTATTATACAACCAGAGGATACTGAGCAAAGATGACTTCTGCTGTATTTAAGACTATACTTTAGTGGGATTTATTTATTTATTTAGACTATACTTTAGTGGAATTTATTTATTTATTTGGGATATTTATATGCCATCCTTTGCAAAAGCCTCAGGACGGCTTA
This sequence comes from Varanus komodoensis, assembly GCF_004798865.1. NCBI lineage: Eukaryota > Metazoa > Chordata > Lepidosauria > Squamata > Varanidae > Varanus > Varanus komodoensis. Next base: position 507,943 of record NW_025336100.1, on the reverse strand, counting down.
CAAAGATAAAATACAAATATCACCAAACATAAATTATCGACCCACTCTGACTGGATTTCATTAAAGGAGAGGCTTCATGGTAAATAAGAAAGGACAATGTTTGCTTAACAAAGCTGAATATCTGTCCAGTTTAATTAAAAAGGGAACATTTTGAATATTATGTTCAGAGGTATTTTCAGTCAAATGGCACTGAAGAGGAAGACAGAAAAAGGGCATTGTTCCTCACATTAGTAGGGAAAATAACATTTTCTTTGCTGAAGCTCTTAGTTTATTCACAAGAGTCTGGCAATTAAACAATAACGACATTGTTAAAATATTGAGGAGCCATTACATGAGAAGTTCTCACCTGTGTGCTATTTTTGGATTTTCTTGAAGGAAGCTCTGAGAGATTGGGATGTTTCTGTGTGTGTGAGGAACAGGAATTCTGAATTGATAAAGAGACAGACAGACAGACCACAAGACATGGTGCAGATGAGGCAGCTACCATTCGAAGAGACAATAGAAGGTTGGTGCTCTGACTAAGGGGTTTTTGCATGAGTTTCTTCTCCTTTCTCAAAGGTTGGAATGCCTCTCCTGAGGCTTGGATACTGGCAGTAGAGTTTGAAGGTAAATTTGCTGGTCTGGCCCCATCCCCTTTGCCTTTGACTCAATCTGGTGACCTTCAGTTCTTCCTAACACTAGAATGCAGCCTGCAAGAACCTCTCTGAATCTAAATAAAAACCTTCTTCTGAAAGAGGTTCAACACCCTCGTGCCAAAAGATAAGTTTTTTTTTTTTTTAATACCCTTCTTCGTGTCTAGAGTGTAGAGGAACTGTTAATGGAAAAAAGCCTGGGCAGCTGTAGTGGTTGTCAGGTAAGCAAGGTCCTTGACTCAATCCAATAATTGCATTTGAATTGACTACGTATGACAATGTTTTCTAAAAAGTCCTGTTGAGAATAAACTTGGGGCAGGGAGGAAGGTGAGGCAGACAAACAGATACTGACCTCTGTACTTGACCAAAAGTGTAGGTAAGTGGCTAGAATCTTTCTGGACAAACTCTTTTGCTTGTTTTGCCTAGGAAGGAATATGCTTTTCAGCTGTGTTTGCTGAATGATATGTGGCAAGCAGACAATATGCCCAACACCAATAGCAAATGATAGTATACATATGCAGGAAGTATGATTAAACTCTTTCTACAAAGACAAAGAGAGCCATCCATTCTAAACATACCAGTATGTGAGACAAGAAAAAACCTTGACCGTTGAATGCATTTTCTTTAAAACTTACAACAGTAAATCTGCATTTCCTTCTCACTACTCTTGCCATTGGCATTCTAAAGATGGGACTGTACTCAGTGGTTCCAATCTTTAAGAAGGGTGGCAGAGGGGATATGGGGAATTACAGGCCAGTTAGCTTTATGTCCATTCTGGGAAAGGCTTATAACAGGGAAAGTTCTAGAAACCCTAGATCTATGGGAGGGCCATGCAAGGACTCCTTAAAAACAGGTCTTGCCAGACAAACCTTGTGGAATTCTATGATAAGGTTTTGAGGTGGTTAGATGGTGGGGACACTGTAGATGTGGTTTACTTGAATCTCAGCAAGGCCTTTGACAACGTGCTGCATAATGTCCTTATCAAGAAAATGTTGAGCTTTGGGATAGATTGATGCACTGCCTGATGGATTAGGGCATGGTTGACAGACTGAAAGCAGAGGGTAACTACTAGTGGAGAATCATTGGAATGGCAGCTGGTGATGGGCAAAATTTCCCAGGGCTCATTTCTGGGATAGATTCCATTCAATGACCTGGAGATGGGGATAACCAGTCTGCTAACTAAATTCACAGATGATACCAAAGTCAGAGCGGTGGCCACAATTGCAAAACAGGTGATCCAGATTCAGGAGGATCTGGACAGGCTGTGGAAGAGGACAGGGAACAACAGGATGGCATTCAATGTGGATAAGTGCAAGGTCTTGCACTTGGGACACAGGAATAGATGTCACAGATACAGGATGGGGGACAAAGGACTGGAGAGCAGCACTTGTGAAAGGGATCTCAGGGTACTTGTCAACAGAATGGTGAACATGAGCCAGCAGTGTGACATGGCAAATGCCTCTCAGGGATGTATAGGCAGAAGTGTGACTTCCAGATCTAGGGAGATGTTGATACAGACCAAGGAATAATCTAGGCCATTATACTTCCAATAACTATGTGTGAGTGTGAAAATTGGACAGTGAAAAAACCTGGCAGAAAGAAATGGATGCATCTGAAACATGCTTCAGAAATGCTTTTGACTGACAGAAAGATGAACAAGTGGGTCCTAGATCAAATCAAGTCAGATCTTGCCCTGGAAGTAAAAATGAGGTTGTTGTGTTTTGGACACATCATGAAAAGGCAGGACACAAAATAATACTAGGGAAAGTTGAAGGTAGGAGGAGAAGGTAAGACTAAAATATGTAATGGATCCATTCCATAAAGGAAGCTATAGCCTTGAGTTTACAAGAGCTGAGTAAAGCTATGGTTTTCCCAGTTGTCATATATAGCTGTGAGAGTTGGACCATAAGGAAGGCTGAGTGCTAAAGAATTGATGCTTTTGAATTGTGGTGTTGAAAAGGACTCCTGAGAGTCCCTTGGACTGCAAAGAGATCAAATCAGTCAGTCCTAAATGAAATCAACCCTGCCACCATTATCTCCCTTTTGAGTGCCATCCACCTCTCCTCAACTTGCTTGCTTTTCAGTACTGTCTTCCAGGAAACTTCCCCCAGTCTGGCCTTCAACTGGCCAGAGTTGGTCCTTCTGAAATCCCATCTTCTAATACCCAGCCTGCACTGATCCCCATCCCCCTGATGTCAAAGCAAAGGATGGAGAGATCACTCACATACAGAGCTCCCCTAATCTGCACTCCATCTATCAGCTCCTTCCTTTAAGTCAAGACCAAGTCAAGGATATTTCCCCTTCTCATTGTCTCCCAGATTCTCTGCATGAAAAACCCTCCCTCCATAGTGTCTTGGAAGCAATGTGACCTGGCAGTTGCCACCGAGTATGTCCCCAACTAATATCTGGGAAATTGAAATCTCCCATAATTTCTGTGCCCTCCCTCCCAAGATATCCTTTGAATCTGGTTTATCAGAGCATTGTCCAGGGTCTCAAGTTGACTTACCCCCACTGTCAGGTCATTTTCCCTGTTGAAACCCCTTGGCTTCACCCAGACCACCTCTGCCAGATCCCTATCTGCACCACCTTTTATCTCATTGCATCCTATCCCTTTCCTGACATATAATGCTACACCGTCTCCCCTCTTTCTCTTCCTGTCCTTTTTAAACAGGTGATACCCCTCTATGATTACATTCCAGTAATTGGCTTTTTATTCTGCCAAGTTTCTGTGATCCCCACCAGGTCATACCCTCCTATTCCCAGGAAAGCCTCAAGTTCTTCCTGCTTATTACCCATGTTCCTCCCATTGGTGTACGTGTATCTCAGCTCCTTTCCACAAAATCCTTTTCTTTTGGTTGCCTGGCCTCCTCCTTCCTCTCACCCTCCCTGATACCAGCCACCTCTTTGTAGGAACCCACTCCCCCTGCCCAGCTCAGTTTAAAGTCTTCTGGGTGAAGCTCACTAGTGCATTTCTGTAAGACCTTTTCCTCATCCTCGTGAGGTGCACCCTGTCCCTCTCCAGAAGTCCATTGGCAAGAAATCAGGTGGCCTGGTCGAGGAACCCAAAGTGTTCCTTCTGACACCATGCCCTGAACCAGTCATTCACCCTATCAACCCTATTCTCCCTAGCTGGCCCAAATCCCCAGATCAACAAGATAGAGGAAAAGGCCACTTGGGCCTTTAGGTCCCCAAGTTTCTTGCCCATAGCTCACGGATAGCTCTTATAAAACTCAGACTGAAAGTTGCAATGGATAAGTTGCCTCTTCAGCCTCTCCTGTCTTTTGGCTTCAGTGAACTTTGAAGATTTATGGTGCATTTGTGATATCTGTTTGCATGTGTAAAAAAGTGAACTGGTTCCCAAACAACTAAAAGGATCTGCACATATGCATCAGGAAGCAAACAACATCCCCTTTGCCACCCCATCTCTAGGTTGATTCTTGCTTTCAGCCAGCTGCAACAGTTGGACAGCTGTTTTTTCCATCAACTTCATTGTTCAACATTTTCACCAACTGTACAGCTACTAATTTGGACAAGTCTTAGTTCAATAGCCAGCCAACTTCCAAAGTGAATTGAGGAAGCATCTGCTAACTTTCAAAAGCCACTAAATCAACAAGGGGTGCTCAGCTATGAACATTTGCTATATTTACACCCAAAAAAAAGTGATTAAAAAAAGAATGTGGAAAAACTGACAGATTCAAGCATCCAAGTTAACGGCATTGAAAGCTTAGCTTTTTACAGTCTCCATCTGAATCCCAGTGTATTCTGCCATGCTAGTGTTGAATCAGAGTTCTCACCAAATATGTGTGATGAATCTGCTTGAGCTGAAAATTCATTAAACTTCCTCAGTTCCATTTTGCTGCCCATGCACTTGTGCTGACTCACTCCCATTCATGAGACAAGCTAGTTAACAGGCTTCTGTGTGCAAAATAGACTGATCTGTGTGTTTTAAAACTGCCAATAGAATTTATGGAAATAAGAAACAAGAAATCACATTGGTTTCATCAGATTTGCAATTGTGTTCAAATCTTATCAAGCCCTGTGGTTTCTTAATGCAGTTTTGCACAAAAATGTCCCCTTTTCACTAAAACCCATGTGATATCCAAATGCTGTTTTATACAAAACACATCCTTTCTGTACTAAACAGCACCTATAAAACATCTGACTCAGCTGTTTCCAGGTGATATTTTGGGTAGAGAGAGGCATTTTTGCACAATGCATTACCAGAGTTACCATATGTGAGTTAGTGACATTTGGACAAAATTCACCAAGCCATGCATTTTTCAGGTGCCATTTTATGCAAAACCAGCTGGAAAATAGGTAACTTGAATAAATTGCTCAAGTCCCATTAAAACTGTATGTTTTCCTGGTGCTAGTTTCATAAATTCTATTGCTAGTTTCAATACACACATGCTAGTTTCAACACACCCACACACCCACACACTGCAGTCCATTGCATCAGATATGGCAGAAATTCAAATGAACCAGATTTCCCTTTTTGTTCATCCCTAGTTGCTGCCTCTTTTATTTGCTCACAGGTTTCTAATCTTTAACAACTAAATGGCAGGCAGTGTGTCATGGTCCTCTTCATGTTGGAAATAGCTATACCTATGGAATTTGGTCAATGCAGATGAGTGAGGACTTCATTTCAGTTTCTTTTATATAATCACTTACCAAATTTGCAAAGTTCATAATCAGGAGAGGAAGATGACATTTTAAAAATTCAAATGTGGAAGACCGAAGTTGACAGATTTGCCCATCCTTATACCTAACATCTTCACTTGACCATAGAAAATTCACTGGATTGTCAAGTCAGGTAGCAAGCACTGAAGTGGAAAATTATTAAAGAAATCTCCACCCTTTTATTCATTACATCATAACAATATTTCATCTCAACAGAGTAGAGGAACAGGAATCCCTAGTCAACTTTGGATTGTTGTTTTGTATTCTGCTACAAAATGAACCTCCCATTAAAATCTATTTCAGCCTTCCAATTTCATTTATGCAATAATTACTGGTAATAAAATACAAGAGAATCTCAATATTTCTTTTTTACTGACCTGCATAAAATGTGCAAGTCTCATTTTCTAATGCAGGCATAGAATTAGATTCCTCACAGCATTTCCCATTTTTCATAAATCCCTCATATTTCAGAATTACAGATTTTGGTTATATCTCAGAAAGTAAATTATAAACAAGGCTTTTTTCTGCACCTATCACAAACTGAGGATGAGTTCTTTGAGTAGTAATCAGACATACACAACACATGAGAAGTAAACATACTAAAAGGTTTCTTTTGGTGCTCTGTCACAGATAAATTTATTGCTTATTTCTCACCTTAAAATCATGGAAGGAGGAGCAGACTAGTCTAAGCTTCGAAAGAGATAGACTGTTTTCACAAAGACAGGACTGCACCTACAGAACAGACACCAGACACAAAGACTGCTGCTCATTGATTTGATTCTGGACCTATTTTCAGGAACTCTTTTACCAAGCAAGCAAATAAATAAAGCTTTATTCCATAATAAAAAATTGTTGTAAACATACATATACTGCAGAATATCAAAGTGGACCCAGTTTGGAATTTTGTTCCAACGAGCTTTGGTTAAATTACAGAAGCCAGGCAGAGGTGATGATGATGTTCATCCATCGTTTTCGATGAGGACCATCTGAGTCCAGTAGAGGGGAGCTCCCTGAGGGCCGTACAAGGATCTGAGGGCTTCATAGAACCATATGGCATCATTTCTATCAGCAAACTTCTGGATTTCATATGCTTTGGCACTCAACCAGGAGTCCTGCATCTTGCAAAGCTTGCTCTGTACAGTCCTGCGAGCATTGTTGAAGGTGTTTTTCTTAGCTGTTGACAACGGGTCGTTTTGATGAGGGCAGTGAAGGCAGTGCTTTTCAGCAAGTAAGGCCTTGATCTCTTCATCATTTTCATCAAACCAGTCCTGCTGTTTCCTGTGTGAGGGTCCAAGAACCTTTAGTGCAGAAGAATGCACAATATCCCGGAAGTGTTCCCAGTCCTTCTCAGCATTTTCCTCTAATTGCAGCTCTGAGAGTTGGTTGTCAAGATCTTCTGCTAGTGAAGCTGCTGTGTTGGGGTTCCTCAGTTTACCGACGTTGATCTTTTTCATCACAGCTTTGTTTCCCTGGGGACGTCTGTTAGACTTGATGTGAAGGCTTAATTTGGAGATGATGCATCTGTGGTCAGTCCAACAGTCAGCACTCGGCATGGCCTTCCTCACCCTTACATCCTGTCTGTTTTTCCTTCGCACAATGACATAATCAATGAGATGCCAGTGCTTGGAGCGTGGGTGCATCCAGGACGACTTTTTGCAAGTGGGCAGGTGGAAGATGGTATTAGTGATGATCAGATCATGAGCCGCACATGTCTTCAGTAGTTGTAGGCCATTGCTGTTACATTTGCCGATTCCATTTTTTCCAATGACACCATCCCAGGCAGAGTGATCAGATTCTACTCTTGTGTTGAAATTGCCAAGTAGAATCAGCCTGTCAGTGCGCTTCATGGAAGAGAGCAGGCACCAAGATCTTCATAAAACTTGTCCTTTACTTCATCCAGATTCATCATTGTGGGAGTGTAGGCGCTGATCAGTGTGGCTTGCTTTCCTCTCAGTAGTGGGAGATGCAGTGTCATGAGTCGGTCGTTCACACCCTTGGGAAGAGTGGCAGGTATGGAAACAAGATGATTCTTAACCACAAGGCCAACTCCAGATTCACGTCGTTAGTCACTGCTACATCCACACCAGAAGAATGTATAACCGCCTCCTGTTTCTGTGAGCTAACCTTCGTTGGCTAGCCGAGTTTCACACAGGGCCACAATATCAATGTTAAATCTTGTGAGCTCTCTGGCGACCAGGGCTGTTCTTCTTTCTGGTCGATCTGCTGAGGGGTTGTCTTGAAGCGTGTGTACATTCCATGTGCCAATAGTCAGTGGTGTTACCTTGCGTTTGCATTTTGTTTGCAGTTTTGTTGTTCGACCGCGTAAGATGGGATTCCCTCCAGCCGCAGTAAGCTGGCCAGGGTTCTGTGAAGCAAACAATGTTTAGGGCACCTTTTCTAGCCCTTTCCTCTTGCTACGGAGGTGAGCAGTGCGGTCCTAAAGAGGGCTGCTCAGTCACTCAGGTAGACACCGAATCCAGCTGTTGTTTTGGTCAGCAAGAAGATGACCATTAGACCTGAGCTGCCTGTGTGCAGGTCTGCGGCTACAGCTCCCAGTGTATCCACACCTGCTGCTTCATCGCTTGCCCATTGCCACAGGACTTTGAGGTTTACTAGAACTGAGGATGTCAAGACTTGTGTGTGGATTGGATTAAAGTGAGGGAAAGGTGCGCATAATCAGCCTCACTCTCTCTTCCCAGAATCCATCTTGCTCCAGTGGCAGGACAAGAGTCAAGATGGTTGGGGATGAGTTGGGCTCAGTGGTTAACCAGGGCATCTTCGTGTCTTGCTGTGCTCTTAGCGTACCACAATGCTTGCAGAAACTGCCTTCATGATCATTGGTCCTATTCTAGTAGGTCTCATCCACTCAATCCACCAGAGTCTGTCTTCACATGCTCGGGATAGACAAATCCTTATCTCAATGACGGTCTTGACCCAACGGCTACCCTCAACCTGATTTGGCCAGCCTGTCGAAGCTGTCGCCCAGGGTGTGGCCACTGCGCATGCTACAGCTACTGGGAGCCACAGGTGAGAGCTGTGTGAAAAGTGGGGACCAAAGGTGGATGAGGTATCCTAAGAGGACATGATATGCCCCTACACCAGAGGTGCTACCCCTCCCTGATCACCCCATACACCCCAAGGTACACCCCAGGAAGAGGTACACACAGGAACAAAAGTATTAGGGAAAATAACATTAAAATGCATCATTTTAGAAGATTCCTTGAAAATTTGGCAAATCTGCATAAAAAATTACTTACTTTTTTACATTTCTGTGCTGCCCAATAGTCAAAGCTCTCTGGGTGGTTCACAAATGCACATATTAGGAGAAATGTGCACTAAAATACGTACTGAGTTATGCAAATTTCCAACATTAAAATTGGAAAATTGAAATATTAATCTAGCCCTGGTATGTAGCTGCTTTGCTTATCTGAACATCCCTTTTAAATCCTTGTGACATCCTTGCAGGTCAATAAGAAAGTGGTATGCAGCTGGTTTGTGGTTTCTTTGCTTAACCCTTTTCTTTTGAGGACCATGAGAAGGAGGCTACTTCCTGAAATGGCTGGCCATACCCTGGGAGCAGGAACCTTCATTGTTCTTCAGAGGTGGCTCAAGGGAGAAGGAAAAAGAGATGTGCCACATCACCCCACCACAGACAACTAGCAGAAATCCTCTGCACTTGCCATAGAGTGATGCTTTGTGCAGAATTTCTTTCTATTTTTATACTGATTGGCAAGACAGCTCCCTGCTGTTGCTGAAAGCCACATGTACATGAATTGTCTGTGTACCCCTAAAACAGAGAGGGCAAACCTTCAGGTCACAGGCCATTTATGACTTGCAGTCCTCTAGCCATGTCACTGCCTCCTTCCCCTGAAAAAGAACACTTCACACAGATGTGCCTTTTTAAAAGCTTAATTGTCATATGGGTTGTATTTGGGAGAAGGGCAGCTGGGGAGGAAAAAAATTAACCTCCACACACTCCCATTTGGACATTGGCCACAACCCATCCCCCTTCCATTGACGCCAGTAGAAGCATTTAAAAATAATAATTTTTCTCTCGGTGGGGGGATCCTTGCTGGGTAGCAGAAGAAGGAATAAAAGCAGTGGGGAAGGAGACAATGAAAGAGATCTAGAGAGAGAGAATGGAGGAGAAAAAGCTAGAAGGAGCTAAAGAGAAAAATGGTGGACAGAAAAAGAATGAACAAGTGGAGGAATTGATAGATGGGAGTCTTGAGGGGTATATGTGTAAGGAATCGATGGGACATATTAGATCATTCTGCTCCAGCCTGCCTTAGGACCTGCACATGCCTGCCGCTGGCAGCAAGCCTTGGTAGATTTCACTCTGAAGATGTGGTCCTAAGGGTGGGGAAGAGGGAGAGTGTGCACCCATGCTTTAAATTGTTACATCTTTTATACAGACTGTGGCTGAGAGAAAGATACACAAACAGAAAGCCAGTGTGGTGTAGAACTCAGCGTGAGACTCTGGGCTCTAGTTCCTGCTTACTCATGGAGCTCATTGGGTAATTTTGGGCCAGTCACAGCTTCTCAGCCCAACCTCCTCACTGGGTTGTTGTTGTAGGGATAAGATTGACAGCAGAAGGAGAACTATGATATAAAAGAAAAATGCAGGATATAAATCTAATTAATAAATACACTAGCGCCATCAAGCAATACTGCTCCAAGGTGGCTTCTCCGTCAATTAAACTTGGTTGCAAAGCCTGGCTTTTTACCATGTGGTACAAGGAAAGTTCCTTACATTTCTGTCTGTGGTGTTCCCACAGAATATATGTATGCCTATTTTTGTTTTTACAGTAGTCTAATCTTTTGTGAATTCTCCTGAACATTGACAGCTAGTAGCCAATCTGACCAGAGAGCAGAAAGTGGGTTGGCAGATGGAAAGCTAAGGGGTTAGTAGAGATGGAGCAGCCTTTTGAATCCCCAGCAGCCTGCAACTGGTATCACAGAAAAGGGAGCTGGTACAAGCACTTTAAGACCATGAATGCAAAGGAAGGGAGAGTTCAAACAACAATACCAAAGCACTAATTTGGACACACATTCTTCCATGCCCAAAATATCTCCTGTGGAACAAAGATTCCAGTGACTACAATTCCTGAATACAAAGCAATGGGGGATAATCCACATAACCACAAAAATGGTGACGTTTGGATGGTGGTGATGAAGATGATATCCTCAGAGTCACAGAAAAGCAGTGTTTGGAACTCAGGAACAACTCATTCCTAAAAAAGGGACATGGCAAGACAACAAATAAAGAAATAATGAATTTCTAGACCACAGAAAAAGGCTATAAAAATTGCAAACTGCCAGCAATATGTTGTAAGCCACCCAGACAGCCTTATGTGGGGTAGACTATAAATCAAATCAATAAGTTCTCAGCATCCAAAGATACATCTTTTTAACATGATTCTTTTACTTAAAGCACACACACACAGTCCCTCCTTTCCACTAGCCCACACATACTCAGAGATAACAAAAGAAACTAGCTTGCACCCGCTTCCCAGCTCCCTCCTCCAAGAAGAATGCTTGTTAAATATGGGGCTTCGATTTCAATAATCCCAGTGATTTCAATGACAGTCTTTAGTGAGGCTCTCTGGATTGGGTCCCACTGGGGCTTGGCTTTCCACACAGGCCACTCTTCATGACCACTTTCACATTCAACATGAGTCATCAGAGGAGCAAGAGAAAGCCAGTATCTTAAATAGACCAAAGACTCCAGAAGAGTGATAATCACGGGAGGAAATAGACAAAACGGTATACAAGGAGGAGGCCCGTTGCAGAAAGAAGATTCTTCGCAAGGCTAAGACTGATTACGAGCTGAGACTTGCCAAGAATATCAAGGGCGGTATGCAGCCTGCAGCCCACAGGTTGCTCACTTCTGCTCTGTAAATTGTCTCCCACATTAACTACCCCTTTGCTTCTGCAGAGAATATTCTCAGGACATTCAAGCAGTGTGGTCCATACTCCTCAACTAAGAAGATGCTCTTCTATTACATCAAGAATTTATTTTACATTGGTAGAGAATCCTCACTGTGGCAGATTCAACTTAAAAACATGTGATCTGGGATAAGATGTTGCTTTTGTGGTGCCTGTGGGGTTAAGAGACATCCACATAATCAAATGACACTGGACAGGGTTGGATGAAGCCTCTCAGGAATGGTTGACTGACTGAAAGCAGAGGGTAACCATTAGTGGGAAATCATTGGGATGGTGGCCAGTGACAAGCGGGGTCCCCCAGGGCTCTGTCCTGGGGCCGATCCTGCTTAATTTTTTCATCAATGACATGGAAGAAGGGGTGAAAAGTCTGCCGATCACATTCACAGATGATACTAAAACTGGAGCAGTGGCCACAACTGAGGAGCAGGTACTCCAGATCCAAAAGGATCTAGACAGACTATGGAAGTGGGCAGGAGACAACAGGATGGCGTTCAATGTGGATAAGTGCAAGGTCTTGCACTTGGGGCATAGGAATAGCTGTCATAAGTACAGGTTAGGTGACAAGTGGCTGGAGAGCAGCACTTGTGAAAGGGACCTCAGGGTACCGGTTGACTGCAGGCTAAACATGAGTCAGCAGTGTGATGCTGTGGTCAAGAGGGTGAACACCACCCTTGGCTGCATAGCCAGAAGTGTGACTTCTAGATCAACAGAGGTATTACTACCACTCTACACGACTCTGGTGCTCCCACAACTGGAGTATTGTGCTCAGTTTTGGGCCCCTCATTACAGAAAGGATATAGCCAGGTTGGAGTCCGTGCAGTGTAGGGCCACAAGGTTGGTGGCCGGTTTGCAGGGGATGGGGTATGAAGTGAGACTGAGGGAATGGGTCTCTTCAGCCTGGAGAAGAGGATACTCAGAGGGGATATGTTGGCAACATACAGGTATGTGAGGGGATGTGAGAGATGGGTAGAGACCTGTTCTCCCCTGCAGAGGAAGGCAGGACATGCTCCAATGGATCAAAGCTCAGGGAACCAAGGTTCCATTTGGATGCCAGGAAGCACTTCCTGACAGTCAGGACCCCAAGGGTGTGGAATGGGTTTCCATGAGAGGTCGTTGAGGCCCCATCGGTGTGGGTGTTCAAGGATAGGCTGGACGTCCACATGGTGGGCATGTTGCGAGCAGAGCCAGCTGGTGCTGGAGGTCAGACTAGATGGCTCGGGAGGCCTCTTCTGACTCGCTCTGTTTCTATGTTTCTATAATCACCTATGTGTTGGTGATCCAAGAAAGCAATGAAACTGTCATTTCTGTATGTTCATCCTGTGCCATGCCTGGCAATGGGACTTATCTGTCCTCTGAAGTAAATTGTTCAGCTTGGAATGGGGTTCATCCAGTGCTTTAGATTACAGAAATGAAGAGAGGGCAGCAGAAGAGGGAGGACACTATTTAAAAAGTAATATTAGATGAGAGAAGCCCCTTCTGGAGGACTTTCTTCTACTCATTTCCTGTCCCATGTTCTGGCTGCATACAGTAAACTTCCATAGCCCATGTGGTTCATTTTCAGTGTTATGGTTTGCTTGGACCATCCCCTCTTTGCCAGATGTTTCCATCTACTGGGCTCTCCTCCACTTCTGTTTGGCATGCAATCCCTGTATTGCTCAGAGAGCATTGAAATTGCATTGAGTATAAGGGATTAATCACCAGGTCCCTCTCAGCCTGATCTTTTCTTCCTTATGATGCATGTATGCTGTAGACACCAGTAGAAGTAACTGTGCATGTGCTTTCAATGCATACTCTCCATATTAGCCCTGGAAAGTGCAGAGCTTCATGGGCAGAGAGGAAAAGGTCACCACCCCCAGGCAAATCCAATGGCCAGAGCAGATAAGGACAGTGAATGCTGGTGGATAGACTGAAATAGAATCTGAGAAGTGCCTGGGAGGGGGGTGTCACTGTGGAGAATGACGACCCCTGGCACCCACTATTATGAGATGCAGCTGGCTACAATGATTCCTTCAGAAATTAGTCATCTAGTCTAGGAGAAAGTATTTCTATTTCCATTTAAAATTGCCTTTCTTTCCCCAGGCCTTTCTTGTCTTTCTTTCTTTGAAGACCTGCAAAATATAAAACACAACTGGCACATCAAGCCTCATTTTAGTTCACTGTGAACATAATCTTAATCAGAAAGGCCTTTTATTTCTTACAGATGTTTGCTTACATAATGGGACTAATTCTGAGTGTGGCAATTCTACTTTAACTGTGAAATGTCACTTGATTTAGTTGTGTCTACGTGCAGTCAAGTATTTCTGATAGCTGCTCTGTTCTTGTGTAAGAAACCTCTTGTATAGCTTCCCCACTGGTGTACTTTCTCAGACTTCCAGCTGATTAACCAAGAGCCATAGTTACATTCCAAAATACGGACCCATGAGAAAATGGCTATTATGTTTGGAGAAGGCAACCAGGAGCTAGGAAAAGCAGTTTAGTTTTTGACATTTCCAGGTAGGACTGGGAAAGGCTAACTGTTAGTCTAATAGGCTTGACCAGTAAGCACAATAAAAAGGGTCACTTTGGGTCCAGAGCTGATTAACAGAGAGCCTTGGTTAGAAACTGAATCACAAGGAGGTGGAGCAGAGGCATTACCTAGTGGCCAGCAGGAGTCAAACAAGTTTTAATCAAACTATATTAGCAGTCAAATTGCACTCACTCAACACCACTTCATGGTACAATCTGCCAAGGTTTGGTCCTTGTTTGTGTCTGTGACATCCCAAATCATCTATCACCCCTTTCTCCCAGCACTTGAACCTAGAATTCAAGATTGTACAGTGTCTTTCACTGTGGTAGGAAGACAACTGTCTTGCCTTTGAAGTCTCTGGCTTCTGTTCTCTCATCACCAGTTGGAATTTAGATTGCTGGGAGAAATATCAACACCTCAGATATGCAGATGATACCACTCTAATGGCAGAAAGTGAAGAGGAACTAAAGAGCCTCTTGATGCGGGTGAAGGAGGAGAGCACAAAAGTTGGCTTGAAACTCAACATTAAGAAAACTAAGATCATGGCATCCGGTCCTCTCACTTCCTGGCAAATAGATGGGGAAGAAATGGAGGTAGTGACAGATTTTATTTTCCTGGGCTCCAAGATCACTGCAGATGGGGACTGCAGTCAAGAAATTAAAAGTTGCTTGCTCCTGGGGAGGAAAATTATGGCAAATCTAGACAGCATACTAAAAAGCAAAAACATCACCCTGCCAACAAAAGTGCGTATAGTCAAGGCTATGGTTTTCCCAGTTGCAATGTATGGCTGTGAAAGTTGGACCATAAGGAAGGCTGAGCACCAAAGGATTGAGGCCTTTGAATTGAGGTGCTGGAGGAGACTCCTGTGAGTCCCTTGGACTGCAAGGTGATCAAACCGGTCAGTCCTAGAGGAGATCAACCCTGACTGCTCTTTAGAAGGCCAGATACTGAAGATGAAACTCAAATACTTTGGCCACCTAATGAGAAGGAAGGACTCCCTGGAGAAAAGTCTAATGCTGGGAACAATAGATGACAAAAGAAGAAGGGGACGGCAGAGGATGAGGTGGCTAGATGGAGTCACTGAAGCAGTTGGCATGAGCTTAAGTGGACTCCAGGGGATGGTGGAGGAAAGGAAGGCCTGATGGAATGTTGTCCATGGGGTCACGATGGGTCGGACACAACTTTGTGACTAACAACAACAACCAGTACCCTTGCCTGAAGGAAATATTATGCTTCTACATTTGCTGATTGGACACAGTATTGCTGTCTCTCACACTTGTTTCATAGGCTCTGTGGGTGTTTGTGTGTGTGTAAGGGAGGGAGTGAGGGAGTGAGGGAGGGAAGGAGGGAGGGAGGGAGGGAGAAATAGCTACTCAATTATATTTCTATCCAGT
This sequence comes from Varanus komodoensis, assembly GCF_004798865.1. NCBI lineage: Eukaryota > Metazoa > Chordata > Lepidosauria > Squamata > Varanidae > Varanus > Varanus komodoensis. The sequence continues at coordinate 492,782 of NW_025336100.1, read as the reverse complement.
TTCATAGCTGTTGGCATACTGATTATCTCAGAACAAATCATGAGCACAAAGAGGACTACAAACACTTATCTACAGAAAACTTTGTGAAGGGCAACAAGAAGTCCACGGAAAAACAATTGAGTGGGTTCTGTTCTTTATGAGTCATAAAAGAACCTTAAGCTCATTAATGACAATGTTTAATTCCCTCTGTTGGCCACATTGATTGGCAATTTAGTCAGACACAATGCATTCTTTTTCAGATATATCAAAGGAATTTAGCTACTTCCTATCCAGAGGACAGATGCTTTGAGACACAAAGGGAGCATTGGGTTTCATTAGGCTCATGCAAGGATCAGATTGTTTCAGGAAAGTAACTCTTAGCCAAATTGACTGCATGAGTCTCATTTTAGCTATCAGACTTTGGAAATTAGCCATCAAATATTTCTAAAGAATTGTTAGAAGAACATCTTCAGTTTCATCATGAGAGCAGATCTCTTTACTGCAGTTCAGGTGATATTAATTTCAGCCTCACTCACCTTCTGCCCTATAGGATCCTAATTGGATTTCGGTTTGGGAAGGAAAAGATTTCAAGATAGCTTCACTGAATTTATTAAAGGAAATGTTTGTTTGTGGAAGAGGCATGATTACGGTGGCTGAGGAAATCTCCAGGAGTGTAATCATATTCTGAATACCAAATAGGGATGCAACTAAAATCTACCCACTCAGAATTTAGGCTGAATCTGAGATCTCATTGGATATAGACTGGTTCCCTCTCCAGAAGCCCATTGGCAAGAAACCAGGTCCCGTAGTCAAGGAACCTGAAGTGTTCCTTCTGACACCACGCCCTGAGCCAGTTGTTCACCTCTGCAACGCTCCTTTCCCTAGTTGACCCAAATCCTTGGACTGGCAAGATAGAGGAAAAGGCCACCTGGGCCTTTAGTCCCTGAGTTTCTTGCCCAGAGCTGCAAAGTCCCTCTTGATCCTGTCCACCCCCTGCTTGACTGTGTCATTTGTCCCCATGTGGACCACCAGAAGTGGCTGGTGACTCCCTGAGGGAAGATGTTCTACCCTGTCCGTCACATGCCAGATGCATATGCCCAGCAGGCAACAAACCTCCCTCGCCTCAAGGTCAGGGCCGCATACTGTCACCTCTTGGGAAGGGATATCAACCAGATTCAGAAAAAAATGTTAAAGTGGTTTCTGTGCTGTATGCCTTTAATTTTGCTTTATTTTCTAAGGGAACTGCTGATATCTATTTTATTTTTTCACAGAATTGGATGTAATTTGGAAGGACAGTTGTCCCCTTTGAAGGGATCAAGCATGGTGATTCAAATCCATGTGTGCAGGGATCTTTGGGCAAGAGCAACCTTTATATTTCAGAGTATAAAGAAGGTTTGTGCTTATCTTTCTATGTTATTTATGAATAATTCTTCAGAAAATAACAGAATAGAAGCAGCATTAAGTTAGAAACCCGCAAAAGTTCAAGAGAATAAGTGCAGCAGTTTATGTGAAAAGGAAGTCCTCCCTCTTGTGGAGGGGTGAATGATTCACTTCCCTCTTCCCTCTCCCTCCGTGATTTTGAGGCAATTTGTATAAAACAGCAAATAATATAGAAGAGTCTCTAGGTAAGTTACCTAAGTTTCAGAAGTGCAGGGAGCACTAGAAATGGTCTGAAATTGTCCAGTTAGACTGATCTTAAACTAAATCTGATGTCCATCCCTACAAATGCTAATACAAATCAGGAAGGAATTGGACCATTCATGATAGATTTGATGATTGGATCAGTTCTTGCTGCTAGATTGAGAGAGGGATTACTGCCACTCTATACAACACTGGTGTACTCACACCTGGAGTATTCTGTGCAATTCTGGGCTCCTCATTACAAGAGGAATATACCAAGGTTGGAATTGGTGCAGCAAAGGGCCACAAAGGATCAAAGCATCATAGAATGGTAGAGTTGGAAGAGGCCATGAAGGCTATCGATGCCGGACACCAATTTACACCCTCCCACTCAGATGGCTGTCCAGTTTCTTTTTGAATGTCTCTAGTGTGGGAGAGCCCACCCACTCTCTAGGCAGCTGGTTCTACTGTTGAGGACTTATAGAGGAATATCATGTCCCCCGTCAGTCTTCTCTTCTCAAGGCTGAACATGCCCAGTTCTCTCAGTCTCTCCTCATAGGGTAGTGCTTCCAAACCCTGCCTCATTTTTTTGCCCTCTTCTGGACCCTTTCTAATTTACCTGCACCTTTCTTAAATCTTGGTGCACAGAACTGGACACAGTATTCCAGGTGTCGTGCCTGATCGCTCGACAGAGATGTCAACTCATGAGAAAGAGTCAAACATCCAAAATGAGAATCAGATACTAGAACAAGATGACTTATACTTGGGGTTCAATAGCCAAACGGCCCCTCTGCAGCCCGACTCTGGGACTGCTGAACAGATAGCACCCCCACACCCTGACTCTTCGCCTTCTGAGCAAATAGCCTCTTCATGAGGCTTCTGAATTGGAGGCTTCTCCTCATCCTGACTCTGAGGTGCGTGAACAAGTTGCCCCCCCCCCCATCGCCTCCTGACTGAAGCTGCTGGACAGAGTCCAGGAGATCCAGAAGACGTAACATTTTTAGCTGATGCCCATCTTAGATGACATTTAAGACGTTTGGAACAAATGAGAAGACAGGACAGAGGTTTGTCCCGCCCGTGAGTGGAAAGACGTGACAGGAAAAGCTAATCCCACGTGGCCTCCTCAGAGACTTCACAAAGGGGGGAGCAACTGAACTGTTAGGAGCTTCTCATTAGAGCTTATCTGTTATATCATAAATCTTGTAGAAAGTAGCAATAAAAGACTTTAGTTTTATGGCCGGTTGCTGTGTGAGTTAATTGGAGACTTAAGTTACAACTTCACGACAGCTTGCTCCCCCCTTCGTCCACACTCCAGCCCAAACAGGAGCGTTGAATCTCACACAGCCAGGTGAAGAATTTTTTTTCCCTTTTCTCTTTCTCCCTTTGGAGCATCGCAACAATGGATCCAATGGCCCAGGTTCCACCAGAGGTCCAGAATCTGCGAGATGAAAACGCCCTTCTGAGGAACAAATATACAGAGGCCACTCAACGGATAGACGCCTTGTGTGCTGAAATAGATACTCTTTGAGCTGCTCAGCCAGTGGCAGCGGCAACTCCTCCACAAACTCACTGGAACCGTGGCTCGTTGGTCGACAGCAAAACTAATAGCCTGGGACCCCATTTTTAATAACACCACTACTTTTCTCGATGCCTTGGAAAAATTCCTAGGCATGGGATCTTGCAAAGAGATTGCCATTCGTGAGATTAAATGCCTGCGGCAGAGAACGGGCTCAGCTACAGATTACACAACCAAATTCCAACTCTTAATGAATGACTTGGGGTGGAATGAAGAAGCCTAGATGGTGCAGTACTGGGAGGGCCTGAGGGAGGAGATTCTGGATGATTTGGCCCGTGCTCCTATGCCAGAGACTTTGCAACAGTTAATGCTTGTGACCACATAGCTTGATGCACAGCTGACTGAGTGGGCACAAGAAAGGTGGAAATGCTGCCCTGGCCCTATGCCAGCCAAAGAAAAATGGTTCCTGCGCACAGAAGCCAGGCCCCGCCAATTCCCTCCTGATTACTATGTGGCCGAGGCAACAGCTCAGCTGGAGCCAGAGCCTGAGCCGATGCAGCCGGGAGCTGCCAGGTCTCGTATTCCAAGAGGAGAGAGTGATTACCGCTGTCCAGCCAGACCATGTTTTGTTTGCAGACAGATAGGCCATTTGGCCCAGTTTTGTTCTTTGAAAAAGCAGGCAGGAAACTTCTAGTCCCAGCGTCATTAAGCACCACGGTATTGGGACCTATAGAACGATCTGAAGGGTACCTCTCCCCCATAAGACCTTCTCCAACCCGACACCTGCTGATTGATGCCACTTTACAGGCACACCCACATCCTGCGATACGAGCCACAGCACTGATTGATAGTGGTGCCACTGCTTCCTTTTTGGATGAGAAATTTGCTGAGAAACACTCCTTTCCTATGTCCTTGCTGCCAGCCCCACTTCAGGTGGACTCAATCCAGAAGTGTGCCCTACAAGGAGGTCCTTCCTCCCGACAGTCCTTCCCACTCACCCTACAGATTGGCAAGCATCACAAACAGACTGCTTTTTTGTTGGTGAAGGACTTACAATACCCCTTGGTACTCAGCATGAACTGGTTAAACACAAACCCCAAATATCATGGGACTCCGGCCATATACATTTCAATTCGACATTTTGTTCCCAACATTGTATTGATTCTCCCAACCAAACTTCTCATATCTCCCCAACCCCGACCTTCCACCATCGCCCTTCCTCCACAGTATCAGGATTTTTGGGACATTTTTGACCTACAGGAGACAGACAAACTGCCTCCTCACCACACATGTGACATGGAAATCCACATACAGCCGGGGGCCACATTTCCAGTTGGCAAATTGAGGCCCTTGACACCAAAAGAGCTGCAGGTCCTTAAAGAATTCATTTCTACCAACCTAAGAAAAGGGTTCATCCGCATGTCTCCATTGACTACTTCGGCTACATCCAGCATTGTCCCCCGGAAAAATTCCGAAGAACCCAGAGTCTGCATCAACTACCACCGCTTGAATGCCATCACAGTCCCCAACACGCACTCCATGCCACTAATCTCCGAAATTTTAGAACGCCTGGGCCAAGCACACATTGTCACATCAGCGTTCAACACCTTAAAACGCCATTTCGCTTCAGAAACACAACTGATTCATCCTGACACATCTGTACCTTTCATACTACAAACCGATGCCTCCGATAAGGCCATTGGAGCAGTCCTATTGCAGCCACAGAAGGATTCGGTCAGTGCCCTCAGACCAGTGGTGTTTTATTCACGCAAACTCTAGTTCAGAGAAGAACTACACCATTTGGGAGAAGGAATTGTTGGCTATCAAAGCTGCCCTAGAGGAATGGCGAGATTTGCTTGAAAGATCCTCCCATACGGTCCTCATCCGAACGGACCACAAGAACTTAGTTCATTTTTCCTCATCCAAAATCCTCAACCAAAGACAAGCATGGTGGGCTTTGTTCTTTGCCCATTTCCCCTTTCGCATAGAATATATACCACCTTCAAAAAACTTCCTTGAGGACGCTCTGTCCAGGAAACCCGAATAATTTGCAGATAACGAAGTGAAACCTGACCCTGCTCCTATCCTGCAGCCAAAAATGATTTCCGCGACCACCACCTCTGCCTCCTGGCATACGGACCTTCACTGGGCCCAACAGGCTGACCCTTTCGTCTGGCCCAAGAGGGAAGAAATGGAGACTGACACCCTACCTGCCACCTACTCCTTTGAGGACAATATCTTGCTCTACAACCAAGTTCCATATGTACCATTGCCACTCAGAGAACGGGTACTGCAGCAATGTCACAATTCCCCATCCACAGGACATTTTGGGGTTTATAAAACATTGCATACAATTTCTAGAGACTTTTGGTGGCCTCACCTGAGCTACGACATCAAACCGTATGTTCTCTCCTGCCCCACATGCCAATGGGCCAAACACCAACCTGGCAAACCCCCAGGTTTACTCCAGCAATTGGAAACCCCTCCTGGCCCCTGGCACACCATTTCCCTTGACTTCATTATGGATTTACCCCTGTCGAGTGGCTTTACCACCATATTGGTCGTCACAGACTTATTCACCAAGATGGCTCCCTTCATCCCCTGCACAGGGCTCCCTTCAGCCAAGACCACAGCCTCTCTGTTTGTCCATCATAATTATAAGGCATATAGGTGGCCCCTTGCATTAATAACAGACTGGGACAGTCAGTTCACCTCGCGATTCTGGTGAGAACTTCTGTCTATGCTCAGAGTCGACCTGCGCCTCTCTTTGGCTCATCACCTGCAAACTGTCAGCCAAACAGAACGTCTAAACGCGACACTTGAGCAGAACCTCCACTGTTATGTGAACTATCAACAAGATGATTGGCTCTCCTTTCTCCCATTGGCAGAGTTTGCATACAACAATTCCATCCACGCCTCTACCTGACAAACACCCTTCTATGCAAACCTGGGTTACCATCCTCGAGCATTTCCCTCCGCATTGCCAACGACTTCTGTTGCTGCCACTGGGAATTTCCTGCATGACTTGGCTTCAGTGCAATTCGTGTTCAAACAACAACTGGATAGGGCCAAGGCAGCCTACAAAGAAGTTGCGGACCGACATAGGCAGCCAGGGACTCCTCTCCACATGGGTGACTGGGTCTGGCTGTCCACCAAATTTCTCCCCCTTTCGGTGCCCTCTTGCAAATTGGCCCAAAAACGTGCAGGACCGTTTCGAATTGTTTCTCAGTTCAACCCCGTAGCCTTTTGCTTGGCTTTACCTCCTTCTATGAAAATACACCCGGTTTTTCATCGGGCGCTGCTTTCCCCGGTCCCTCAATCGCACCCCCTTCGCTCTCAACTTCCCCCACCCCCATTCATGTTGATGAATGGAGAAGAAGAATTTGAAATCGAAGAGATCCTTGACTCTAGATTCTGGAGGGGGCACCTGCAATATCTAGTACACTGGAAGGGCTACCCACCCCCCCGAGGACCGCAGTTGGGAGCCCCTTGACCACATTCATGTACCCATTCTCCTGAGATGGTTCCACGCTCGTTTCCCACACAAACCAGGTGACACACGTCTCCTGCATCGCTGGGGGAGGGGCAGTCATGGGGGGGTTAGTGTCATGCCTGATGGCTCAACAGAGATGTCAACTCATGAGAAAGAGTCAAACATCCAAAATGAGAATCAGATATTAGAACAAGATGACTTATACTTGGGGCTCAGTAGCCAAATGGCCCCTCTGCAGCCTGACTCTGCTGAGCAGATAGCACCCCCACACCCTGACTCTTCACCTTCTGAGCAAATAGCCTCTTCACGGTCTGATCATGAGGCTTCTGAATGGGAGGCTTCTCCTCATCCTGACTCTGAGGTGCGTGAACAAGTTGCCCCCAACACCGCCTCCTGACTGAAGCTGCTGGACAGAGTCCAGGAGATCCAGAAGACGTAACATCTTTAGCCGATGCCCATCTTAGATGAAGTTTAAGACGTTTGGAACAAATGAGAAGACAGGACAGAGGTTTGTCCCGCCCGTGAGTGGAAAGACGTGACAGGAAAAGCTAATCCCACGTGGCCTCCTCAGAGACTTCACAAAGGGGGGAGCAACTGAACTGTTAGGAGCTTCTCATTGGAGCTTATCTGTTACATCATAAATCCTGTAGAAAGTAGCAATAAAAGACTTTAGCTTTATGGCCAGTTGCTGTGTGAATTGGAGATGTGAGTTATGACCTCACGACACCAGGTGAGGTCTGACTAGTGAGGAGTATAGAGGAAACTACTACTTCTCATGATTTGGAAGTAATACTTCTGTTAATGCATCTCAAAATAGCTGTTTTGATGGCTGCATCACATTCTTGGCTCGTGTTTAGCCTATTATCCACAATTACTCCAAGATCTTTTTCTTTTTCAGTTCTTTTGAGCCACACATTCCCCATCTTTTATCGATGCATTTGGTTTATTTTTCCTAGGTGGCGAATGTGACACTTGTCCATATTAATTCTCACTCTGTTGCTTTCAACCTAGTGTTCAAATTTATGAAGATCACCCTGGATCTTCATTCTGTGTTCTATGTTCTTTGCTATTCCTCCCAGTTTTGTATCATCTGCAAATTTGAGTATCTCTCCTTGTACTTCCTCATCTAAATCATTAAAAAAGATGTTGAAGAGCACTGGGCCCAGGACTGACCCCTGTGGTACCCTGCTAGTTTCCTCCATCCAAAATGAGAAGGTGCCATTCATGCATAATCTTTGTGTCCAATTTAGCAGCCCATTTTGGATCCACTTAATAGTTTTTTCATCCAGTCTATGCATGATTCCTCATCAGTCTGGAAGGAGGTTTTATATCAGGTGCCACAGGGCTGTCCAGTGACTCCATCTAGCCACCTCATCCTCTGGTGTCCCCTTCTCTTTTTGTTGTCAATCGTTCCCAGAATCAGGGTCTTCTCCAGGGAGTTGTTCCTTCTCATTAGGTGGCCAATGAATTTGAGTTTCATCTTCAGTATCTGGCCTTCAAAGAGCAGTCAGGATTGATTTCCTTTAAGATTGACTGGTTTGATCAGGTTTCTGACTCCAAGCAGAGCAGAACCCATCAGAGCAAGCTGCCCCAGCTGGTCTAGGGCCTCTGGGATATAAACAGCCAAGTTCACAGGCAGCGAGAGACCAGAGCAAGCAAAGAGTAGTCCAGAAGGAAGAAGAGCAACAATAAGCCGAGGCAGCAGAAGGGAACCCCAAGGGAATGGAAAATGAGGAAACTTGCTGGAAGAGGGTGAGAGATGCAGAAGACCCAGAAAACACTCTTAGGAAAATCAAGACAACACCTTGTGTTTGTCTATTTCAATTACTGTCCATATGGTTATTTCCTGCAGCTGTCCATTTAAATGATCCATTCGAAATATTTCCAAAACCTTATTTTCTCAAGCCTTTTAAACCAACCTACAGAGTTAGGTTCCTTTCTAACATAGGAATCAAAGTTGAATTGAGGCTTTCTACAAGGTTTCATTCAGCATTTTTAAAAAATTATTGTATATATTCTCTAGGAGCTAAACCGTTTACTCTGCCTGAATGCAAATATTTGCATACATTATTTCACTGTTACATTACAAATCAACTACCAAAATTCTAAATGAAGTAAACCATAGTTACTTATTGATAACATTTACTTTCCTTCAAAGCAGCTTATAATCAATAAAATAAAGGGGCTCATTTACTAATGAATAAAATAAAAGGGCTTATAAAATAAAAGAAGATAATAAAATAAAAATTGATAAAAATAAAATCAATACTGTATGCCATTGAAGTTTGGCAACAGCAGGATCAGTTTGGCCTTCAATTTTGGTGGGAAACCATGATAGTCCTGAAAGGGCAAATGTAGCTTTACGGCAAAACTTTAAGAGAAAACATTTGGCCTTTGCATCAGTGCATTTTACCACAAGTCAGTAGCAATGTGCTGATTGTACTGACACCACCACAGTGGCAAATTCATCAAAAGCAGGGGATGATGGGAGCAGGTGCTGGGGACCTGCAGAGTCCATATGCTCTGACCTGAAAATGTGCCTTATACAAATAAATATGAATGAGGTAACCTGCTATTTAAAACTAACCAACCCTGAAGTGATTTCTAAATATTTGTTTAGGATTACAGCTACTTTGGCCCTTAGCCACCAACTGGAAACATTTGATTTCACATCGTATATGCATTGAAATGTATATTGTTGCTCTTCCAGAGAATGCTTCTGTAACAACAATAGTAATACCACTACCAAATATTTTTGAATTCTGGGAATGCCTTGTTCCCAAGGCAAAACTTCACTTACTGTGGAAAGGTGTAAATACAAAATATGGCTTGGAAGCTGTTGTGGAATGCCTATATAATCCTTTAATTGTTGATCCTTTAACCTTTTTTTTTGCTAAAAATGATATATAAAAATGATGCATCTTGTCTAGTGCAGGAGAGTCCACAGTGTCCTGGGGTAAGTGGTTCCATTGTTCTACTGCTGTAACAGGAAAATTTTCCTTATATCTAGCCTGGCTTCTTGGAACTTGAACCTGTTATTTTATTTTGTGATGACTGAGAAGAAATCCTGTCCTTCCTTTTTTTGAAAGCCTTTCAAGTACGTGTACAGTGTTGTCATTTCTCCCCTCCATTTTCTCTTCTCTTCTTGAGGCTAAACATGGTCAGTTCTCTCAATGTATCCCTCACAGAGCTTTGTTTTCCACCCCTGGATCATCCCTGTTGCCCTCCTCTGAGCCCCTTGTAGCTTGTCTGCATCTTTCTTAAACTTATGTGCCCAGAACTGGATACAAAACTCCAGATGAGGCTTAACCAATACTGAGTATAGTGGAACTAGTACTTCACATGATTTGAAAGTGATACCACTATCAATGCAACCTGAAAGAGTATTTGCCCTTTTTTGCAGCTACATCACACTGTTAACTCATATTCAGCTTGTGGTCTACAACAATTCCAAGATGCTTCTCACTTACAGTATCTCATTTGGCAGTATTCTTAAGCCAAGTATTCCCCATCCTGTAATGATGCATTTTTTTTTTTTCTTATCCTAGGTGCAGAACTTGGCATTTGTCCTTGTTGAATTTCATTCTGTTGTTTTCAGCCCAGCCTATCAAGATCACTTTCAATCTTATTTCCAGGGCACTAATGCCACCACCCACTTTTGTGTCATCTGCAGATCTGATAATCATTCCTTGCACTTCCACGTCCGAGTCATTAATAAAATGTTGAAAAGCACTAGGCCCAAGATTGTCCCCTGGAGTACTCCACTTATTACCTCTCCCCAGTTTGAGAGGCTGCCATTGATGAGCATTCTGTAGCCAACTCTGGATCCACCTGATCGTCGTTCCATCTAGCCTGCTTTTATCTAGTTTGTTAAGCAGGATATCATGGAGCACTTAGCTTTGCTGAAGTCAAGATATACTATGTTCACAGCTTTCTCACAGTCCATCAGGGAGATTACCCAATTTAAAAAAAAAATGAAATCAGATTAGTCTGGCAGGATTTGTTCTTGAGAAATCTATGTTGGCTTCTAGTAATCACTGCATCATTTTCAAAGTGTCTGCAGATTGTGCATCCTAGAAGCTGGGAGAATAAAGGTATCCCATCTGTAGTTGAACAGCCAAAATATTTGGGTTGATGGTGGGATGCAGAAATGGAAAAAAAAATAGCTCTTATTACTGAATTCAGGATGAAGACATCAGTCTTTTATTCATTACTGGAGTATAGATTGTAAAGGTTTATCACCAGCACTTTATTATTTCATGATTTTTTGTCTTTATTTTATGTTCTTTTCCTTTTAACATGGAAATATTTTGACTATCCATACCATATTTACTCAAAAATGCATGATACTGCAGATGCCTTCCTTAACATACATACCCATTCTAGAAACATGTATGCTATACAAATTGCACAGTAAAAATGAGCCCAGGTATGTTTTATCATACATTTTATTACTGGGTATAAAGTAATAATCCTTCAGTGTCACTATCATAACTTTTGGCCTTTTGCTACATTTTTATGTGATTTGATGAAGGGCTTTTGAATTCATCCTAGGCTAGAGCTGAACATGACTGAATCACTTTGCTAACATTAAACTTATTTGGACATTCATGTAGACAGGTATTTAAATTTAATATCCCTTGATTAATCTGCTACGGCAAGTTTTAAATGAGATAGTCTCTTAGATGTCATAGATAGCAAATTCTTTTCCAATATCTGCAAAGCAGAACTGTACAAAATTACTAATAAGAAATTAATTTACTGTATCAGGAAGCTGTTCTGGACAAAGAAGAGGATTCATCAGCAGACTTAGGAAGTTGCATCAGTGCAGGGTCCAGAACACTCCTGCACTTTTCCAAGAGAACAGGAGTAGGAAATTGGACTGCACTAAAAATCACCAAAACCAGCGGCAGCAATGAGTACTACATCTGGACTGTTCATGGCAACACTGTCAGTGTCCACAAGCCATGGACTGGGGCAACATTGAGGCTATATTCTGTTCTTTTTAATATTTTATTCATTCATTTATTTATTTTTGCAAGAATCTAGCCTTCTCCTGCCTTTCATTCTTTTGCGCCAACAAATGAAGTAATGGCAATGACAGCCATGCCCACTGTCTGGGAAAGGAACTTTCTGGCTCATTTTGGAACCAGTGTACTTCATTGTGAGTTTGTTCCCCCCTCACCATGTCCCCTCTCAGAGCCAGGCATTTCCTCGTGCTGTATCTCTGAAGAGCTGCATCAGCCAGCTCTTTCAGATGACATGATCTCCAGGAAACTGGCCCACCCTCATGTGCATGCTGAGTGGATTCTGAGTGATACCCTCACAGTGAAACAGAGGCAGGCAGCTGCTTGAGAGAAGCCTGCCAGCACTTGCCACAATGGGCAAATGAGGTCAGCGGAGTTCTCCAAAGCACCAACTAGATTAGCCAAGTGTGCAGATTCTCTGTAGAGCCACATCTGCACCACTCACTCATGCACAGTAAACACTAAAGGAGGCAAACATCTGAAAGGGCTCTCTAGAACTACTGCTGAATGTGATGGTGTTGGGAAAATTCAGATAAATCCTGGAAGAAAAAGATTGCTTATACGTGCCTTTGTGTTATAAAATCAAACCTGCATCTCTTTCTCACAAAGCAGCAGAATTCCAAGCCAGGTTATTGTTTAGTGTTGCTGTTGCATTAAGAAGATGGCATTCTTAGCTGGACTGAGAAGCTATTGGAGGCTAATACTATCAGTGGAGAAATATCAGTGTTCAGACTGCTGAAACAAAGACATCTATTTATTTCTGAATTGTACCCATTTAATCATCTAGTTCCAAAAGGCAAGTGCCTATTCCGTGTAGTTGTTAAATCAGTTTTCTTGTATGGTTCCTCAATCAGACATATTTGCATATTTAAGCTGACACACTGGCTGACCTGAACTGTCAAGAATTTACTAGACTGACAGATCAATAAAGCAATCAGTAATATTTTCCATACTATTATATTTCTGATCAGTTTAGAACATTATGTCACGCCTAATGACATTGTACTAACATTATTTGGAAACTTAACACCTTGCATTTGTTTATGTGACTAGCAGGTCAGGTTATAAAAGTGTCTGGACATGGGCTGTGATTTTGTAGTTGAGTTTTCCTCTAGTCAGTAATGCATTATCATTACTGAATGCAGGTACTGGGCCACTGATGAATAAAGCCAAAGAGGTTCAAATGTTTGATCTACCCCACAAATCCGAGTGTTCATTCCTCGCAAATTGAAAACTGAGATCCTGTCAATGGCAGTGGATCTATGGTCTGTTGGGGGTTGGTAGAATAGCAGCGTTCAAAATGAAGATTTTACCAAATTTTGTTGTTGCTGTTGTTTATGATCCTACCAGTTAAGATAATAGATAAATATTTGAAAGAATGGCAACATATGATTAATGAATTTTGTAAGGGGATAAAAAAGCAAGGGCTATTAAAAACAATGGCATAAACAGGAGAATTAGGTATTCCTAAAGCAAAGTTTTATTATGTAGCAAATCAAATGAGGCTTATACTGGATATCATACTACAGCCCAGTAAGATAATATAGGGTAAACTAGAATTTCAATATGTTTGAGGGATCCTTATTAGCTGTTTTAACAGGTTAATAAAAATATAATTAAAAGGATAGAAACCCCCTTTTAAAGAATGTTGTCCAAATTTGGAATAAATATGGAGGAATATTTATGCTATCAATTTCACTGTTCTATCCAATTACAGAATTAAAAGGATTTCCAGAGAATTTGAGAGGTAGTTAGAGCAATATCTGAGAGCCTGTGTGGTATAGTGGTTAAGAGCATGGGACTGGGACTCAGGCGATCCAGGTTCAAGTCCCTGCTCAGCCATGGAGCCAACTGGGTGACTTTGGGCCAGTCACAGGCTCAGCCCAACCTACCTCACAGGGTTGTTGTTGTGGGGATAAGATGGAGGAGGAGAATGATGTAAGCTGCCTTGAGGCCTTTGTAGGAAAAAGGCAGGATATAAATTGGGGGGAAAAATATATTGAAGAATAAATAATAATTTGAAAAATCAGTAAGAGAAAATGAATAGTAAGAAAAAGATACAGGTAATGCTGGGAAAAGAAAGTTTAACCTATTTATTATTTACTTGGTGCAATATATTTCAATTAGATCAATGGACTAAAGATTGGTTGATGAAAAATAGAAAATGCAGAAAACATACTAAATTTGAAGATATACTTCTACAGGAACAAAAAGAAGATAATATGTGAATGAAAGGAATGACAAGTAAAATGTATAATTGTAGTAGAAGTGGAGGATCAATAGGATCCTCTTAAAGAGGAAAGATTTAAATAGGAATGTTAGTAATGAAGAATGAAGTTATGTGGGATTAAAAAATTAAAATGTATGTCAATATGAGTTAAAGAAAACTTTTCTAAATTAGTATGGAAATGGTACCTAACACTGACAAAATCTTATTAATAATAAATATTCCAAGATAAGTTGGAGATGTAACTGGGAAGTGGGTAACTATTTTCCTATATGGTGGAAGTATGAATCCATAAATAAGTTTTTGGAAATGGTTTTTAAAGAAATTAGTAAAATATTGAATTTAACTATTGGAATTTGCCAATATTGTCATTAATAGAAAACAAGACTCGGGGGGGGATCTCATAGCAACTTATATGTATGTGAAGGGGTGTCACATGGTAGTGGGTCATGACCAGCTCTCCCCAGTGGTGGAGGAAAGGATACAATCCGATGGGGCAAAGCTCAAGGAAACGGGTTTCAGGTTGGATGTCAGGAAGTAGTTCCTGACAGGACTCCTCGGATGGGCTTTCTAAGGAGGTGGTGGAAAACCCAGCTGTGAGGGTGTTCACGGAAAGATTGGACAGCCACATGTTGGGTATTACATGAGCAGAGCCAGCTGGAGTTAGGGGTCAGACTACATGGCTCAGGAGGCCCCTTCTGACTCACTATGTTTGTTTCTATGTCTTTCTAATTATCTACTCTTTGTAGCCTTGCTTGCACCTGATTTGCTTTTTGGGAAACAAATATCTTATGATTGGCCAGGGTTGCCAATTTGTAAGAGTATCTATGGTATTATCAAAATTCTCAGAAAGATTGAAAAAGGTTGAGGGACCTCTGATGTATCCTTTGGCTCTGATGTCTAGCTTGTTCTGTGGTCCTGCTCCTGGTTAGCACTTAAGTAATAAATTGCTCCCCAGGCTTAGTTGCAGGCTTTGATTCCCTGGTGCAACACCCAGTTCCCAGATCATCACAAACTAATGGCCATAGCTCAGTTCAGCCAGTGAGCTGCTCAGACCACACTTGACCTAGATGCTTTTACAGAAGTCATGACCTGCTCTGGCCTGCTGCAGTTAGGGACTTCTTTTACTTGTCCGTCCATTGTTACTTTCTTTATAAAGAATTGTGTACCATCTTGCACATATCCTGAAATCTTCTGATTTATTGTTCATAGCCAGGGTTTCACAAGTGCTGGAAGTCATCAGTGCTCACTGTAACACATTTTCTATACCACCATTCACCCTTTGGAGCATATCAGCTAGGAAAAGATTAGCATATCTGAGCAAGTATTTCCCAGGGTGCATTTTCCTCTCTGCTAGGCTACACAGGCTGCACTTGAACAATCCAAGTAGTGGATTGTTGGTGGATTTTCAGACAAGAAAATATCCAAGTGTTTTGAAAGTAAACCCTGTTAGTCTAGTTCCCAATGGAGGATTGGCATCCTCAAGGACTCAACTTTCCTGTAGTTTACATTTAAAATGCATCCCAGATAATTTCAATACTACTGTATTTTCAGCTACTGATTGCTTGTACACTTGTTTTCTTGATAAAAAAGGCTGTAGAATGTTATAATCATGGTTATTAAAACCTTTAATTTTTCACCCACACTGGAATGCCCCCCTTGTCTTTCAGCGAGTAACACTGTTTGCATCATTGGGCTGAACACAATAGTTAAATACATCTGAAAACAGGGCTTCATGAAGTACTTTCAGTTCCATGACAGGGATAAGAGTTTATTTGATTTGTTTCTTGAAGTTGGTTGCTTGGATTTTCTAGGATGAAATGTTAGCTACTATAAAACATGCTAAAATGCACACACACATCCCCTAACAAATGTCAACGGCATTTTAAAAAATGAAATAATATGGAAAATCAACTGTAGGAAAGTGGATTTTTGGTCTGTTTCCCAGTATTTGTAAGACTGCAATGCTGGGCTATTCATATACTTGAATGGCACATTCATAGATGTAAATACTTCCTCTATAATTAAAAAGACTTCTGATTCTCAATAGGAGGGATCTTTTGTACTAAGTGTGGTTTGCACAGCAGGTTGCAGCTGAAATCAGTTTCTTATTTTCTTGTGATTATAGTGCCAGTTTGTTGTGTTCTCCCCACACTTTATATAAAATAAGTATTTGGCTGTGTTCATCAGTGTATTAAATTCTGGGTACCTGTTTAGTGAGTAGAAGGAAGGGAGGAGTCCTTTTTGTATGAAATACCAATACATGTATTGTTTATGGGATGCACATAAAACTAGCAGCCCTATAGGAAAAGACTATATGCTTAAGTGGAATAGCAGGTTAGCCTTTGAACAGATGCTGAGGTCTTAAAAATGGATGGTGGGCTCTTAAGACTAGTGGGACCAGTGCTGGATAGCTGTTACTACAATCTGATACCTTTGTTGTATGCCAGCTTGCTTTCTACCAATCCAGCCTGTATATTTGTGAAACAACCCCTTGTACTTGTTCAATGATCATATAAATCTGAGAACAAAATCAACACTGGCAAAGATTTGGCAATGCCACAAAGAAAGACATATTCTAGAAATGACATTGTTTCTGACAGTATATTTAATGTACAGAATTCACTGGGTTGCAACACAGCTTCATAACTTCCTGCCCTCATTTCCTCTTCAGCTGGAGAGTACCTTCCCATGGGCCTTTTTCTCCCAGCTTATGGTGATTTATTTGAGCTGTTCTACAGTGAGATCCTGATAGAGCTAGAAATCTTATGACAGGGTTAAAACACATTCAGATCTCTGATGTCCTTGAGCTCAGAAAGCCTTAAAAATCAGACCTACCTAAATCACTATTTACTGTTTTTCCATTTTCTGCCTCCTCATCTTCAAAATCTTTCTCTGCACATACAGCAATTTTGCTTCTTTCAGGATCAGTTTTCAATATGACAGCTGGCTGAATATTTAGTGCATTTCAGCAGTTTGTGAATTGATTGCCTAGTCTCCAGAACAAGAACACTTGTTGCCCTCTCAGCAACTTAAATCAGACCCATGTTGTTTGCCTCCCATCATCATTTTTACATATCTCTGTTGGGATGAGGAAATAATTACAGCATCCAAAATTATTTTTAAATAAAAATAGAAAGCATGAAATAGATGCATATCTGCCTCTGTCCTTTGTTTGTGGTTTCTGCTGAAAATCCCATATATCAATGTAGGGAAAATTTGTGACTGCATTATTCACTTAGATGAAGCAAGGGATTCTAACAGCACTGCTAAATGCCTGAAGGAGGGGGCAGCTAAAGAACTGTTTCAGAAAATAAAATAATTTAATATTTGGGATTACTTATGTGGTGACAGAATCTCGGTTTTCAATTTGCAAGGAATTAACACTTGGGCACATGGGGATGATCTAAACATCTTGAACCTCTGCAGCTTTATTGAATCGGTGCCCCAGTTCCTGCAGTAACTAAAAACAGTGCACTCCTAGGTAGAGGCAAATTCAACTACAAAATCACAGCCCGGATACAGACATTTTTATGACCTGTGAGTACACTGAACAAAGCATTAAGTTTCCCAGTAAGGGGAAAGAACCTTGGGACCTAAAGGCCCAAGTGGTCTTTTCCTCTATCTTGCCAGTCCAGGGATTTGAATGGCCAGGTCATGTTGCTTCCTAGATACTATAGAGGGAGGGTGTTTCATACAGAGGGTCCAAGAGGTGATGAGTGTGTGTGTGGGGGGGATATCCTTGACTTGAACTTGACCAACAGGGAGGAGCTGATAGATGGGATGCAGATTAGGGGAGCTCTGGATGCAAGTGATCACTGCATCCTTTGCTTTAAATTGGGGGAATGGGGATGAGCGGCTGGTCGAGAACTAGAAGCTGAGAATTCATGAGGGCCAACTTTGGTCAATCAAAGGCCAGACTGGGGAAAGTCTTCTGGAGGAGGGTACTGGAAGTCAAGGGAGTTCAGGAGGGGTGGCTGGCACCCAAAAGGGAGGTCTTAGAGGTGCAAGGATTGATGATATTGCTAGATAGCAAGGCAGGGAGGCGAAGGAGAGCACCCCTGTCAATGCAAAAAGAGGTGGTAAGGGGATTAGATGTAAGAGGAACCTCCGTAGGAAATGGGCACTGGGGCAAGTAAACAAAAGGGTATACTGGGAGGAGGAGGCCCATTGCAGAAGGATTCTTCACAAGTCTAAAGCTGATTATGAGCTGAGACTTGCAAAGAATATCAGGAGCAACAAAAAGGCATTCTATCAACATGCAAATAGTAAAAGGAAGGGGAGACAGGCAGTGGGACCACTTAATGAGGAAGGGGATTCAGTGATTGATATGAGGGAACGGGCAGAGATGCTAAATGAATATTTTGCCTCTGTGTTCTCCCCAAAGCAGGACAGGGGAAATCCACATGGGGGATCAGATGAGGCCAGGGATTTAGGGGCACAGATTGGAGTCACCCCCCCCCCCCAGAAGTCATAGAAACAGAAACACAAAGACTGAGCAAGTCAGAAGGGGTCTCCCAGGCCATCTAGTCTTACCCCTGGCTCCAGCAGCTCCACTCATGACATGCCTACCATGTACATGTCTAGCCTGTCCTTGAACACCCTCACTGATGAGGCTTCAACCACCTCCCGTGGAAGCCCATTTCATATCCTAGGGGTCCTCACTGTCAGAAACTACTTCCTGGCATGCAAATAGAACCTTGGTTCCTTGAGCTTGGCTCCATTGGAGTGCATTCCGCCATCCTCTGCAGGGGAGAACAGGTCTCTACTCCCCTCCAAGTGACACCCCCTCACATACCTACATGTCATCAACAGTTCCCCTCGAAGTCTCTTCTCCAGGCTGAACAGACCCAATTCCCTCAGACTCGCCTCAGACAGCCTTCCCTGTAATCCGGCCACCATCCTTGTGGCCCTGTGCAGCACTGACTCTAACCTGGCTATATCCTTCCTGTAATGTGGAGTCCAGACTCATGTTTAGCCTGCAGTCAACCAGTACCCCAAGATCCCTTACACAGGTGCTGCTCTCCAGCCACTTGTTCCCTATCCTATACTTATGACACCTATTCCTATGCCCCAAGTGCAAGTCCTTGAATTTATCTGCATTGAACACCATCCTGTGGTCCCCTACCCACCTTCATAGTCTGTCCAGATCCTACTGGATCCGATGTACTTGCTCCTCAATTGTGGCCACTGCCCCAGTTTTAGTATCATCTGTGAATTTGCTCAGCAGACTGTTCACCCCTTCTTCCATGTTGTTGATGAAAAGATTAAAGGGACTTCTGGTTGGCGTCATGGCAAGACCGCTGTGAAGAGCAGGGGCTCCCACTATCACACCAGTATCTGTTCAGCAGTGAGCCATGGGAGGCTCATCCAAACCCTGTTGTGCAAAGATTAGAGTGTTCGAGCATACTTCTGGTTGGTGTGGGACGGCACCTCCATATTTACTGGGAGAAATTTCGACTTTTCTCAACCGAACAGCAAAGGGAGCCATCGACGGCCGGATAATAGCATGGAATAATTAGCTAGAAGTTCATAGGACCTGCTGGGTGAACATTTTTATTTTTCTTCTTCATTACTACCTGTGAAAGAACTGCAGCTGTTACTAATTGGCATAAAGAAAGGAAAGCCCCTTTGATGGAGGGAGGAATTTTCCCTCCCCCATGGAGTTATAAGTGGTGACTGATCTGAGGGAGAGGAATTGAGGCTTATTTGGAAAGTTTGAGACTGGAGAGAAAGACCTCTTTTTTCTTACCTCCCCAAGGACAAAGAATCAGAATAAATAATTACTGGGGAATAAGTGATAGAACAAAGTTCACTTGCTGAGTGGCCATTTTTCATTGGATCCTGTTTGTTGTTACAGTCCTTCTTCAAAATAATTTTTGTGCTAAGAGAAACAAACTTGCTCTCTTTTGTGACATCATTTAAAAAAAAAAGAAAAAGACAAAATAGCCCTTTGCTGCCATCTAGTGGCCATTGGATTTACAGCAAGTTCCCCCTTCCCCCCTCCCTTTTTTTCTCTTCTCTATTTCTCTGTTGTCTTGTAATTTTTGGTAAAAAAAAATTTTTAATCATCATGAAAAAAATACACTCTCCTTCTCTTCGGCACCTACATCAGCTGCTCAGAGTCCAACCCACCGGCCTAAAGTGGCAGATGTTGAAAAATATCAAAAAGAGCTACAAATGATGCTTCTGGTGATACAGACATCCTTAGCAGCTTTGCAAGCATCTCAAGAGGCGATGTCAACACGACAGGAAAGCATCTCAACTGAACAAAGGGGACATCTTGATAAATTGGATAATTCTATTTAGGAGGTATCAACCCAATTGGTGGAAGTTCGACTTAAAACCAAACAGAATACACAAAAAATACAGCAAGCACATGAAAAACTGGATACGGAAGATAAAGAAATACAATTAATTAAGCAAACAAACAAGTCACTATGGGATTCACTTGCCATTCGCTTGATGGAGAAGGCATCTAACTACTTGAGATTTCAGAATATACCCGAAGGAAAGAATGAAGAATTGCGAGAGTTAATGATTACCATGCTGGCAGAGCTGTTAGAAATAGAAAATGAAGAGATCGGAGCAGCGATTGATCTTATTTACAGAATCAACTCAACCTATGCCAGAAAAAAAAAAAAACTTTCAAGGGAAGTCCATGTCAAATTCGCTTTCACGTCTATAAGAGACAATGCTTTGAGGGCCATACGTGAGAAACCTTTAAAGGTGGATGATCGCTATGAGGTGACGGTTCTGAAGCAAATACCATGAAGGATTAGAGAAGGATGAAAGAAATACTTATTCCTTACTACAAAGTTGATTAAGAAAGAGATTATGTTTAGGTGGCTGACTCCAGAAGGAATATTTTTCATCTGGAAATCTACAAGACACAAATTGGACTCGATCTTTAAGGCACAAGAGTTCTATGAAAAATTTAGAAGCATGCTTGAAGAAGAAGAACCAGGCGCTTCAAAAGAAGGAGGGGAAGGTGCTGAATCAATGGAATTAACAATGTATCACTCTGAGGAAGGAGAAATAGAAGTACAACAAGAAGTACAGACAACAAAGGAAAAGAGAAGGGGTAGAGGGGTAAAGAAGAAATAAGAGAATTTGGTATTTTGAAGGGAATGGACTGGTATGAGAAGGCTAAGTCACATGGTTCCTTTTTAAGTTACTATATTAGAAAATTTTTAATGTCAGTGTGGGAAAAGTTAAAGATAAAACTGTATAATAAATTACCAAGATGGCTTTCACCCAGAGAAGCTTTTGTGTATCCAAATGCATTGAAGTTTGAATTTGAATTTTGAAGGGATTATAAGATACAATGACATTTTGGATAAAGATGGAGGATTGAAATTGAATTAAGAAACACAAGAACAGGGAGCTGATATCTTTTGGTGGTATAAGGTGCAGATACAATTGAGATATTTATATTGCGATTTATATTCTGCCTTTTTCCTACAAAGGGCTCAAGGCAGCTAACATCATTCTCCTCCTCCAACTTATCCCCACAACAGCAACCCTGTGAGGTATGTTGGGCCGAGAGTCTGTGACTGGCCCAAAGTCACCCAGTTGGCTCCATGGCCGAGCGGCGACTCGAACCCAGCTCCTCTGAGTCCCAGTCCCATGCTCTTAACCACTACACCACACTGGCTCTCAACTCTCAATCTTTAGATATGCTAAAGATTGTAAAGCATGGGGTTTTATAAAGACCTAACTGCGTTTGAGCTTAAATCAGATGGGAAAATAATTAAAAATTTATATGACTTCTTATGTTATAGATGGTATCTGTCACCAAATAGATTAGCTAAGATGTTTCCAAATATGTCAAATGGATATTGGATATGTACATATAAATTGGGTACTTTTTATCATACATGTAATTAATGTGGTGAGGATTATATTCGCTCAACACTGGAAAAGTGAAGAACTACCCAACAAAGAACTGGCCCTAAAAAACGGGATTTTGGACTGTGCAGAAACGGATTGATTGATCTTATCATTGAAGGTGAAGGAAGATACTGACTTCTATCAAATTTGGGATTTTTTTTATTATTGGCTAGAGAAACGGGAATTTGCATAGATTTAAATATGTTTTTAAGTTATCACAAATGGAAAAGGAAGAGTGTGGGGGGCTGACCCAGTGGGCTCAATGTTTTTGATGATAGAGGTTGTTTGTAGTTTTTCTTTTTGCTTTTTTTAGGATTATAATTTCTCAAATAATAATAAAACTTATTCATAATAATAATAAAAAAAGAAAAGATTAAACAAGATCGGCCCCAGGACAGAGCCCTGGAGGACACTGCTTGTCACTGGCTGCCATCCTGATGATTTCCCACTAATGGTTACACTCTGCTTTCAGTCAGTCAACCATGCCCTAATCCATTGGACAGTGCATCGGTCCATCCCAAAACTCAATTTCTCAACCAAAGGCCTTGATGAAATCCTGGTAAACCAGATCCACTGCATCCCCTCCATCTAGCCCCCTTGAAACCTTGTCATAGAATTTCACAAGGTTTGTCTGGCAGAACCTGTTTTTGCAGAAGCCGTGTTGTATGGCCACCAACCTCCCTTCCCTATCTAGCATCACTAGATCTCTCTCTATTATGAGACTTTCCATTGTCTTTCCTACAATGGATGTGAGGGTAACTGGCCTGTAATTCCCCATGTCCCCTCTACTACCCTTTCTGAAAATTGGGACCACTGACACCACCCTCCAATCCTCCAACCCATTCTCCATGAGGCCACAAAAATGGAGGCTAGCAGGTGTGAGAGGATCCCCGCCAACTCCAGAAGTATTCTTGGGTGTAACCCATCAGGGCCTGGAGGAGCTCCTCAGGGCACCAGACATTACAAAAACATACAGAAACATCAAAAATAATCTGGAAAACATTTTGACACATCAGGTGCTTGAGGAACAGATTAAAAATAAAACAATCAAAAGTTACAGGATTCAGTAGGTTTCGATGTTTGCTTTTACAGTCTGAGGTTAGAAATTTCAGAAAGGGAGCTAAGAGACGGCTGGCAGTGATTTGCTTACATTTGCAACAGTAGTTATTAGCATATCCTGGAACTCATTTTCTCCCCCCGCCACATCCCACAGAAGGAAGCTGAATGGAAAAACCCTGCAGATTTGCGGAGGTGATTAAAGGGAGGCAAATGTTTCTATATTCCAAAATATAAAACTATAACTTTTATGAGAACAACTTCAACAATCCCAAGAAAGGACATGAGTAATGTAGTTAACAATTCAGGTTACTTCAGAAAGGACAATGACTTCCATTTCCCAACAGCCATTCAAAGTGAGCGTAAAACTGATGGCTTTTCTTCTGTTTCTCTTCCCTATCTCCTCAGGTAATCCATATTTTTTACTAAAGAGCTCAGCTGCACTGTCCTTTTAAAGTATGCTTCACACACTTCTGTTCTAAAACCTCTATGTTATTTGGGATGATTGTATAAGGAAAAGCTTAGAACTATTCAGCATATATAAGATGTAATTAATATTTGCTTAATTAACCTTCACTGACATCAAAAGTATGGGAATTCCAGAACAGCCAATTGCTTTCCTGATTAATGTGGTCAATAACTTAACCAAACTGCCTCAGGAACATCCTGAATTGGCCAATATAGAATCATGATAAGGAAAAAAAACTTCATAGTTGAAATGCTGTCAGTATTTGGGAAGCACACTAGCAGGTGCTTATGACTTTCAAGATTAGAAAGATTTCTCTGCAATCCAGACTTCCTATTCAGTTTTGCACAAGGCATCCACAGCAGGAGCAATTGTGGTGTCCAATTCATGATAAATTTGAGTGGGTTTTTTTTCAAACTGCCATACAAATTTGTCACAGTGTGCCATCAACTCCATCCCTAGAGCAGATGGTTGCAGGTTATGAACTACTCAAAAATGTTTAGCTGGATTAAGATACAATCATGCTGGAGAAAAGCCCCCTTTTTGCCACCACCAGTGCCAAAGAGTAGGCAAGATGTGTAGAGCAAGGATAACTGTAACTGATGTAAGATATAAATAAGAATTGTAGAGTGTCATGATGTCCCAAATTAGCAGCCCTACGAATGTACACTCAGATCCACAGGGAGACATATTCATTAAGAATCTCAGCAGTTTTACTGGGGAGAAAAATCAGGAAACACCTCTGCAGAGACAAACCTTACAAGCAGCTCTGTCAGGTAGAGGCACGCCTGCCATCTACAAGCTTTTGGAACATAAACAGAGTGTTTTATAGGCTTTTTATCATGTATCCAGGAACAGGGCAGATGCTGAGAAAATAATGAACACATAATGCATTCATACACCAAAACAATGTGAGAAATCTGCAGAGGAGCATCAGACAATCGTACAGCAAATATTGATGTTTACAAGGGATTGACATGACAATTAGAAAGTCACAGGGATCATTCCAGGTCTTGGCTGTGAGTTTGAACATGTAAATGAAGATGATTGCAATATTGCTAGAAAAATCAATCTGGTACCCTTATCAGCTTCTCTGCTGTTAGCAGAAGAATAGACAAGATTAACTTTCTTTGGGAGCCAGAGCTGCATTCTGCAAAGACTTTTGCAACTAAATATAGCAGCCACCGCAGGGAAGCAGAGAGTTCTAGTCTGATAAAGGAACAGTCAGCTAAGGACACTTTAGGGAACTAACAGAAGCCCGGTTTGGAATTCTGGTTCTTTTCTGGGCAAAGGGGGCAGGGACAATTGCTGCTTTGATTTTATATCACAAAGGTGCCTATAAGCAACCTTTCTCTATAAATATTTATCTGGATTTTCCCAACAAGAGCAAGGATAATTATAGTTGACACAATATAAAAGTAACATAAACAGTTGATATTAAGTTAATTAGTTAAAATTAAGAATAGGTTCTTATCTAGTAAGATCATTTAAATATATGAAATAAATCATAGATACAAGTTTAAGGAGATGTTAAATACCATAAATAAGAAGAGCTATATAGTATTAAATTGCTATGCTTAAAATAATGAGAGTATTATCTTTCAACATGAAAGATCTGGAGAATGTAATCTAAAGAAAAAGAACTTAAGCAATGATAAACAAGGACAGATTAGATATTGTGTACCTGCAAGGAGAAGGAGGGGTTATTGAGCTAAGATGTTCATGGTCAGACCTTTATGAAAAGTATATGGGAATTTGAAGTCCAGAGGAGTGGCAATTATTATATCTATGAAAGCTGAAATTAAAATAAAAAATAAAACAAAACAAAGAAAGATTTGAGAGGCAGATTTCTAATACTACAAGGTGAAATGAGAGAAGACTATACATTAGTTAATATTTCTTCACTAAATGTTGATCAGATACAATTTCTAAAAACCAGGTTTGATGAGTTAGGAAAGGATTAGGAAAGGGTTTGTTATAATGGCAGGAAGCTTCAATATGGTAATGGAGGAAAAGAATGATAGATAAAATCCTACTAAAGAAGAAAAAGGGCATAGCATTACAGTATTGAATAATAAGATAAATAATACTGATTTGAAAGATGTATGGAAAGAGATAAAAGGAGATGAGATGATTAACTTTTTACTCATTGGTTCATAAATCCTACACCAGGATTGGTTATATATTTGTGTCAAAGGACTTATCTCCATAGTGTATAACTCAGATATATGCTTGATGAAATTACTGATCATGCATTAATAAATATGGATTTTAAAATAAATGTGATTATGAAGAAGTTAGAAGATGTAGGATGGATATAGGTTTTTTACAACATAAATGTATAATATATAAATGGAGAAAGAATTTAAAGAAATATGGAAAATGTATGATAGGGAGGGTAGTGACAAAAGTTTCATGTGGGACAAGGATAAAGGAAAGAATAAAGGTGGTTTTAGGAAAAAAAATCACCTAGTTTAGTGCTATGCAATTAGAGCAATGGACAAAAAATGGGTGAAGAAAAGTGGCAAATGTAGATGTTGTTAGTCACGAAGTTCTGTCCGACCCATTGTGACCCCATGGACAACATTCCTCCAGGCCTTCCTGTCCTCCACCATCCCGCTGAGTCCACTTAAGCTCACGCCAACTGCTTCAGTGACTCCATCTAG
Source organism: Varanus komodoensis (assembly GCF_004798865.1). Classification (NCBI taxonomy): domain Eukaryota; kingdom Metazoa; phylum Chordata; class Lepidosauria; order Squamata; family Varanidae; genus Varanus; species Varanus komodoensis. Next base: position 466,839 of record NW_025336100.1, on the reverse strand, counting down.
CCACCTCATCCTCTGTTGTCCCCTTCTTCTTTTGCCATCTATTGTTCCCAGCATTAGGCTCTTCTCCAGGGAGTCCTTCCTTCTCATTAGGTGGCCAAAGTATTTGAGTTTCATCTTCAGTATCTGGCCTTCTAAAGAGCAGTCAGGGTTGATCTCCTCTAAGACTGACTGGTTTGTTCGCCTTGCGCTCCAAGGGACTCGCAGGAGTCTCCTCCAGCACCACAATTCAAAGGCCTCATTCCTTTGGTACTCAGCCTTCCTTATGGTCCAACTTTCACAGCCATACACTGCAACTGGGAAAACCATAGCCTTGACTATAGGCACTTTTGTTGGCAGGGTGATGTTTTTGCTTTTTAGTATGCTGTCTAGATTTTCCATAGCTTTCCTCCCCAGGGGCAAGCATCTTTTAATTTCTTGGCTGCAGTCCCCATCTGTGGTGACCCTAGAGCCCAGGAAAATAAAATCTGTCACTACTTCCATTTCTTGCCCATCTACTTGCCAAGAAGTGAGAGGACCAGATGCCATGATCTTAGTTTTCTTAATGTTGAGTTTCAAGCCAACTTTTGCACTCTCTTTTGCACCCTCATCAAGAGGTTCTTTAGTTCCTCTTCACTTTCTGCCATTAGAGTGGTATCATCTGAATATCTGAGGTTGGTGATATTTCTCCCAGCAATCTTACTTCCAACCGGTGATTCATCTAGCCCCACCTTTCTCATGATGTGTTCTTCATATAAGTTAAATAGGCAGGGTGACAGTATACAGCCTTGCCGAACTCCTTTCTCAATTTTGAACTAATCAGTGGTTCCGTGTCCAGTTCTCACTGTTGCTTCTTGACTCACATACAGGTTCCTCAGGAGATGGTACTCCCATCTCTTTAAGAACTTGCTACATTTGGTGTGATCCACACAATCAAAGGCTTTAGCATAGTCAATGAAGTAGATGTTTTTCTGGAACCCCCTCGCTTTCAACATGATCCAGTGTATATTGACAATGTAGAGACTTTACTAAATTTGAAGAGATTGTTTTATATGGGGAAAAAACAAGATATTGAGCAAATGAGGGATAAGTGGGATCCATAAGATTTTATTAGATATGGAGGATCAATATGAGTTTCATGGGAAATAGATTTAGAGAGGGGTATCAGTAAGGAAGAATGGGGAAAATATGAGATAAGAGAATACTAAAATGCTGAATACTAATACAATTAGAATGAATTTTTTTACAAAATATGAGGTGTGACACAAAAATAACTTGATTAGTAATAAAAAATATTTATTGAGGAATTACAGCATTCTGAACATTGTCACCTTCTATATACATTGTCACCCCTCCCAATCACTTCACCGCTCCATACGTGTTTTCCATTGATTGAAACAGTGCTGGAAGTCTTCTTGCATGAGGTTCTTCAACAGGCTTGCTGTTTTTTGTCAATCGATGAAGTGATGACAAAAACGTGTTCCCTTCAGGTCACTTTTGATTTTCGGGAACAAGTAAAAATCACAGGGAGCTAAATTGGGTGAATAAGGAGGATGATCGAGGACAGGAATGTTTTTTCCACTCAAAAACTGCTTTACATGAAAACAGAATTGGGTTTTGCAAAGGCATGGATGGTATAATGAAATATGGAATATGGTAATTAATGATAAACCGAAGAGATATAGTTCTATGATGTACGTCTAGCTGACCTCCAGATGATTTTCCAGGAAAGCCCTAAGCGCAATCCGGTTATTTCTGTGTCTCACCTTGTAGTATGAAACTGGTACCCAACAGTGATGAAAAGATATTATATAGATCATTCATTATGTGTTGGAGACATGGTCAAAAAGTGGGTATCTATTTGAATATGTAAAAATATTGGGAAATTCTAGAAAAGGGTTTTAAGGAAATTAGAAAAATATTGAATCTAGATATTGGAGCAGACTCTGAAATTTCATTGTTAGTACTTTATGGGAATGGTTTAAAGAAATCTGGAATGTAGTGGTTAATGATTGTGACTGCCTCAGGAAGGGGCTGCAAGGCAAAGACCCCCTTTCCTGGCTTCTCCATGAAGAGCAACACAAGAAAGACGGTGCACTCACTAGACATTAATTCTTCTGTTACACTTCCACCGCTCGCTTCCCGCAGTGCCTTGGCCCTTGCCTGCTCCGGCTCCCTTCCCTCCTGTTGTTATGGCATTGAACTGTGCCATCCCGGCAGTAGCACTCCCCAGTCTTTGCTTGCAGTTTGCCCTGGCCTGCCTGCCAGCGGCAGCCGCACTGGCTCTTCTCAAACACACGTGCATTTCAGGGCTCTTTGCTCTCTCGCCGTCTCTCTCTCCTCCCCCTCTCCTTCCTCTGCCTCCTCTTTATCTTCCCTTCTCGCGTACCACTCCACCCAACCCAGCTGTTCCTGCCTCAGTCTGCAGTCCCGTACAGCTGAGCGCTCGCTCGTATCCCCTGGCTGCTGCCTCCTTGTGAGTTGCTTTCCCCACATGGATTCCCAGTCTCACCCTGTTCTTTGGCCCGGCCCTGTGGAAGTCCCCAGGAAAAGGGGTGAGCCCCTCTGCCTCCTCACAATAAGTTAATATGTACTATTAAGTTGGAAAAAGGGTTAAAAAACAGGTGATAGGAAGGACCACTGCCTGAAACCTTGGAAACATGCTTCTAGTCAAAGTAGATGAAGTAGAGAACACTAAGAGTTCTCTCTATGACTGTCTTCAAAGTGTCTCTCACAATTAACCTTATACTTTACCTAATATCACATGATATTAGGTCAAAATATTCATATCTTACCCAATTGGGAACCTACTCTCTAAAGCAATGAGCTGCAGACACAAGCCATGTGTTACTGATTGATGTTGCACCACAATGATGGATGTTATTCCGCTGAAGACTGGCCTGCCATGACCATTCTCCAGAATCAAAAGTAGCAGTTCCTCCTGTTATTCTTGGTGATAGTCTCAATGATGCTCTTGATCTGTTATATTGAATCCCACAGACTGTTTATGTCCAAAAAAGTTATGTTTTGTGTGTTATAAAATATTTCAGATATATGTCCCTACCTGCTGCCATTTCTTGTGCCCTCAGTATAAGGTAGACTTTTAAATTTAAAATTTAAAACCTGGTGCTAGATGATTTCATTGTTCACAAGTGTTCCTCCATTCTCCAAGCTGCTGTCCTTTCCTATTGCTGACTGTTGAGTTTATTGAACTTTGAGATGCCCAGCCCTGTTTTCATTAAGCTTTCTCTACACAGGCAGACAAGGCTCTGGAGACAGATAATAAAAAATGTTTATCTCTCTAGCAAAGATCCCATTGCCTGGCATGCTCTCCCCAACAATAGCATAGGCTTAGAACAACAGAATCTTGTCCTTTGGTCTTTGCCTTTGGACTCACACCAAAGGCTCATGCCTCTGCCAGGGAATGGGAAGGGTGAAGAAACAGAGAAATAGAGCGAGTCAGAAGGGGTCTCCTGGGCCATCTAGTCTGACCCCCGGCTCTAGCATACAGAGAGACATACAATCTTGATCAGGTTTTTCAGCTGGTAAACAAGCCCTCCTTCCAACCAGGCTCTACCCAGACCATTTACTCTCTCCACTGCCTTAATCTTGATCTTCCTACCTATATATCAAGTTTTCCTGCTGCAATTAGGCCTTCAGTGTGTCCCTCAACCATGCTGTGCCTCACCACAACCAGTGTCAGTGTACATATAATTTTTTTCTGCTTTGCTTAGCACTCTACTTTTCTTTTCATTCTCCGGAGTGTTCATCATATAAGCTGATGATCCAAACTGAATACTGCTTTTCCAACCAGTGTTATTCTGTACCAAATTTGCATGTTCATCACTCTCTTTGTATTCTGTAAAAAACTAAGTATGCTTCAAGTGCAAGCTTCAGACAACATCTTATTGCTAATTTTCCTTTGGTCTTAAGTGTGCACAGTGATGTAAACCATTGGACATAGAGACTCTGGGTTCAAGATTCTAAAACAATGTGTCATTTGGGTACATATGTATGTCAGCACAAGTGACTGAGAACACACACAATTAACATATGGTATATTATCTCTGATTCAGTGATGACATATCATAAAGAAGAAAGAAAACCAGTATGAAGAGATGACAAAGTAGCTAGCTGAGAACATGAACCTATGAAAATTAACCTGAAGACAGGAATTATTTTTCTGGAAACTTTCATCTCCATGACACATTTGCAATTCGAAATGCTATTTAAATGTCTCTTTGCAAATCCTACTTAATGAACAAGTGGGCTTCTTATTATGTAGCTTACTCATTTTCCAAAACTTTGCCTGGCTGGTGCTTTTTTTATTCTATTATAAGTCAATTTCCTCAACTCCTTTTTCTCTCTCCTCAGGGAAAAAAATAGCCTGGATCAGGGATAAATGTCTTTAAATATCCCTTTGATTAATTGCATAGTCTGTTGTGAGGAGGAGAGGGGAGGTCACAGTGAGGCATGAGAACATCTATCACAAATACCTTGTAAAACATCATCACAGAATTTCCCCAGTAACAAAAGAGTTAACATTTTAGAAATCCTTCTTAGTTTAGCATTACATGTAAGGATAAAAATGGCAATAGAACTGTATGTGGATGTAAAAAACAAGGTAGGGAAGTTGCTAGGCAACCAGAAAGGAATTGGGAAAGGAAGTGGGAAAGACCCTTTACAGGGACTGGTCTGGAGAGAGGCATCTTGGAAGGGAAGATGAGATTTGTTGGTAATATGCTGAAGAAAAGCAGTCAGCTCCTAGAATAAATAGCCTGAAAAATCAATACTTCACTTAGCAGGAATGTATTAGTATTATTAAAAAAGGAGTTTCATTGGTCCATTACAAAAATCGATATGGGAATATTAAAACAGTATCTTCATTAGAACCAAGGCACACACACCACTCCAATATCACAAAACAGTGTGCAAGCCTCCATATTCAAGAGGACTATTCTTCAGGGTGAATGTTAAGCAAATTCCTTTAATAATCCCAGGAAGGGAGCAAGATTGTGTTGGTCATGATGCAGACTCTGCTGCAAGTATTATCTAGTCTAGGAAACTCTTCAACCAATACAATCCATGCAGTCATAGAGTTACTGAGATCACAAGTAGGGATACACAGGCATTGCATCCCAAGTTGAATTCACAGTTCTTTGGGCTTCCTTGGAATTTCTTTGGAGATTTTGGGAGGAAATTTCACCTGAACTTGACTTCCATCTTGCAGCAACATCTTTTTCTCCTAGTTCCCCCCACTCCGCAATTCTCCACTGAAAAACTGAAGAGAGGAAATGCATGTTTATCTATCATGGATGAAAAAAGATATAGTGTCTCTACTTTAGAAGGCTTAGCAATTCACCAAAGTCCCACATTTTGTTGAATTCCAGCTATACAAAGCTCACTAAAATGAACATTTTTTTCTATTTTTTAAAACAGATTTTCCCCTTCTTTAAGAAAGTGTATTTTCTTTTCTTTCAGAGCTTCATAGAGTGATATAATGAGAAATTATGCTTCCATAGAAAAAACCTATCTTTCTAATTCCTATAACTGGGATGCTTACAGTGCTTACATTTTTGATTATTAGCCAAGAGAGGTAAAACCAGATGCAGATGTATCTCTGAATAACAGCTACTGGGGGAGGGGGAGAACCAATTGGAGAAGGTTGTAGCCTTCATAGTCTTCTTCACAGTTTCCTACACTTTCTTTCCATATTCTGTCCCAACTAAGAACCAGCACTTAGTAACAAACAGAAGATTTGCTTTCCATATGCACTTGCATATGGATACTTTATGCTCAGTTCCTACCAAAACATCAAAGGAAAATCCCAAGTCTCAGTGGAAATTGGGCTGGGCAGATGAATCTGGATTTGTATAAGACAGGCCACCCAAGCTCTTCCCTGACTTGTGAAGTGCTAACTCTGACTCCTCTAGACTCCACTCAGATCCACTTGAATGTCCAAGTGATGCTCTTGATCTTCAAGAAAACTTGGCAATGCCAGATCTTCAAGAAAATTTGGCACTAGAAAAAAGGAGATCAAATGAGATTACTATGCTTTTGAGTATAATCTTACCAACTCTATGAGCATAGTAAAATGCTACAGATCTTTCAGGAAAGCAGAAGTCCAACATCTTGCTGGGATATGGGATAAACATACACCTATAATATAGGAGAAGAAGACTGAATGCTATCCCTCTATTGTAGAGAATAATTGGTTGGTTGATTAGGAAGAGTCTGATGATCACAGTGATAGGTGCTTTATCTAAAAAAAATCACTAGAAATTCAGGATTTTTAACATCACTCACTTTTTCATGATAACTTGGAGGACCCAGAGCTGTCAGACAACAACCACATCTAAGCTATCCTTAGCATTGCATTAAGTTGTCAATCATTTTTCAATATCAGTTGTGAATTACAGCTATAGCATTAATCTCTGACAATAAATATTTACATAGAAATGGGGCAAAATTGTCCCCAACCCCAAGAAAACAACAGTTTGAAGGAAGTTTGAAATTATAGCATGAAAGAAGACATAGATCCTCATCAAATTTGTTATCTAGCAAAATAATATAGATAGATATCAAAAAATTCTTGAATTCTGTAGATTTCAAGCTTTTGCTGGATTTAGGCTATTAGTGGACAACCTTGGTGGGCCAGGATACCAATTTTACTACCCTAGAACCTACTGAGACAGACATGAACTATTGAAATTCCTGCCCTGTCCATTGTGCCTGCTTATGTGTTAGCCTTTGCTGCTAATGCAATGGCCCAGTGAGCCTTTCACACAAGACTCAAAACCTTGGGAGGTATCCTCTGATTGGGGCTCTGCATTCAAGAAAGAAGAGTTTCATTTGAAGATGAGACAGTGCATGTGGAATGTCATTCTCAAGTTCAGAAACAGAGGCAGCAACAGATGCAGTTTATTAAATTAGGGTAAGTGAATAAATAGTTGATGGTTGCTTAGCTATTAAAGCAAACAAATGACCACGTTCATCAATGGTGTGGACCATATGATTCCCACAGTGTGAGGGGTGCTGCCAGCCACACTGCTGGTGCTGAGTCCACTAATTGACATCTATGCCTTGGCACAGATGTCTGAACTGGTAAAGTCTACATGGGGTCCGTGTACAGGGGAATCAGAACTCTCAATCTGAATCATGTGGAAGCAGCCACTCAAATGTGTAATGTGACAGGTCAAATGTCCATGTCCATATGTGGGTATCTAGGAAAGGGACCAGCACTATGGAAATGGCATGATGAAAACAGGCTCAGAATTGTTTCCCACTGTCCAACATCCATGGAATGCTTCTACTGTCACTATGGATTGGGATTCAAGTATATGAGGTGTTACACAAAAATAACTGGATTAGTAATGAAAAATTATTGAGGAACTACAGCATTCTGAACATTGTCACCTTCTCTATATTCCCCCTCTCAATCTCTACACTGTTCCATACGTATTTTCCATTGATTGAAACAGTGCTGGAAATCTTCTTGCATGAGGCTCTTCAACAGGCTTGTTGTTTTTGTCCTCATTTCATCAATTGATGCAAAACATGTTCCCTTCAGGTCACTTTTGATTTTCAGGAACAAGTAAAAATCACAGGGAGCTAAATTGGTGAATAAGGAGGATGATCGAGGACAGGAATGTTTTTTCCACTCAAAAACTGCTTTATGGACAAAGTATTGTACACGGGAGTATGATGTTGATTCGCTGTTTGACTTTTCCCCCCAGCATTATTGCGGCAACACATGTAGTGACTGTAGTTTGAATACTGACCGGGCCAGATTAGCAACAGGGTCATATCTAATTTATTATGTTATTGTTGGCTGCTCTCCTCTGCAAGAGATATATTATGCCTCCTACAAATGGAAGTACTGACTAACTAGAAATGTCATCAGTTTACAGCCCCTTTAAAATTCCTGTGGACCTCCTCTTATTACCCGCATTCAAGGCCATTTTTGTAAAAGTTGAAAGAAAAATGAGACTTCAACTGAAAAGTTTTGACTTTCATAAAAAGAGGGTCAGGGAATCCAAGGGAGCAGCTACAACATTTTATATATTCGAGTGCTTTGAAGCTTTTGCTCCCTTGAAAATTCCTTTAAAAAAAAGAACAAAACCCATAAATTTTATCAGCATCCTTAAAATGGCTCTTAAAAGCAGAAGGTGCAGCCTCATTTTAAGATTTGGGGGAGAAGTTGTGGATTATTTCTATGTGCATATAAATCATTTCCTGAGAAGCTTTTTAAGTGGCTTCTTGAGAATGGATGCAATTTTGATGGCTTGCCAAGAGAAGGACATGTAAATCCCACAAGAATTATCTCTTGCTGATGACACAAGCTGTAAATGGAATGTCGGTCATGTTACAGAAATCAAATTGACACTTTTTTCCAGCAAGTAATACTGGCACAGACTTGATTCCAACAAAGCAATTTATGTAGAGATGCAAATAGAATGGTGAAAATAAATCAGAGTTTGTTTTACTTTTCTTTTACCTTTACTTTTCTTTTTAGATAATTAGTGATTACCTTTTCTCTTTATGGAATTAGTGACTACCTCCTCCTCCTCCTTCAAGTTCACTGTTATATTATAAAGAAGCTTTCTCAAATTCTTGCCTGTTAACTGAAATCCCTCTAACTCTACACTGCCTCATGGCAATTACTTGTAAGAAAATTAGGACTGCATTTAGTCACTTCTCAGTACTGTGAATGAGAACAAATTTTGCACCAATTACTACCATAAGATGTGGTGATGGATACTATCATGGTTGTCTTTGAAAAAGGATTAATAAAATTAATGATTCAGTATTATCAATGGGAATTAGTCATGATCACTCAGGGGTGGCCAGACTTGCTCAACAGAAGAACCACATTGGTAAATGTCAGTTGTTTGAAAGCAGCAAGATATGAAAAAAAAAAAAGAATGAACAGACATTGCTACAATTATCAGGCTAGTTACTGCTTGTAGAGGTCCTGTAAGTCTCCAACTTGACTGTGAGTCATTGAAAATCCAGCTGATACATTGTCAAGGCTGTACAAATTAGCCCTGTTAGGTGTTGACTTGTAATGATTGCACAAATGCTTTGACTTCAGAAACTTCATTACAAAGTACAGTGATTCACAGCACTATGTTGTGCAAAAAATTGAGGTGAGTCACACACTTCTTCAGTCCAGGATATTTCATTTCTAGAACTTGCTTCCAGAACTCAATTATAGACTAGGATTTATGGATCATCTTTAGACCCAGGTCCTCCTGCAATTCTATCAGTTTGACACTGCCGTCCTCCTTCAAAAGACTTTAATAGAAACTTCAAAACAAATTGAACTCTTTGTTATGTGTGGAGCTGGGGGTCAGCCTGGATGACTCAGGAGAGCCCTTCTGACTTCCTCTGTTTATACGGTCTGTTTCAAGGCAGGGCTCTTGTGTGGAAGTGAGATGATTGAAGTGCTGCTGTGATTGGTACTCACAGCAGGAGATTTGAGTGTCTTTCCCTGGAGGATTTTGTGCCCACTAGCTCAGCTGCTGGCTGAGCCTTGATTGGCTGAGGCTCAGAGTTGAAGTCACATGTTTGAAGCACCACAACCAACGGGAGACTTGCAAGAGACTTGTGCCTCTTTCCTTGCTTTTGTTTGTGCCAGCTCAACTGCTCAAAAGAGATGTTGTTTTGGACAGTTTCAACCCCTCTTTTCACATGCCAGCTTGCTGCTCAGATCAGAAGTTGTGTCAGGCTTTTATTGGCCCCTCTGTGAGCTGCAAATCAAAGTCAAAGAGTTACATGTGGCTCACAAGCCTCAGCTTGGCCACCCAAGTGATAACTAACTGGAACCTTCAGGTTCAAAGGCAGTATTTCTCTGAATTACAAGGTAAATCTACCCTTCCGGAACTGGAACTCTCAATGTGTTCCACTGTTCTGCATACTTGAGTTTATTACTTATGTAAGGATGCATGCTGAAAGTAGTAGGGTTTTTATTCTGACTCATATGTGTAGTATTGTGCCCTAAACAATTTCCTTTGATTTCTAGCTAAACTTTCTGAATTCATAGCCACAATTAGCTCTTATGCACAGAGTTGTGATGATCCACTCAAGATCCAGCTCTCTTCTGTTCATCAGACATCTTTTTATGCCCAGTCCTAGCTGAATGCTTGTGGAACTCCTGTTGTACAACCTACAACTTTTTTCCTTAACACCTACAGCACAAAAGTCACAGCTCATGTGCCCAGAAGAAGGATGCCACTTCTGCAATGGGTTCAATTCCTGGTAGGCACCCACATGAATGCTCAGCCCTCCCAGTGCCAAGTCAAACTTCATGGCTGTGAAAAAGCAGACCAGAGTCCAGGGAGCTGAGCCCAGAGGATCTGCCAGATTCCTACCCTCAAAGCAGATTCCCCACACTCCCCTACTTATGTACAGGGATACATTTTCACTGAACTTTACATCAGTTATCACAGCAATGCTTTCAACCTTGTAAAGTGAATCAATATTAGTATACCCCCATTGCAGATGTGGGGTTGAGGCTGAGAAATAGTGGCACATCTAAGGGCTATCTAATGAGCTCATAGCAAAAGTAAGACTGAAGCAGTCCATGGCATGCTTCATTGTGGATTAAGGATTTGAAGCAAAATTTGTATTTTCTTGGTTCTTACTTTATTGTAGGGTCACAGTTATGGCCCAATGATAAGGGTTACTCATAACACCCTTCCGTGCTTCCATTATAACTAGAAATACAAGGGAAGAAGTAGCTTGTGCACATTTATACTCAGAAAAAAAACCTTAGAGATTTGATCTGAAACCTGACAATATAAGAATGGTTGGTTTGAGGATGGCTCATGCCAATTATGAAAAGAATGGCTTGGAAATGGTGTGTTTGTAGGACTTCGACTTTACAAGAATGACCTCCAGAGCTTTCACAGCATTGTCTTTCTCAAAGACTTTGCTAGATCTAAAATTTATGAACCAATTTCTCCATGTGTGCAGCATCTTTCAGCAAACTATGTTGTGCTAGGTCACAGAGAAGCTCTACCACATGATTTGCACAATAAGAACTATATTATGGCTTTGTCATTTAATAAAACTTTCTCCATCTTATTTCATCTCAAGAGATTTCCTAAGGTCTGTCATTGGGCATGCCCACAACAATCCTGAATGGAGGGCAATCCTGAAGGAGGGCGAGGGGTTGACTGTAAGTACATGTGATAATCTGGAAGGAGGAAAAGGGGGAGTAGGTAAGGAGAGAGTTAAAGTTAAAGTTTCAGTTTCAGTTTTATTTGTTGATTTCATTTTTATACCACTCAGTAGCCCTAAGACACCCTGGCTTTTAGGAAGGTGGGAGACAATGAGGTTTTGTTGGAAAATATGAGCTGCAGCATCAAATCAATTTTAATTGTATGGATGTAGGATCTGTCTCCTGCTAGAGGAAGAGCTCAAGTAGTGGAAGGCCATCCATCTAACTTTTGAATAATTCCCCCTTTCCTATATCCAACTCAGCATGGTCTTCTGATTCTCTGGGTGACATTTTCAGGGCACTGGAGGGGTTCTATGGGAAGGAGGAGATGAAGAAGTACTGGTTAGCTCTTCAGTACTTTGCAATGAATGGCAGCTTCAGTTGCATGTGTCTGTTCCAAAGAAATAAATCTGCCACTGACAGCCATTCAAGGTAGTGGTGAAACTTGAACTAGCCACAGCACATGTGTCTATATTCAGGGCTTTTTTTTTTTTTTTTTTTTTTTGTCATAGAATGCACTGGAATGGCATTCCGGCACCTTTTTTTCCAATGGATTTTACGAAGTGATTTTGAATGGCATAGCAGATCAGCAGCAAACATCATTAACATAGTGCCTGTGGGCTGCTTTTGTGTCTGCTATCTGCTATCTGATAGTGAGACAGTGAGGGCGCTGCTCGACTTGGGATTGGTGTGTGTGGTTGCACGCTGAGTGCTTACTGCCAGCAGCGACGTGAGTTCAGGCACCTTTTTTTGTTACAAAAAAAGCACTGTCTATATAACATAAATAATATGCATGTTAAGGGTTAGAATTAGGTTTACATTTCAGATGGTTTCCCCTTAGCATTTCTTCATTCTGGTGTGCTTTGCTTTAATGCCTCACCATTTTTTAAAAAATGTATGGCTATCTGTATATCCTTAGCTAATTTTAGACATGAGAATGCAAAATGATCTTCCTATCCAGTAATAATTTTGTGCTGAATATTTGACAGAAGATGGACTAACTCTTGATCTGTATGCCCAAAGTGAGATTTATAGCAGTGAATGCTGGAATACAATGCCTGAAAAGATTTACCTATTTACTCAAGGAGGCTTATACGCCTACCTGTTTAAACTATCTCTAACAGGGTGAGTTCCTATTGCTCCATCCCAGCTCCTGCCAACCTTGCAGTTTGAAAGCATGCAAATGCAAGTAGATAAAAAGGTACCACTTTGGTGGGAAGGTAAACAGCATTCCGTGCACCTCGGTGTTTAGTCATGCCAGCCACATGACCACGGAGACTGTCTGCGGACAAACGCTGGCTCCTTAGGCTAGGAAATGGATGAGCACCGCCCCTTAGAGTAAGGCATGGTTGGACTTTAATGTTAAGGGGAAACCTTTACCTTTACTTATGGCTTTAGCACTATTCCCATTCTTTCAGCATTCCTAATACATAAGAGTAAAGCTGGGCTGAACATTAGTTACTAGTTTAAATTAGAACAAAGCTAGAGCTTTACTGAACATTTAACTAGCTCTTTTCTGGCCATTTGCAGGATAGATGGGAGCGAATAGTATCTCCATTAAAATAGGGGAAATAAGTTTTGCAGAAATCTTTGAGGAGTGGATGCTTGTGTCTTTCTTAATTGCTGAGGATCTCTCTCTCTCTCTCTCTGACTATCTTTTCTGTTCAAACCTCCTGGGATAACTTCAGTGTGGCACAATGTCACATTGCTCCTTAGAAGACACTTTGGCAACCTCCCCTTTCAGTTGCATGAGACAACTGGCTCTAGCAATACACGGCACATTACACCAGTATTGAAAGAATTGCAGTGACTGCTAATTTAAATCTGGGGGGAAATCAAGGTGCTGGTATTGATCTTTACAGCTCTACCCAGCCTAGAGACCAGGATACCTTAGAAAATGTCTTCTCCTTTATGCACCTCATCAGATGTTGAGATGTAAGATGAAATACTGAGAGATGGTAAAGGCATGCTCATGTTTTTTCTCTGGCTAAGGTGAGTTCATCATTCACAAGAAAGGGGCCTTTGTGGTGGTGACACTCCAGTTGTGGAATTGTCTCTCATATTGTGCCTAATTTGCTAGCTCAGGCCTATTGTTGATTTTGCAAATAAGGGAATACTATCTGAGTGTGCCATGCCTTCAGGAAATATATTGCCACTTTACCTTCCCCGAATGAAGATATAAGAGAGACATAATGCCACAGGGCTCCCAAGGCATTCTTGAAAGAATCATAGAAACATAGAAACAGACCGAGTCAGAAGGGGTCCCCCGGGCCATCTAGTCTGACCCCCGGCTCCAGTCGGCCCCACTCATGACATGCCCACCAAGTGCATGTCCAGTCTATCTTTGGACACCCTCACCAATGGGGCTTCAACGACCTCTCATGGAAGCCCATTCCACACCCTCGAGGTCCTAACTGTCAGGAACTACTTCCTGGCATCTAAATGGAACCTTGGTTCCCTGAGCTTTGCTCCGTTGGAGCGTGTCCCGCCTTCCTCTGCAGGGGAGAACAGGTCTCTACCCATCTCCGTGTGACATCCCCTCACATACCTGTATGTCGCCAACATATCCCCTCTGAGTCTCCTCTTCTCCAGGCTGAAGAGACCCAGTTCCCTCAGTCTCGCCTATTACCCCAACCCCTGCAAACCGGCCACCAACCTTGTGGCCCAATGCTGCACTGACTCTAACCTGGCTATACCTTTTCTGTAATGAGGGGCCCAAAACTGAGCACAATACTCCAGGTACAGGTGCACCAGAGTTGTTTAGAGTGGTAGTAATACCTCTCTCGATCTAGAAGCTACACTTCTGGCTATGCAACCAAGGGTGGCGTTTGCCCTCTTGACCACCGCATCACACTGCTGTCTAATGTTTAGCCTGCAGTCAACCAGTACCCCAAGGTCCCTTTCACAAGTGCTGCTCTCCAGCCACTTGTCACCTAACCTGTACTTATGACACCTATTCCTATGCCCCAAGTGCAAGACCTTGCACTTATCCAAATTGAACACCATCCTGTTGTCTCCTGCCCACTTCCACTCCTGCCCTTTTGGATCTGGAGTACCTGCTCCTCAGTTGTGGCCACTGCTCCAGTTTTACTATCATCTGCAAATTAGATCAGCAGAATGTACACCCCTTCTTCCATGTCATTGTTGAAAAGATTAAACAGGACTGGCCCCAGGACAGAGCCCTTGGGGACTCCGCTTGTCACTGGTTGCCATCCTGACTATTCCCCACTAATGGTTATACTCTGCTTTCAGTCAGTCAACCATGCCCTAATCCACCGGACAGGGCTTTGGTGTATCCCAAAACTCCTCAGTTTCTCCACCAGGATATCATGGGGCACTTTGTCAAAGGCCTTGCTGAAATCCAGGTAAACCACATCCACTGCATCCGTTCCATCTAGCCACCTTGGAACCTTGCCATAGAATTCCACAAGGTTTGTCTGGCAGGACCTGTTTTTGTGGAAGCCGTGTTGTGTGGCTGTCAGCCTACCTTCCCTGTCTAGCATCACTAGATCTCTCTCTATTATGAGCCTTTCAATTGTTTTTCCTACAATGGACATAAGGCTCATAATTCCCCATGTCCCTTCTACTACCCCTTTTGAAAATTGGGACCACTGATGCCACCCTCCAGTCCCCTGGAACTTCACCCGTTCTCCACGAGGCCTCAAAAATGGAGGCCAGCAGGCATGAGAGAACCGCTGCCAACTCTCTAAGTACTCTCAGGTGTAACCCGTCAGGGCCTGTCGCCTTTGTATTGTCCAATGCCCTGAGGAGCCCCTTGACTTCAAGGTGGGTGACTCTAATCTTTGCCCCTAAGTCCCCGACCTCCTCTAATCTCCTATGTGAATCTCCCCCATCCTGCTTTGGGGAGAACGCAGAGATCTGTGCCTGTTCCCTCGTATCGGTCACTGCATTTCCTTCCTCCTTATTTAGCTGTCCCACTACTTGTCTCCCCTTCCTCTTCCTATTTACATGCTGATAGGAGCCCTTTTCGTTGCTCTTGATATTCTTGGCAAGTCTGAGCTCATAATCAGCCTTAGCCTTGTGAAGAATCCTTCTGCAATGGGCCTTCTCCTCCTGGTTTACCCTTTTGTCTATTTGCCCCAGTACCCATTTCCTACGGAGGTTCCTCTTTCATCTAATCCCTCTAACCACCTTCTTTCGTATCCATGGCAGCACTCTCCTCCACCTCCCCACCTTACTAACTAGAGGTATCATCAAGGCTTGCACCTCCAAAATCTCCCTTTTGAGTGCCATCCACACCTCCTCAACACGCTTACCTTCCAGTAACCTATCCCAGGAGACTTTACCCTGTCTGGCCTTCAGTTGGCCAAAGTTGACCCTCTTGAAGTCCCAGTTTCTAGTGCTCGACCTGCTGCACGTCCCCAGTCCCCTGATCTCAAAGCAAAGGATGGAGTGATTACTCGCATCCAGAGCTCCCCTAATCTGTACTTCATCTATCAGCTCCTCTCTATTGGTCAAGACCAAGTCAAGGATGTTTTCCCTCCTCGTCACCTCTCAGACCCTCTGTGTGAAAAACCCTCCCTCTATAGCTTCTAGGAAGCAACATGACCTGGCTGTCTCCACCGAGTGAGTCTCCCAACTAATATCCGGGAGATTGAAATCTCCCATAATTACTGTGATGACTTGAAAGAAACAGCATGATGGTTCTAGTTTGACAATATCTTGACAGCAACATCACACTCTGTCATTCTGAAGCCCTTTCAGGAACTGTGGCTAGTGGAGACAGGTTGTGCTGAAATGGACCCCATCCCTGCCCAAGAAAGCATGAAAACACATGATTCAGTTTTCATAGGGGGCATATTTTGCCAGATCTTGAGGTAGCATTTCAGGCCAACATTAATGAAAACTGGTAACTTTGATGAGAAAGGAACATTGCATGGAAATTTGCTGGATTAAATGAATATTCACCTTGATACCATCTTCAGTGCCATTATTTCCAATGGCTGTTACTTTCCAGTGCCAGATTCCCTTGGTTGCCATCACTGCTTCCTCCTCCTTCTCCCTCCTTAGATTTCCACCCAAGTACAGGTTTCATTAAGATTGGGATTATGTCATGCTGCTAAATTAGATGTAAAGACATCACAGTTATCACTAAATCAAAGTACTAGCAGTCAGAATGCTTTCTATTGTGACATCAGTATAGTAAAGAAAATCAACAGGTGGAGAACAGCAAACTCTAGTAGCATAAAAAAGCTAGCCAACTTTTGGGGTTTGTTATTCTGTTTTGCAAAGAGAGCTGAAATGTCTCTGAAAAGTAGTTTCCAACCTCCCACACACTTTTTAGATTGACTGTGTTCAGAAGGAACAAGGAGCAATTTCATTCTGGTAATTGCCCTGCTTAGATATGAGAAAGATAGCATGACTTTGTGCTACATTTAGAAAACAACCTCAGAATGTATGCATGTTCCTTGGAGGGCTCACCTTTCTGTAACCTTAACTGCATACTAAGGGAACTTATTTGTTTAAGAAGCCTAACAGTTTCTCAGAAATACCGCTGAGATCTACTGGCTGCTAAAGGCCCTTGGCATAGTAACAGGGAGAAGAGATCAGAGAAGCTAAATAGGTTAGGTATTTTTAAATTAGATATTGTTTCTCAGGAAGTGTTTTAAATAATAATTTAAAAGCCTATCTGTGTGCAATGGAAGTAGTTAAAAAACTTCTTACTGAAATTAAAACAATTTTTGATGATAGCTTTTTATGAGATTAGTAGCTTTCAAGTGCTCTCAAGAAATATACTTTAAAAGTGACTTTAGATGTTGCAAAATAGACCAGCTCTCAGCTTTGTTACCTTTCTGTATTTAGTTATTCCGTATATTTATCCACCTTTCCAATCAGTGGATTAACGAGGCAACTAATAATCCTAAAATTGAAAGCAAAATACACAGTGCTGGAGGGCTATTCTTAGCTCCTGTACTTTGTCTACCCCATGAATAATGATTGGCAATATAATAATAATATTCTTGGCAAAAGTCAAGATGCTAGCATTGTCCTTCAAAGTTCTAGCCAGGTTGAAGACCAGCTTACCTGAAGAAGAAGAAGAATGATGATGATCTTTCAAATACAATCTAAATCAATGTTTGCTGGTATTGCTAAGACAGTGGCATGAGACAATAACATATTTGCTAGGAAGGATAACTGTATATAAAAACCACTTTCTCTTCAAGTCAATGTTTGGCCCGCCCTAGTTTAATCAGAGTATTTTCAGGGAGACTTCTGTAAAGTCTCCATTGGTTTCCATGGTATTAAATATAGACTTTGCACATGGGGGCACTACAGAATTACAGCATAATTGAGTTGAGCTGAGCTGCTGAGCTGAGCTGATCCTGGTAAATTCATTGCTTAAGAAATGTTTGCAGACTGGCAATCTCATTGTAGCACTCTGTGTAAATTATCTCTCTTCCTTGCTGTGTATTTTCCCCATTCACTTTACTCTGGATGCATTTACTAGTAGTGACCGTACACAGCTGTTCCTAAATCCTGAAGGGCATTTTGGGATAGATTAACCATCTGCTCATTTTTACTCCAACAGCTAACAGCAACATAAGGGAATTTGTCTTAAATAATCTCCAAAATGGTGGACAACCCAAAGCAGCAGCTGCAATTGGTGTTTCTGATAGCAGTAATAGGATTTTGATTTGATCTGAATTTTGTGAAGTACTCTGTACAACATCAAATTTGCAGTGGAAAAATGGCACTGCGAAAGTTTATTAATAGTACATTTTTTCATAAGCAAACATATTGCCAACAGGCCTATTTTACTTGGGATTTTTTCTTGCTTTTGATTCCCATTATCTTTTTAATTCATTACCAGTTTTATCTTCCATTTTTAATTTTTCTATTTTATATAGATTCCAATTGTATTTTATTACATTCTAGTGTCCATACTATAAACTGCCTTGAAACTATTTTGCAAAAGGTGGGATATAAATATATGAATAAATTAAAGTGGTAGTATTCCATTGTACATGAATATATTCTACTTTAATCTCTGCAGTAGTTTATGGTTGCAAATATTTTGCAAAGCCAAATTCAAAAATTTAAACTATGGCTTTGATAACAACAACTCCTTTAATATTTCATGACCAGAACACAAAGGAAATCCAAGGGTAATGGGAGGGGCTGAAGAGTCATCTTTGCAGATTTCTATATGAATTCACCTGATAAGTATGGCATAGACCAATATGTGGGTGAGAACATAGTTATCTGATGGCTTCACATTTCCTGAATGTTTCAGTGCAATTCTTGGCTCAAAAAGTATTATCATATATTTGGAAATAAGTACTTAGATATAGATATTGAAGTACGTTTTGTTGGTTTTTAAATTTAAAGGCACATATGTATATAGAAACAGGCTTATTGGTGAACATGCGAAAAAGAAACAAACAAGTATCAGTCTAGATAAGCCTGTTTCTTTGTTAACTTGAGCTAAAATATTTGAGCTAAATCTAACATGTTTTCAACTCAGTAGGACAACCACAGTGGAAAAACAAAGCCAATTCATATACCAGTTAAGTTGGCATCTGTTCTGGGAAGCTGGGGACCATAGGGGAATAAGAGAAAGAATACTGATGAGGAATGGGGGTGTCCAAGAGGCACAAAAAGGGGAAAGAGAGCTGTACTGGTAAGACCAGAGGCCAGCTGTCAACCAGTAACACATCCAGATACCCAAGGCTAAGCTGAAAGTATCTTCTGCTCAAGTCAGGCAAGAGCAATGGGCTGTCTGAGGGATCAGTCAATTCTAGACTAGCTCTTCCATTTTCTTCTATCTTTATTTATTTGTGTATGTATTTATTGAATTAGTTTGAGAACCATACTTTAGTATAAACTCTCCAATGCTATTGTGAGTGGCTTTCATCAGAGAAGCTATCAGATATGAGCCGTCCCGAAGCTGTGTAGCAATAGGGATGGCATATAAAAACTTTAAATAATAAATAAATATGCCAGAAGGTTACTCTTTCAAATCAAGATAATTGTCTCATCATGCGGAACTATGCAATGTGTGATATGAATTGTAAATTTGTCACAAGCCAAAGCAATAGCATGATTATTATTCAGATACTAAAGCTGGCATAGATCAACCCAACCCACTTATTTACCATACCAGTTTGTGTAAATGGTCTATGAAAAATAAAGAAGACAGTTGTAGGGCTGGTTCTACTCTGTGTCTCTAGGCATCTGCTGAATGGGGAATTTGACTCTGAAGTATATTTGGGTTTGATGCCTTAGATTCAATTCAAATGTACATAAATATTAAATGAGCACACAGGCCAATTCATAGTCATTCAAAGGAAACATCAAATGATGCCACACACTACAATTTTAATTTAATGAAAGGCTTATTCACTTGGCCTTTACATTCAATCAACCTGACCAATGAACTTCATAAACTTGTGGTTATCCCGGTATTTAGAGATATTGTCTGGGTTCCAGGTCACATCCACCCAAGCCAGGATAATCCTTGGATCCATAATGGCCATAAAAATGTCCAAGTACCTCCAACAGACTCGAGTTATCAATTGCCAAGTATTTTCCTCCCTCTGTGCTTTATCTTGCTCTTCCAGCATATTTTTGATCTTATCTAAAGTATTCTGAATCTCTTGAATCTTCTTCAGGTTATTCTTTCTCTTATATTTGTTGTGTTGTTCAGTCATCTTCAGGGCCCTGGGCTGCACTTCCTTTAGCAGAGCATTGGTGTCTTCATCATAATCCCAAGTACAGGCCAAAGCAAGGTCCTCAGAAGCTTCCTCCCAGTGTCCCAGAAGCATATGTGCTTTCCCTCGCCATTTGTAGGCCTGGGCATTGTCAGGATTGAGCTCTGATGCCTTGTTGCAGTCTCTAATGGCAGCAATGGGCTTTTGCATTTTGACAAATACGCTGGCTCGGTTGGCATACAAAAATGAGGATTGTGGGTTCAGCTTGATAGCCTCTGTAAACAAGTCAATAGCATTCTGCATCTCTCCTATCTCTAGGGCAGCATAGGCCTCTTCCTTCTTCTGTTCAGCCTTGGTTTTCATCTCATTTGTCACCTCCACATTTTCATCCCCCATTTCCTGGGGTTCATCTTCATCTGGTTTGATAACTCCATCCTCATCAGCCTCTAAATCACTCTCCTCACTTGTGGGTGGCTCTGGGGACTTCCTTTGCTCTTTACCAAGTCTTAAGGGAAAGGCATCAATTATCTGGAAGCCTGCAATGGTGTCTCCAATACTTTCCAATGAATCTCTTATAAAAGTCAGTTGTTTTGCTCTCAAGAGCGTTGGATTCTGTTTGTACAAGGCTTGAAGATCACCTACACTTTTAGGATCCATGGTGTTGTAACCAGCTAGAAGCTGGGCTGACCCACAGGAAACAGTGAAATGCTACTCCCAGTGCAAATAATTTGGATAAAAAGCTAAGAATCCTGTACAAACAGCATATGAGTTAGAAATTCACTTCTATCACAGGAAGGAAAGAAGCTGTGACTCCCATATATCCCTCCATGTGGGTCTGCTGCTGTCCTTAGCTAAAGTTGCAGAACTTTAACAGCATTGGTTACTATGACAGTTTGTTTTATGTCAAGGGTTCTGCTGATGTCACCCAATATGACATCACTTCAATACTGAAGATGAATTTCCATGTATTGACATCTCCCTGACTGTTAGCATTTGCTGCATTAGAATGTATATCTAGATACTCCATTACTTAGAACTGAAATAGATGTTGCAGATGCAGTTGTAGATTTATATATACTAGCTCCTGATTTTTCATCCATTATCTGAAGCAGAGCTGCAGAGAGCTTTAATTGGCTCAGTTGGTAGTAGGTTATACAGTTAAGTTTTTATTTAATTTTATTTGGTATTCAGGGCTGCCCTAGGAACTTAAGAAACCCTCAGTGAGAGAACTAGCAGTTCTAGGCAAGCCATTGAAAGGAATCTTGCCTACAATTACCTGTCCTTCCCTAAAATTCACAGTTCCTCCATGTTTTCGAAGATGAAATCTCAGTTCTCATGGCAGTCTTCCCCAACCTAGTGTCCTCCAAATGTCTTCTACTAAGTACCATTCCTGTCAGTTACATGGCCAATGGTCAGAGATGAAGAGTATTGGAATCCAAAACATTAAAAATGCACTCATCAACTTGTTACTGGACTGAGCCAGTCAACAGCTGGGGCAAACCCGGGTGGACCCCAGACCCAAGCCAAACAGAACCTGAGATGAGACTTAGAGCCAAAATCAGCTTTATTTCTAGTGCACTATAGAATAAAGGGAGACAAAAGGGGACATTCAGCCCAAAGCAGCGTCTCAAAAGTTGCACCCTGTACATGCGTTTTATACCCTAGGTATAAAATTAGGTCACCTAATACACATCTAATGCATCGATACCTCAACGTATGTACCCCCTCCCATGCCGGAGAAAGAGTCCTTTCTTCTGCCAAGGACCAGACATTTCCCATGTCTATTTCTTATCTGCTCGAGATTCACACAGGCTTGCCATGTTCTTACTCGTGCACATTTGCAACTTTCATGGCAGCTAGAACCAGTTTCCACTGTCCCTTTGATTACTGTATTCGAGGTCAGGCTAGTGTGTTAGCTGTGGGTTACACAAAGTTTATTTTGTTCTTATCCCCCCTTCCTTCTGGGACAGTATAACTGTGGTGTTTTTACTATGTGGCCTTCCTGTGGCCAACTACTTTTGGGGCCTTTCTCTAGCCAATTACTTTTGGGGTGTTTTGGGCTGCTGCAATTGGTAACAAACTGGAGAAGGCTGTTTCATGAAACTCATTCAAAAATTCATTCTGAATTTTTGCCTAATAGGCAAAATCACTGTGCTTTAGAAACACATAAGCAATAGAAACAGATAAGGTGCAGTTCCATGTATGCTTAGACTCAATGAGGAGTGCTGTGAGTTGTGAGACTTTCTTTCCTGTCTGAATATGCACAGGAATGCATCCATATGGGGGGAGTTCACTGATCCCAGTCATAGGAGCATATTGTGGTATATATTGTATTTTAAGTCTGCCATTAAAACTGTGAGGTGTGGATGTGACAATTACTTGATAGCAAATTTGAGTGGGATGGTGTAAATTTGTATCCTGCAACAGCAGAGGATTGCACCTGATGGCCTTCTTGACTCCTTCCAACTTTATCATTCTATGATCTTATGATTCGATGTGTATCACACAGGAACACCTGCCAAAGATGCCTGCAACTCCATGTTGAGTATGCACTCAATGGTAAACCCATCAAAAGTAAATCCAAATCAGCCTCTATGTATTAGGCAAAATGGCCTTTGCCACTGTACTTGAAAATAATATCTTTATGTAACAGAATTATCTTCCAGGGCAGTGGTATGACTGAGCTGCTTGGGATGACCACCTGAATATGAAATACCATTTCAAATTGTAGAACATGCCTGGCTGACCAGTCACGTCCCAAGCATCCTCAATATTAACGGTATCACAAATGGCCACAGATTGAGCAGTCTCCTGTCAAGCACCCTTAGCCCAGCCTCCAGAAAGTCCGGCCTCCCAGGTGTACACGGAGACCACCTGAATTCAAATGTGCTAATCAGTGCTCGCTACCTGGTCAGCCAGGGCATAAAAGAGGACTGCCTCCTGCCTTCTGGGTTGATTTTCATTTTGCTGTGATCAAACTTTGATCTCAAGTGATGTGAGTGAAATGATCCAATGAATGGTGCATTTACTAATGCCTTCATTTAACAGGTGAGATGAAACTTTGCAACTCTTTGCAGAAGATATCCTGGATGAAATTCCAGTATAGCTTAACTGGACTTGTGCCAGTGATTTTATTGACACTAGAAACAAAATAGCTCTTCAGAGAGTTATTACATTATTTAATAACTCTTTGTGCTAGGGTAATGTTCAGTTTTGAACTGCATTATAGTCCATGCATGGTGCTTCCCATCATGAACATGCTAACCTTCCCTTGTCTTCACAGTTGCCAGATAATGCCTTCTGAACTCTTCTTGAAGCATTTTTAAATACAGCATCAGAATCAGCTATGAATGGAATTATTTTTGGCTTGCAAAGATTAAGAAACAGGATGCCATGGTATTTTTTCTTGCAGGATGGTGTCAGGATCAGAGCCTGAGTCAGCCTGCAAATGCTTGCAGAATCAGGAACATCTCTGCAGGTGCTTTCAAGAAACAGCTGTGTAGCAATTGTGCTGTACAGCTGGGAGCCTTGGAGAGCCACATCAAAGGCTTCACTGCACTGTTGCTCCTTGTCACAGCAACACAAGCTGTTCTGGTGGCTACCTTGTGCTTCAGCCTTCAAGCCTTGCTCCAAGCCCTTGCTCCTGTCTGCCAGCCTCCTGCCCAGCTCCAACTTGTTCCTGCTTCCATCCTTGTTCAGGTACCCTGTCTTACCAGGTACCTGAACCCATCCTCCCTGACTTTGTCTTGTTCCTGAACATGACTGCCATTTCTGTACCTGACCTTCAGAGGGTTTTCTTGGACTATGTGCTCTTGGACTCTGTTTGCTTGAAACTTGTTGTTTCACTGGCTCTTGACTGTGCAAAGAAGTGTCTCTTGCCCCTGCTGTGAGCTGAATCCTCCCTTCTTGCAGTAAAAGACTCACCAGTGCTTCTTGATAAACATATTTATTCTACATAGAAGTCTCTGAGCATACACAAAGTAAGAAGGTTGAACCCTCTTTGGCCCCCTTCACCTAAAGATTTGCTTATGAACCCTTATGTCCCAGTCTTGGGAGGGAGGAGCACTGTGTAATTGGGCACATCTGTGTTCTTCTCTCTGAGATCCCAGTTGGGCCACCCTGAGACTATGATGATGGACTTTTGGGTCCACCTCCTTAGGAGGCTGGAGTTCTCCATCTGATAGACTTCCCAGCTCTAAATCCCACCCCCTAGGTTGTTGTTACTCTTCTTCGTTCCCATGGGTGGGTTGACTAGGCCTCTTGACTGCCCTAGCAGGCACAGATGGGTACACAGAGCCTTGGACTGCAGCTGAAGCTGCATCCATTTCAACAACTATCTCATTATCAGAGCCTGACAGGACCAGTCAACTCCTCTTGGCTCATTCTGTATTCTCATTCTCAGCTCATTCTCATTCTCAGAGTCTGAGAAGCTCATTCTCAGAGTCTGAACTGTCAGTCCTGCCAAAATGGTGAGCTGCATGCCTGGAAATCTTGCCAGAATGCACACACACAACAGCCCTTGCCCTCTAAAACCTGGTACAAGTTTCCTCCCTTCATCTGTACCCTGGTCATGACAACTTGATTGTAACTGCCTACTGTTCATGCCCCAGATCTTATAGATGGTCGGTTGTGCAGTCCAAACCCTACTGTGGAATTTGAGCATGGTACATTTGGTTTTTAAAAACTACCCTATGTAACAGGTCTCTTCTATGATTTCCAAACTTTACCATGATTTCTCTGGTCATCCAAACCCAACATCATGGTTTTCATGGTCCTGGTAGGCAGCTACATAGTCTTCTGGGAAGAGCAGCAGCTGCTTGAAGAGCTGTTCCAGCACTCCAGAATGGGATGAAATGTCAGGTACAGTGACTGGTGGAATATGGCACATATAATATGTGCCAACAGTGGGATGACTGTGCAAGGACAGTGGAAACTGGCATAGTAGCACATCCAGGGAAAAAATTGCTCACTATGGAAACCACACAGGTTTGTTGGTCATGATGTGTGGACCCAGATGCTGACTTAGAATCTTAGGATTCTAGGATGCCAATGGATTTCAGAAAATTCAAATCATGAAGTAAGATGAGCATGTTGGACAATTGAATAAAATTCAACCTCTTGTACCATATGTTAATTTGATTTGGAAGAGGACATCATACATGCCTTTGGCAAATCTTTATCATGAATACAAATATGTTTTTTAGAGTTTCCTCCAGTAAAAATCTTTTTTTTTCACTTTACATTTATGGGTGATGATATATGGAGAAATGGATGGCTTGGATTCACTATTGGTAGCCAATTCTTGGCTGTTTCATGCAGAAAACTAGGGACCTGCTGTGGAAATCTGTATCTTTTTCTCTCTCTGTTTTGTGATACGCATGTTACTTTAATCATTGTAAATTAGATATAGTAAACCCCCTGCATGTGTTACACTGTGGTCATAGTATTGGGAACCAGGAGGTCAGGGCAGCAGTGGAGGATGCAGAATAAACATTCTACTGACATTCTACTGACATATTGCTTTTTACTGCTTGGGTGGCTTAGAACCACTTATATGTCTTATTCCTGCTGGCTTTACTGCAGCCGCTAGATGAAATATTTTCTTCTTTTAAGAATTAGGAGATGATTTCCAAACTGGTAGTTAAGAAAGGTTTTCATTTTGTTTCTTTGCTTGACATTCTTATTCTTGATGGTACTCGATGGCAAAAAATAATATTCTATACGAAGGGAGTCCCTTCGCTGGTGGAGCACTGTCTCCAACCTCACCACAGACATGTCCTTCCTCCTCCCCACAGCCATCCACGACCATCAAGACAGACAGGTCCTCTGTGTTCACCCACCCCTGGCAAGTCATTTCCTCAGAGGCCTCTGAAACATTGCCCACCCCACCCCCCGGTCCGGCCCCACACCCCTCCTGGAGCCTCTCTATGGTCTTACAATCCCTCACAAGGAGGCTCTTGTGAGGGATTGTAAGAGGAGCCCATGTCAAACCTCTACTTCCTTTCCTGGAAGACTGCGTTCCTCGTGGCCATTACCTCCGCCCGCCATGTCAGCGAACTAGCTGCCCTGTGGATCATTGCCCCCTTCACCACATTCCACAGGGATAAAGTCGACCTCCGTCTTGACCTGCATTTTGCTCCCAAGGTGACCTCCTACTTCCACGTCAATCAGGACATTGTCCTCCCTGCCTTCTTCCCCAACCCATCTACCACCATCAAGGCCACACCCCACCTCCTTAATGTCAGGAGGGACCTCACCTTCTACAGGGCCAGGACTGAGTGGCTGCACCACTGAGTGCCTCTTTGTATGCTACAAGATCCCCAGGGTGGGGGAGCACATATCCAGTCAAAGACTTTCAAAATGGGTCTTCAGTACTATTTCTCTCGCCTATGAGATAGCCAAGATTCCTCTAATAGAGCACCTGTGTGCTCACTCCACACATGCTTAAGCCACATCCACTGCACTGCTGGCGCCAGACAGGACTGTGCATTCAGCAGGGCAGTATTCCTTCAATCCTCTGGTGACAACAGCCCCCTCCTCCTGGATGGTAAGCTTGCTAGTCACCCATGTGTGTGATCACACAGAGACCACTGAGAAGAAAGGCAGGTTGCTTACCTGTAACTGTCATTCTTCGAGTGGTCATCTGTGCATTCACACAACAGGCCCTCCAACCCGCTGGCTATCATTGGCACACTGCCCTGCCTGGGCAGGGCATGGTCACCTCTGAATCCTTCACAGGTTCCTCAGATCCCTTGCATGCCTGGGACAGTGTGGTCTTTAGGCAACTGAGGGACTGGGTGGAACCCACCTCCCCTTATCCTACCATGGTGCTGAGCTTTGAAAGTTTTCTCCTATCAAGGCAAAGTCCATATGTGTGAATGCACAGATGACCACTCAAAGAACTGCAGTTACAGGTAAGTAACCTGCCTATCTCCAATTTTCTTGAAGAGATTTCTAGTCTTTCCCATTCTATTGTTTTCCATCATCATCATCATCATCATCATCATCATCATCATCATCATCATCACACTGTTCATTTAAGAAGGTCTTCTTATCTCTTCTAGCTATTCTCTGGAATTTTGCATTCATTTGGGTGTATCTTTCCCTTTCTCCCTTGCCTTTCACTTCCCTTCTTTCCTCAGCTATTTATAAAGCCTCCTAAGACAACCATTTTACTTACTTTCTTTTCTCTTTTCTTTTCTTTTCTTTTCTTTTCTTTTCTTTTCTTTTCTTTTCTTTTCTCTTGGATGGTTTTAGTTGCTTCTTCCTGTACAGTGTTGCAAACCTCTGTCTCTAGTTCTCTGTCCATCAGATCTAATCCCTTAAATCTATTTGTTACCTCCACTGTATATTCATAAGGAATATGATTTAGATTCAGACCTCAGTGGCCTAGTGGCTTTCCCTACTTTCTTCATTCATACAGTCACCATAAGCCAGAAACGACTTGATGGCATATAACCACAACAACAAACATCAGAACAAGTGCACACATGTGCATCAGCACTAATGTTCACTTATACTAATGTGCATTAGAACTAATCCAGAAGCACAACAAAACTCCGTTAAACAAAATCCAGTGTCATCAGTGAGTGAAAGATAGAACAAGACACCTGATAATCCAGGAAAACAGATGCAATGGAGTGAACAAAACTTCTACATCTGTATCCAAACATCATTATTTAAAAACAAAACTAAGTGAGCCCAAATCATATATTTGAGTACACATGAAGCACATAAACAAAAAAGAAACAGAGTCCCAAGTGTACAAAATTACCTGAGTATAATTTAGTAGTTGCATTCTTAAAAGAACAAAACTCAATAATAAACCAAGAAGGAACCACTCACGGTCTGTACAATAAAGCAGTAATTCTATAATCCCCATAAATCAAAACTCTGGTGAAAATTTCATGAAGTCCAACTTAATGTTACTAGTGGCATTTTGTTTTACATACAGCAAACCCTTCCCATTTCCATCTCTGAATATAAAGCACATATTCCTGTATCCTAACAGAAAAAAGCTCATGGAAAGCAAGTTTCTCATCTCCTCCTTTCTACCACAGCCATGGCAAAGCCTCAGCTATTTGTAAAGCTTCCTCAGACAGCCATTTTGCTTTCTTGCATTTCTTTTTGTTTGGGATGGTTCTAGTTGCTACCTCTTGTACAATGTTGCAAACCTCCATCCATAGTTAGAAACAGAGAAACAGAGTGAGTCAGAAGGGTCCTCCCAGGCCATCTAGTCTGACCTCCGGCACCAGCCGGCTCCGCTCACGACATGTCCATCATGTGCACATCCAGCCTATCCTTGAACACCCACACCGATGGGGCCTCGACATTCTTTAGGCACTCTATCAGGTCTAATTCCTTAAATCTATGATTTAGGTCATACCTGAGTGGCCTAGTGCTTTTCCCTACCTTCTTCAATTTAAGCCTAAATTTTGCAACAAGAAGCTCTTGATCTGAGACACAATCAGCTCCTGGTCTAATTTTTACTGACTGTATAGAGCTTCTCCATCTTTGGCTGCAGAGCACAGAGTCTGATTTCTGTGTTGGCCATCTGGTGATATCCTTTTGTAGCTTTGTCTCTTGGGTTGTTGGAAAAGAGTGCTTGCTATGACCAGTGTGTTCTCTTGACAAAATCCTGCTAGCCTGTTCCCTGCTTCATTTTGTACTCCAAGGCAAAACTTGCCTGCTATTCTGGTTATCTTTTGGCTTCCTACTTTAGCATTCCAATCCCCCATGATGATAAGGACATCATTTTTTGGTGTTAATTCTAGAAGGTGTCGTAGGCCTTCATAGAACCTGTCAACTTCAGCCTCTTCAGCAGCAGTGATTGGGGCATAGACTTGGACTACTGTGATGTTGAATGGGTTGCCTTGGATTCGAACTGAGATCATTCTGTCATTTTGGAGATTGTATCCCAGTACTGCTTTTCCTACTCTTTTACTGACTATGAAGGCTAGTCCATTTCTTCTGAGGGATTCTTGCCCGCAGTAGCATACCTGATGGTCATCTGAATTCACCCATTCCTCTCCATTTTAGTTCACTGATTCCTAAGATGTCAATGTTCAGTCTTGTCATCTCTTCTTTGACCACATCCAGCTTGCCTTGATTCATGGATCTTACATTTCAGGTTCCTATGGAGTATAGATCTTTGCAGCATTGGACTCTCCTTTCACCACCAGATACATCTGCAACTGAGTGTCCTTCCGGCTTTAACCCAGTCGCTTCATTCTTTCTGGTGCTACTAGTACTAGCCCTCTGGTCTTCCCCAGTAGCATATTCTGGCCAGGGCGACTTATTTTATATTTTATATTGTTTATATTGTTAATTTGTTTTATATTTTTAATGTATTATATTTTAATTAATGTTGTGAGCCGCCCCGAGGCTTCGGCGAATGGGGCGGCATAGAAATGTTTTAAATAAATAAATAAATAAATATTGGACACCTTCCGACCTGAGGGGCTCATCTTCCAGCGTCATATCTTTTTGCCTTTTGGTACTCTCCATGGGGTTTTTTATGGCAAAGATACTGAAGTGGGTTGCCATTTCCTTCTCCAGTGGATCATTTTGTCAGAGCTCTCTGCTATGACCTGTCCGTCTTGGGTGGCCCTGCACGGCATAGCTCATAGCTTCATTGAGCTACGCAAGTCCATTTGCCATGACAGGGCAGTGATCCAAGAAGGGGCTGTGTCCAAAAAATCATTTAAAAATGCAATTAAAAATACAATAGAGTACCACGAGGAGGTAACAATTGACTTTAATAATTAACTGTGGGATAAGTGTTGTACAAGAATTGTAAAGCAGGGATAATACATTTTTTTCTGACAGAATTTAGTCTTCAGTTTGTTCCATGAAATGGATGATGAGTCCTTCTGAAGTTATATTGATTTTTAAAATGTGTTTCTTAGAAGGCAATCTTGGAACTTTATTGACATGTTCTCCTGTAAGGCAGCACTGAGACTTCAAGATGCCACTGTATTCTGCAGTGGGCATGAATGATCTACCCCGTAGTTCTATGAACATGAAAATGAAGGTGCAGAAGGCCTCCACATGAACAAATGGACCCAAGAGTCATGTGAACCATGTCAATGACATCCGCAGTCATTCCCTTGGAGCAGCATGTACATGAAATAATGGCAGCCCTACTTTTTCCAGCAAGACTTCTAGTTGTCCATATCTAGACCACCAGTTGCTTCTAGGTTGCTCCAGCGTGGATGAAATGAAACATTCAGCCTCAGTCAGGATGTAGCCAGAAGGTCAGGGATCAAGAAAACCATTCTAGGGATATGTTTTCCAGAGTGCTGCAGCTTTTACTGAGCACCATGGGCTTTTAGGTGACAAGGGTTATTGTTAGGCAAGGAGAGAGCTGGAAGAGGCTAGACAGAATGCAGCCAGGGAACTTATAGATCTTGCAACTATGCACAGGTTGCTTTAAAAGCCAAAATACCTTGCAGATACAGTCCTTTTTAAAGGTTTTTAAAGGGGAAATGATAAAGCAGTGATAATAAAAAATAGGGTCCAGTTGTTTGGCAGGAAAAAGAATACAGAAGTGGGAACTAAATCCATCAGCATTTGTTAAGCTTAAAAAAAAAGATTTTTTTGTACATAGCTCTGGTGATTAGAAAGGGCTGACATTTTCCAGAGGAAAGCTGTTTCAATATGTGATTGCTGTGAATGAATAGCTTAGGATATTGGGTGGCCTAGACATGAAATAACAAACAAATAACTAAACATAAGTGTAAAAATTTCCTTCCAACTAGTTTGGTAATCAGAGCCAGCTCCAGTCACCTGGAGGCCTTTGGGCAAGGCACCCTAAATGTGCCCCCTCCCTCAGTACGTGACCTTTTCACCACCACTGTCAAAACTAGCTGCTACTGCTCCTCATTTTCATCATTGCTTTTAAGCAAGTGAATAGTAAACATCCAGGGACTGAATAGGCAGCACAGTTACTGCTGTTCCCTGGACAGAATGAGAAGCAGCTGAATGAGCTGATTGAAATGAGGAGGAAGAAAAGCAATTCTAAGGTCTCTCATTTGTAGGCCCCTGGGAGCCCTCCATGGACCATGGTTGTTCTTGATGCTGACCCTGTTAGTAATTCTCAAACAGTGTCCTCCACCCACTTTTCTGAGGGGTACATGAAATTCAAGGGAAGGGTAAGATGCTGAGGCATATGGAGCTTTTCTGTTACCCCATCCCTACATACTCCAGCCAAGATCTGGGCAGGGTGGATATCATCTGACAAGGACCCTTACTGATCCTCCTTGGTTGTGGAGGACACTTTGACTACACTTCTCTACCTCGTGTATATTTGGATGAAGGAGTCTCAGAGTCTGAGATGGTACTTTGCCCTGATGTGTAGAGGGGTGGGGGAAAGAAAATGCCTTACTATTCCTTTTATAATATGACTGTGGAATTGCTTTCCCAATTCTCACAGGGAGTGGTCTGTCAAGGTTTCTGCACATCCACCTGCACAAAATAATTTTCATCATTAAAAAATAAAATCCCAAATCATTTGGTGTGCATGTGTATTTTATCTTTGGAAGATTATTTGCTGGAAAATGACACCGAGACAAAGTGAACTGAAGTGTTCTGTCCTCTGTTCTGCTGAAAGTCCCCACACTGGAGAGCATTAAAAATGGAATTTCTGCTTCATTTAATTGCCTTGCTTTCATGGGATCATTTATATTAATCTTCCAAAAATCATGGCCCACTCTCACCAGTATACTTAGCAGCAATGCACACATTAAGGGAGAAGGAGAACTATGCTAAACTGATGTGCTTTATATTTTCTAAAATTAATTGTAGTATGATCTCTGCATTTCCAAAGTAACTGGTTTCAAAAATTATCAGTAGAAGTCCATATGCCGAAATTTGAGTTTGGTCTATGGATTCAAAATATCATTTGCTAATTTCTAAGACTTAAAAGAGGCAGTTACTTATTTTTATATGTTGCTCAGGAGCAGTGGTCCCCAAACCTTTTTGGGCTGTCACCCCTTTCTCCTGGGCAACAACCCAAGTCCCCCCATGCCTCTTTCTTTGTATTAGAGGAGCTAAGGTTGTTGTACCTTTGGTTAATTAATCAATATGCCTTGCTTACCCAGCCTCTCTCTCTCTCCCCCTCCTCCCTCAACTCTGCTTTTGCCAGGACCTCAGGAGTGGGGAGATGTGGTGGATGGCAGCTCATGGGGCTGCGGGGAGGCAAGGCAGGCTCCTTGGCAGTTCTATTTTATAAACTTTTGTCTTTTCATTTTCTTTGTTTTGTTGTAGTAATCAGTACGTACTCCTAGTGCTCCCCTGCTGCCCCCTTCCCCCCACCACCAGATCTTTCCACTACCCCCAAGGAGGCAATACCATCTACTTTGGGAATCACTGCTGTAGAGCAAGTGCCTGACCTAGATTGGGATCCTAGTGTGGAAGACAGGGAAGCACATTAATCCAAAAGCATTGAACTCAGGCCCTCCTGAAATCCTTATCTGGCCAGTGCCCTGCCCTACCACCGATGCTTAGATGACTATACCTCTTCCCATGTTGCCAGATTGTTCCCATTTTCTCCCAACTACCAGTCATTTGCTGGTTTCCTGGATCTTGCCCTGCCCTGCCCTGCCCTGCCCTGCCCTAAAAGTTGAAGGTGCCATTCCTAAGGCTTAGCTACTTGTACTCAGAGCTTTACACTACAATATCCTGGGGTGAAGGGGGGCTGTAATTGCTATTACTAGTATTTATAAACTAGTTAACATAATGTACTCTGCTAAGTGGTTCATCTATAACTTGGCTCCATGATATGTAAAATCATAAAATGCCCTCACTAGGTGAATTGGTTCCAGAGCTCCAACTATAGGAAAATTACTAGAAAAGCACACATTATAATGTATAGTTCGTGGGCTACATCCCACAAATTCAAGAAACTCAGATTCCATATAAGCTTAGAAGTTTTATTTAAACAAAGACTGCTTTGGAGACCTTTGCAGTCCCAGGCTGCAACCATTCTGTCCTCAGGCCAGAGCAAGGGAAACTAGCTGTTAACTACAGCTACATTCTGGTTCCTGACTCCAAGCAGAGCAGAGCAAGCTGCCCCAGCTGGTCTAGGGCCTCTGAGATACAAGCAGCCAAGCTCCCAGGAAGTGAGTGACAAGGGAGAACAAACAGGAGTTTGGCAGAGGAAGTCCAGGGAGAGGTCCCTAACATTTCTTCCCCACCCTCGTTTTGCTTCTCTTCCTTATTTTCACCTTAAATCCCCCACTGCACGCGGTGGCACAAGCAATGCACCAAGAAGACTCCACAGTGGCACCCTGCAACAACTGCAACTGCTGCACACTCGTACCCCTGTTACAGGAACAAGTGAGAGCACTGGAGCAGCGAGTGTCCACCCTCCGGGCAATAAAAGAAAATTAAGAGTTTCTAGACAGAGTGTATTAGAAAAGTATATGTCACTACTTCAACCAATAAGGTTCTTACAACAGCTTATAAATAAATTAAAACAATAAAATTTACAGTCATATACAATACAGTAAAAACTAGGTAACTTTGTTGAAGATTTTTTAAACGATTTATAATGCATTAAGAACATATTTTTCATCTGCAATTGCCAACTGAACCTTCCTGGGAAGAATATTCCAGAGCCCAGAAGGTAGGGGAGCTGCCAGGAAGCATTCTTTATTGGTGTTTTGTACAGCTGGTAAACTATTAAACCTTCTATCTGCTATTGAACCTGCTCATTGAACTTAAACAATAAGCAAAGTAGATTTAAATGTTTTAAATATATTATGAACTCGTCAAGGAAAAGCAATATGCAAGATGATCAAAGAAAAAGTTAGACTCTTAAAAGGAAATGGAAATAGCAGCTAATCAGAGGCAGGCTTCTGCACTCACATTAGCATACCTTCAAAATGCAGGTAGCATGGTCTTTCTAGATAAAGGAATTATTTGAGAAATGTGGCAGATGATTGATAAAAAGAATCTGTAGAATATAGTCATGCCTGCTGCTCCTTTTAATGGTACATATTTTAGACTAAATAAGTCTGGAGAACAAGATAGGATTCCTTTTGATCGTTAGAAAATATTATCATACCTCATGCAAAATGTAAGACATAAGCACTCAGGTAATGTATGCTAGGAAAGAATGTGCTTTCATTAAAAGAGAAAGCACCCCTATGGATTCATTTTCAAGCTACTTCAAACACATTCTCCATTCCCCAATAACTTTAGGCAGTCTTCAGAAAAGTGTATCAAAGCACTCCTAAATGATTCAAAGGTACTTGTCTTATGTATTTTAAGATGGCCGAACTGACCTGAAATAGTCTGTTGAACTCAGATGCAGGGGGAAAAAAAACCAATGACATTTTAAGATTCTTGATGTTGCAAAAATGAATGAATAAACTTAATATATTTCAGGCTTAACAATTTCTTCTTAGAAATTTGCCTGGCATGAACATAGATTACAAACAAGGAAAATGGGCAGGTATGGCTTTATTCTGTTCTCTTTTGGCATTTCTTCAAAGTAAAAAAGAACAAAATGGAAATGAAAAGCTACACACCAATTCATAGGAGAACTACAATTCAATAACTTGACTTCAAAACAGTGGAGAAGGGAATTTTATTACAGAAGGCAAGCCATAGCTACTAAATATCACCAGAATCTACTGGTGACTGACCCCTAGAAACAAAGCTA
This sequence comes from Varanus komodoensis, assembly GCF_004798865.1. Classification (NCBI taxonomy): domain Eukaryota; kingdom Metazoa; phylum Chordata; class Lepidosauria; order Squamata; family Varanidae; genus Varanus; species Varanus komodoensis. Next base: position 432,299 of record NW_025336100.1, on the reverse strand, counting down.
AACATACCCTGCAACCCAAAAAGAACAAAAAAACACCCTGTAAACACCCTTGATCTTCCATAGGGAATACAATCTCAGCTAGAACTAGTTGTAGACCATCGCTTGGACCCTAATTATGCAAGCCTTAGAATGCCTAAAAAGGAGGTTTTTACAAAAAGAGAAAATACTGGAATGAAATTTAAGCCACTTTTTGCTGCTGCAGAGGCTTATTGGTATTTGTATAGCACTTGATAATTTTTCAAGTACTGTTGTGCTGAAGTATTCAATCAAGCCACTTTTTAAAGCACTTTTTGTTGGAAGGAATGTTACAGGAAGATGTAATAAAATTGGGCTGAATATTATCAACACCCCCTTTATGGATCACTGCCTTGTCCTGGTGAAGGGAATTGCTTTACAATACTTGTACAACACTTATCCCACAGTTAATTATTACCTCCTCGTGGTACTCTATTGTATTTTTAATTGCATTTTTAAAATGATTTTTTGGATACAGAGCCCCTTCTTGGATCACTGCCTTGTCGTAGCGAAGGGACTTGTGTAGCTCAATGAAGCTATGAGCTATGCCATGCAGGGCCACCCAAGACAGACAGGTCATAGCAGAGAGCTCTGACAAAATGTGATTCACTGGAGAAGGAAATGGCAACCCACTCCAGCATTTTTGCCATAAAAAACCCCATGGAGATTACCAAAAGGCAAAAAGATATGACGCCGGATGATGAGCCCCTCAGATTGGAAGGTTTCCAATATGCTACTGGGGAAGAGCAGAGAGCTAGTACTAGTAGCACCAGAAAGAATGAAGCAACTGGGTCAAGCCGAAAGGACACTCAGTTGCAGATGTATCTGGTGGTGAAAGGAGAGTCTGATGCTGCAAAGATCTATACTCCATAGGAACATGAAATGTAAGATCCATGAATCAAGGCAAGCTGGATGTGGTCAAAGAGGAGATGACAAGACTGAACATCAACATCTTAGGAATCAGTGAACTAAAATGGAGAGGAATGGGTGAATTTAATTCAGATGACCATCAGGTATACTACTGTGGGCAAGAATCCCTCAGAAGAAATGGAATAGTCAATAAAAGAGTAGGAAAAGCAGTACTGGGATACAATCTCCAAAATGACAGAATGATCTCAGTTCGAATCCAAGGCAAACCATTCAACATCACAGTAGTCCAAGTCTTTGCCCCAACCACTGGTGCTGAAGAGGCTGAAGTTGACTGGTTCTGTGAAGGTCTACAACACCTTCTAGAATTAACACCAAAAAATGATGTCCCTATCATCATGGGGGATTGGAATGCTAAAGTAGGAAGCCAAAAGATAACTGGAATAACAGGCAAGTTTGGCTTTGGAGTACAAAATGAAGCAGGGCACAGGCTGGTAGAATTTTGTCAAGAGAATACAATGGTCATAGCAAACACTATTTTCCAGCAACCCAAGAGATGACTCTACACAGACATCCCCAGATGGTCAGCACAGGAATCAGACTGACTATGTGCTCTGCAGCCAAAGATGGAGAAGCTCTATACAGTCAGTAAAAACAAGACCAGGAACAGACTGCGGCTCAGATCATGAGCTTCTTGTTCCAAATTCATGCTTATACTGAAGAAAGTAGGGAAAAGGACTAGGCCACTCAGGTATGACATAAATCATATCCCTGATGAATATACAGTAGAGGTGACAAATAGATTTAAGGAATTAGGATAGACAGAGTGCCTGAAGAACTATGGACAGAGGTTCACAACATAGTACAAGAGGCAGCAACTAGAACTATTCCAAAGAAAAAGAAATGCAAGAAAGCAAAATGGCTGTCTGAGGAAGCTTTACAAATAGCTGAGGAAAGAAGGGAAAGGCAAGGGAGAAAGAGAAAGATACACCCAACTGAATGCAGAATTCCAGAAAAATGCTAGAAGAGACAAGAATGCCTTCTTAAATGAATAGTGCAAAGAAATAGAAGAAAACAATAGAATAGGGAGGACCAGAGATCTCTTCAAGAAAATTGGAGATATGAAGGGAAGGTTTCATGCAAAGATGGGCATGATAAAGTATATAATTTCTATACCAACCAACAGGTGAAGCTGTCTGGGCAGTTCACAACAACATATTTAAAAACAATATAAATATACCAATTAAAACGGGGTCCTCAAACTTTTTCAACAGGGGGCCAGTTGAAAGGTGTGGGCAATGGGCACGGGCAGCCAAGGCAGTGCGGGCAGGGGGCGCAGGCTGGGCTGGGGCAGGGGATGTGCAGGCATGGACAGTGAGGCAAAGGCGGGCGTGCACGGAGATAGTTTTCTTCAAGTGAGTCCAAAACTATTTCCTTGTGAGCAAGCCACCACTGGGCACATGCACGGAGAGGTGCCAGCTTGCTCGCAAGGAGATCCTTTTCTCCAAGCGAGTCCAAAATGATATCTGCACGAGCAAGTCACTGCCTCGCCACATGCACGAGAAACCTCTATGGTGGGCCGGATAAATGGGCATGGCTGGCTGGATCTGGCCCATGGGCCGTAGTTTGAGGATCCATGAATTAAAATATATTAAAACATCATTAAAAGTTACAGTATGAAATTTAAAACCAAATAAAAAACAGAAAAATAAAATAAAAATTACATGTTTTAAAAGACTCAGTTAAACCCTGTCTAACAACCAGCAGATCCCAGCAACTAATTAAATTCCCTACAGTAAAGGATGATCCTTATTCTGGTACTGAAAAGATAGTAAAGTTGGCCCCAGCTGGTCCTCAGTGGGGAGCTTATTCCATAACTGGGGGGCTACTGCTGAAAAGGTCCTTCTCCTTGTTGCCACCATGCAAGCTTCTCTCAGAAGTGGCAATCAGGGAAAGGCCCCAAAGCCTGATCATAGTATTCAAGTAGATAGAAGTTAGGAGAGGCATTCCATGGTCCCAAGTCATGTAGGGTTTTATAGGTCAAAACCAGAAAACTGAATTGAGTTTGGAAACTTATAGGCAACCAGTGCAAGCAGGCCAGAATTGGTGTTATATGATCAGACCATCTGATAACTGTTATTAATTTGGCTGCTGCATTTTACACAAGTTGCAGCTCCAAATAGACTTCAAGGATAGCCCAACCACTGGTCTCCATCAAAACGTCCTTAGACTTGATAAATATTTCTAGTTCCTTCATTGCTGCCCTTCCAAGTCTCAGTCTTCTGCAAATTTCATGGCTGCAGTCTTCCTTTGAATTAGTGATTGAGTAGAAACAAAACAGTCCTTAGATTTAGTTCTGCTCTATGGGCAGTGAAGAATAAGCCTTTGTCTGCCTCTGTACAGTAGGCTTTCAGATGCTGGAAGAACGCTAGCCACCTCATTCATCTCCATGCTGAATATATACAGATCATTCAATCTTTCCTCACAGTACTAGTTTTCCATACTCTTGGCCATCTTTTTTCCCCTCTGACTCACTTTCTAACATGTTTGGAAGGGCAGGTTGACATATTCCAAGCAACCCAAAGCATGTTTACTTTAAAGTAAAACTTCTTGTATTCAATTGAATTTCTCCTATGTAAGCTTTAATAAGAATCTTCTAATTTAATCCTAAGAATGGGTGTAAAAATGGCTGATAAGAATATGAAAAAGTAAAATGAGTAGTTCAGGCACCTCTAGAACCCTAAACCCTGATGAAGCAAAAAGCTTTCCTCCCTCTACTAAAGACACTCTCCACAGACTCAGATCCTATTCCCTACAGCTGCTTTCATAATCTGGTGCTCTCCAGATGTTTTGGACAGTGGTACCCATCATCCTCAGCAAGCATGTCTGATGATCATGAATACTGGGAGTTGCCATGCAAAACATGTGAAAAGCACCAGGTTGGAGAAGACTGCTCTGGAGAGTGGTCAGTAATGCATCTAAGATGAAGAAATAATTTCAATACAACTTAGGCAAGTCATGTGAAACAGCAAGTGCTAGAATAATGACAGCACTAGAAACAGAGCAAATCAGAAGGGGTCTCCCGGGTCATCTAGTCTGACTCCCAGCTCCAGCTGGTTCTACTCATGACATGCCTGCCATGTGCATGTCCAGCCTATCCACCAATGGGCTTTCAACCACCTCCCATACCCTAGGCATCCTCACTGTCAGGAAGTACAGTGGTACCTTGGTGCACAAACTTAATCCATTCCACGACTCTGGTTATGACCCAAATTGGTTGTGACCCAAGTCAAATTTTCCCATAAGATTCAATGTAACTAAGGTTAATCTGTTCTGTAACTATTTTTTTTTAAATCAGAAATTCTGAAACAAAGTGACAAAGAACAAAGTAACAAAGTACTGTACAGTACAGTGGAGAACACTAACCTAGGTGGGGGGTAGATTATTGTTTTGAGGGAGAGTCCCCCTCCATAAGAACATTGGGGAGATCTCTTTAAGGGGTTTCCTTTCTTTTCTCTTAGCTGCAGGGTCAATTTTGCTGAAAAATGTCAATTGTCACTTGTTTAGGTCAGACTAGATGGCCTGGGAGACCCCTTCTGACTCGCTCTGTTTCTATGTTTCTATGTTTTTTCCTCCGCTGCATAACCCTCTGGAAATGAGAGACCACGTTACTGTTCATCAGATTCAACACTCTGTTCATTACATTTTTGTTGGGGTAGTGTTTTTCAAAGAAACCCTGACATGGGTGCGCTCCTACAGGAAAGATGGGCGCAATCTCGGCCATCTCCCCCCTCCCCAACCAGCATGATCGCGGCCATCTCCCCACCCCCCCGAGAGGGGAGATGGCCAGGATCACAGTTCCGTTTGTGCAGGGAAGACATGCGTGATCACGGGTGTGCTCCAGCAGGAAAGACGGGCACAGCACAGCCATGATCATACATGTGTTCCCTGCACGAATGCGACTGTGAGCGTGGCCATTTCCCCACTCAGGGGGCGGGGAAATGGCCACAATCATGCTGGTTGTGGGGGGCAGGGGGGAATGGCTGAAATTGCGCCCATTTTTCCTGTAGGAGTGTGCCCATGATCACACATGTCTTCCCTGCAAGAACACAACTGTGATTGTGGCCATCTCCCCACTTGGGGGGTGGGAGATGGCTGCGATCTTGGTTGGCACCCAAAGCAGAGTTCGTGACCCAAGTCAAAATTTTCATGAAATTTTTGTTCGTGACCCAAAGCATTCGTGACCCAAGGCGTTCGTGAGCCAAGGTACCACTGTACTTCCTGGCATCCAAACTGAACCTTGGTCCCATGAGCTTTGCTTCATTGGAATGCATCCTATCCAACTCTGTAGGGGAAAACAGGTCTCTACCTACCTCCGTGTGACACCCACTCATGTACCTCCATGTCGCCAAAAGATCTTCTTGGAGTCTCCTCTTCTCCAGGCTGAAAAAACCCAGTTTCCTCAGTCTCACCTCATATGGCTTTCCCTGCAAACCGGCCACCTTCCTTGTGGCCTTATGCTGCACCAATTATAACCTGGCTATATCCTTCCTGTAATGAGGAGACCATAAGTGAACACAACATTCCAGTTGCAGGCACACAAGAGTCACATAAAGTGGTAGCAAAACCTCTTTCAATCTAGAAACCACGCTTCTGGCTATGCAACCAAGGGTGGTGTTCACCCTCTTGACTACTGTGTCACACTGCTGACTCATGTTTAGCCTGCAGTCCAGCAGTATTCCAAGATCCCTTTCACAAGTGCTGCTCTCCAGTCACTTGTCCCCTAACTTGTACTTATGACTCCCATTCTTATGTCCCAAGTGAAAAACCTTGCACTTATCTGCATTGAATGCCATCCTGTTGTCCCTGGCCCACTTCCATAGTCTGTCCAGATCCTTTTGGATGCAGAGTACCTCAATTGTAGCCGCCATCCCACATTTTAGTATCTGCTGTGAATGTGATCAGCAGACTTTTCACCTCTTCTTCCAGGTCATTGATGAAAAGACTGAACAGGATCGGTCCCAGGACAGAGCCCTGAGGGACCCTGCTCATCACTGGCTTCCATCCCAGTGATTCCACACTAATAGTTACCTTCTGCTTTTGGACTGTCAGTAGTGCTCTAATCCATTGGACAGTGCACTGGTCTATTCCAAAACTCCTCAGTTTCCCAACCAGGATATCATGGGGCACTTTGTCAAAGGCCTTGCTGCAATCCAGGTAAACCACATTCACCACTTCCCCTCCATCTAGCCACCTTGAAACCTTGTCACAGAATTCCACAAGGTTCATCTGGCCTCCAAACATCTGATATAACATCCGTAAAACAACTGTATTGCATTTGCTCACTTTGGCTTGTTTCTCTCTCTTGTTCTTTGGCTTATTTTCATATCCCATGCTCCAAATAAAGTTTTAGTGGAGTTGCATGATGTTTCTTGAGTATAATTACTATATTAATGCTTTTCAGTTCTCAGGACCTTCTACTATTTGATGTAGGTTTCATGGAATGTGATAAGCAAAAAGAGTTTACACAACAGTGCACAGATGTGTTGCAGCCCTGTATGTTGTCTTTGTGAATTACAACCACAAACTGCTGCGCAGCTTTTGTTTCCCACCCTTGGAAAAATTTCTGCAGACAAGCATGAGATTAAAAAATGTCTCAGAACAATACAATCACTGATATGGCAATTTTTGTTCTTGAGTTTAATTTGGTCTACAGTGTTGATACTGATGAATATTTAAAGCAACTCTGGAATCTTGGGAAAGTAGAGTTGGAAGACGCCGAGAAAGGTCATCATGTCCAACCTGCGGTCAGCAGGCCATGCTGAAAAGGTGTAGGACACGAATGATCAACTAAAGGTAGGCGTGCACATGTCAGACATGTCATGAGCAGAGCTGGCAGGAGCCAAGGTTCAGACTAGATGGCCCAGGAGGCCCCTTCTGACTCTCTCTGCTCCCATGTTCTTATGTTTCTATGTTTAAAGTAATTTTTGAGATTAATTTGGAGATTTTAATTGTAGAAATAAATAGAAAATTATTCATGCAGGTTCCATATAGTCTTTCAGTTGTGTAACAATCTCTTCTTTTCAGCAGAAAGCATGTTATTATTTAACCAGATGTATTACACTACTGGTTTTATTACTAGGCTGTTATTTCTTTGGACTAACACAGCTACCTCTCTGGACATAAGAAATTTGTTAGTCTTTAATGTGATACAAGCTTCATTGTTACAGAAGCATGGTACCTTGATAGAGGCATTTTATAAGATAGAGGAGTCTCTTAGAAATAACTAGTGCAGTGTCTCAGCTGCCCTCCTGAACAGAGCTTCAGTCTCAAATGCTTGAAAATGCTGTTACACCCATCTTCAAGTACATCATCCCACCCTAATGTGTAGATACACATAGGGAGTAGACTATTTAAGATGGTGGTACCAGAAAGTGGATAATCATCACTGGGGGAAGCAGATAACAGAAGAAAGCAGAGGTCCTGCAACTGGAAGCACATCAAGAGGACCTTACCTGGCTTCCTCCTACAAAAATAAGTAAGTAAACAAATCTCTCTCACACACACACACACACACACCCCAAGCAAACCTGGAGCTAGGGCTGACTATAATCATGTTTCTTGGAAACAGTAGAATCATTAAAAGACGTCAGTGATTTACCAGAAAAAAAAGTGTGAACACAAGGGGAGGGGGGCAAAGTATAAAAAACAAATCTCTGTGATGCATCCAGTTCACATAATGCATTCACATAATGCAGGACACCCACTTTCCATCAATCACCCTTAGCTCTACCCAACATTATATCCCAAATTATTCCAGAAGGTTGCAGTGAAAACTGTGTGCCAGTCTTGTACATGTGGAAGTGCCCCCTCCTATGTAAAGTTGCCATTGGATACACTTCTCCAGGGGAAATCTTTGTCCTACTGCTTATCAACCATATGCAGAGAGGAGAGGAGAGGAGAGGAGAGGAGAGGAGAGGAGAGGAGAGGAGAGGAGAGACCAGATAAAAAGTTCTTTCTATAAAATGTACATTTTTTCCCTAGAGAAATGTGTTAAAAAGATTCCCCCTGCCCCATGGAAGGACTGGCTCATTTCCAAGCAGCAGTTATCACAGTAGGAAAGATGCTAACTTGTAATTAAATAACATCTCTACAGCCATGATAAATGGACCTGTGATTGGACCAATTGGGATTTCATGGTCTGAAGCCTTATGAATTTGTCAGTTCTGTTCAATTGTTTCCTGCAAAGTGACTCCATCAGATTGTTCATGTTATCTGGAGGAGGGCAGAGGAAAAAAGGAAAGAACCTAAAATTAGATTGTGTACAGACTCTAGGCAATTGGTCCTTGTCCAGAATCATTTTTTTTATCTGTTGATAGATTCATGTGGTAATAGTTACAAACTCATTTGTGGCTAGTCACAGCCCATTAACCATCTGTTCCTCTATTACACAAACTTCTTTATATAATGTAAGTATTTAATTTTACTATATCTATTAAGCATTTTTCTTTGACATAATAAGGAGCTATTGTGAATGTGGTCAATGGGCCACATAAAAGCTATCATATTTTTAGGGAATAACTTCTTTGTGAGGTACAATACCCGGAGTAGCTTCTGAATAGCTTTAAGAAAAATAGTCTTCTAAAGGAAATAGTCATTCTAAAGGAAATTAGAATGATTAAAAGAAGAATGTGCCATAGCTTGAGATAATTAATGCTAAAATGCAGGACAGCCTCAAAAATGCTTTACTTTTTACTGTAGAACTCAGTGTACTGATCAATTTTGACTGCAATTGAGCAGCACCAAATCTCATTTCTTCTTAGCAGTTCTTACCAAGGGCTGTTTTTTTCAGGTTTGTCAGTCAGCCTTATAAATCATACTTCAGTCAACTATTGAGGGTACTTTAGTGGAAAGCCAAACAGGATTCCCCACTCCCACTACCAACTGTGCTAAAAACTCTGCCCAGTAATTCCCTGATCCCAGAACCCTGGATCAGAAACTGGATTCAGCACACAACAAACCCAAGAGTTGGGGGGAAATGGATAAAATATAAGGGTGGCGGGTATTAAAATAGTTAAAAGGGATTAAAAGGAGGAAAGGGGGGAAGGGAAGGGGATTTGGAGAGCAGCAGCAACAAAATTTACAGCCAACCAAAGACTCCCACCTCCTAGCCTTGTTGGCTCACTCAGACATAAAATAACAAAGCTCAGCCTAGCCTCAAATACTCAAATACTATACCAGCATTAGGCATAAGCAGTGCAGGGTAGCACAGTTTTCTTCATTATGGAGTTTAGCAACAAAATCTGAACTTCTCCTTGAGCCTTTGTAGGTGTCAGGCTTTTATTCCCCAGGTCAGCTGACGCATGAGGTGATGGTCCATAATAGACCAATTACCCCTTCTTGCAGCTATCTCCTGTGTCCCTGGGTTGTAATTTGTGATATCTCTTCATTATACATAACAAGAGTTGAGCCAAGCCTACCATGACCTTGGGCACCAGCTTCCTGTAAGGCTGGCACCTGGATATTTCAGTATTTTACCCCTTATGTCAGTTAACCCTTTCCTGCCCCTCCAAGTTATTAACTGGTTCATGTTACAGATACTGCAGCACTATAGTTAAACATTCTAAACTGACTCAAAATCCACTGTAAGCCTAGTTTTGCACAAACATTGTGCACACCCAAAGTAAATATTCCCAGCTGGTAAGGAAGAAAGGTAGTCTGTCCTTTACAGCAGTTTGGATCCAATGGAGGCTTCTGCCCTATGTGTATGAAGGGCACAATCCTGTGAAAAAGCATACATTGCCCAGCTTAGTTGGCTGGGGCATGCTGGCAGGTGTAGGCCTTTTCTTCTGTCTAAATTTGTATAGAATTCTACCTTATGTACATGGGCCTCCTGCAAGTGCATTTCACTACCAACAGGAGACCAGTTGTTAGGCAACTCCCACTTGTAGTATAATGGAGAGGAAGGGGGGAAGAAGATGTCATGATTAACTGTAACATCCCATCATTTTCATTATCATCTCACTGTTGGCAGCAACAATAACAAACTAATGTATATCATGCCTCAATGAGTAATATACATTTGCAGCAGCAAGCAACCTGTTGTTGTGGCTTGTTAGCGACAAGGTTCCAATTAGGTAGTCAGAACCGATCCCACCTATTCAACAATCCTCCTGCTATGGGGGAAAATTGGGACATATTGGACAGGAAAGACTCATACAGTTATCCCAAGCCAAGTGGTTGGAGTACCCATACATGCTCTCCAACCGTGTTGTTAGCTGAGTTCTCCTTCCCAGCAGTAGCAGTCTCACCAGCACTTCTTGCCAAACATTTTATTGTACATGAAAGCCTCTGAGCATACACAAAGCAAAATGTTGAACCCTTTCTGGCATTCTTCACCTAAAGCTTTGCGTATGAGTCCTTCTGTGCCTGTCCCTGGGAGGAGGAGCACTGTAGAACCGGGCATGCCTTCACTCCTCCCTCTGAGATCCCTATTGAGCCATCCTACAACTCTGACAATGGACTATTGAATCCACTTCGTCAGGAGGCTGGAGTTTCCCATCCGATAGACTCCCCATCTCTAAATCTCCCCCTTCAAGATGTTGTTGCTCTTCCTCATTCCCACGGGCAGGTTGATTGGGCCCCACGACTGCCCTTGAACTAATCTCTTAATCAGCAGGCACAGGTAGGAACCCAGCACCTTGAACTGCAGCTAACACCACAAACTGCATGAAACCGCACTGTAAATTCAGTACCAAGAAAAGTATAGTTCTTATATAATGGAAAAATAGGGCATGGAATTCAGTGCCACAGAATGTCATCACTGGCTTCAATAGAAGGGATTTAAAAGGGATACTAAGAAAAATTGTGCAGGAAAGGTCTATGAATGGCTATTTCTCTTGATGGTTGTATGGACCTTCAGCTTCAGAAGCAACTAGTGCTGGGTTGAAGCTCTGGACTAGCTCATGTATCTACATGTTGGTGGTTATTTGGAGGTACCTAATGCCTTCCAAAGATCACATACACCATGGCCCACCACACAAGAACCTGCCAGTGAATCTGACTACCTTTGCAACTCCCACTCACATGTACCCTCCCAATTCCTCTCTTCCTGTTAATCTCCTTTCTGTTGTATGTCACTGCTGTTTGGTTTACTTTCGCTAACAAGTATGATCATAGACAATAATATGTCACATGAATGACAGAGCTACCTGGTGTTCTATGTGGTCAGCCACCTAAATGCGCCTGCCAGAACAATGCCCAGAAAAATGCTTTGGCAGCTTTACTCAGAAGGCCAACTGTGGAGTGCATCAGCACCTTCATAGGCCCCAGGATGATGCCAGTAATGGCAGTGGTACAGGGAAAAGGGTAAAAGGAAATTCTAGAGGACATCCAGGGTGCTTGGCAAGCTGCAGTACATGCAGGTTGCATACCTGTAGCTGTCGTTCTTCAATTGGTCTGTGCATTCATGCATATGGGTGCTGTGCCTGCACAGTGCCTCATTTGGGAAATTTTCTCTAGCTCAGCCTAGAACTTTCTGTGGGAGCCACCTTCCCCTTACATAAAAGGTGGGCTCCCACCATTTTGTCAGTTCCCTTTGCTATCAGTGTGCTCAATCATTCTACTGTGGAATATTTATTTTTATTTATTTATTTATTTATTTATTTATTTATATCCTGCCTTTTTCCTACAAAGGGCTCAAGGCAGTTTACATCTCCTCCTCCATCTTATCCCCACAACAACAACCCTGTGAGGTAGGTTGGACTGTGAGTCTGTGACTGGCCCAAAGTCATCCAGAAGGCTCCATGGCTGAGCGAGGACTAGAACCCAGATCATCTGAGTCCCAGTCCCATGCTCTTAACCACTACACCACACTGAAATAAATTTCAATAATGGAATGCAGTGGTTGTCATGTCTCATTTATCTGTAATCACTGATACCAACGTGGGGCCAGTGGGTGGGTTGAGCACAGATAGCCACTTGAAAAACTGCAGTTACAAGTATGCAACCTGCATTTCTTTGTTGTGGTTTCTGTGCATCACACATATAGGTGACTGGCAAACATCCCTTTATGGTGGTGGGAGGGGTCATTGTGAGGAGACAGAGGGGCTCAGCCCTTTTCCTGGGGCCTTCCACAGGGCCGGACCGAAGGCAACAGGGCGTGGCTGGGAATCCATGTGGGCAGAGCAATTTGCAAGGAAGCAGCAACCAGGGGATATGAGCGAACACGCAGCTGTACGGGATTGTGGACTGAGGCAGGGACAGCTGGGTTGAGGGGAGTGGTGCACGAGAAGGAAACATAAAGAGGCGGCAGAGGAAGGACCAGGGGAGGAGAGCGAGATGGCTAGAGACGGCGAGATAGCAAAGAGCGTGGAAACACACGTGTGTTGGAGGAAGAGCTGGTGTGGTTGCTGCTGGCAGGCAGGCCAGGGCAAACTGCGAACAGAGACTGGGCAGCGCTACTGCTGGGACAGCGCAGTTCATTGCCATAGCAACAGGGAGGAAGGGGGCTGGAGCAGGTAAGGGCAAGGCGCTGCAGGAAGCATGCTGTGGAACTGTAATAGAAGAATAAAGGCCTGGTGAGTGCACCAGTTTTCTTGTGTTGCTCTTCATGGAGAAGACGGGAAAATGGTGCTTTGGCCCGCAGCCCCCTCCTGATGCAGTCATAGTCATATAGTACATATATAGGAGAATAATCATGCAAGTCATCATACTGTGTGCCTCGCAGTTTGTCAACTAATATACATCATTATATGCGCTAGACAGTGTTAGGTTAGTGAGGACAGCAGTATGGGTATGCACATTATACACATATGCCTGTGCACAGTAATCATAGTCCATTGCATGTTCCCCCATCTTTTTTTTTTAAACTGGGTCCATAACATTACAACAGCAATGGCAGAAGACCCTATGGATGTTGCAGTTATTGTAGTATGGAGGATAGCACTGCCCTCCCATAAGAACTGTCCTTTCTCACTCTAATGTCCATTTTGTAACGTCTAGTAAATGTCGACAGTGTAGACCAAGTTGTTGCTTTGCACAGTTCCCAGATTGAAAGACCCGCATGTAGAGCAGTAGAGATTGAAACACCCCCTGCTTGCAAATTGTCTGGTAGGAGTAATGACAAGAGTTCATATGCCAACCTGATGGTTTCAACAATCCAACGGGCTAATCACTGCATTCTGACCAGGTCCCCTTTCAAATGATCTGCATATTTCACAAACAGGTGCTTTGTCTTGCAAATGCCCTCCATTCAGGACTGATAGAATAATGTTGTTGTTGTTAGTCGCGAAGTCGTGTCCGACTCATCAAACCCATGGACAACATTCCTCCAGGCCTTCCTGTCCTCCACCATCCCCTAGAGTCCACCGAAGCTCACACCAACTGCTTCAGTGACTCCATCTAGCCACTTCATTCTCTGCCGTCCCCTTCTTCTTTTGCCATCTATTAGGCTCTTCTCCAGGGAGTCCTTCCTTCTCATTAGGGGGCCAAAGTATTTGAGTTTCATATTCAGTATCTGGCCTTCTAAAGAGCAGTCAGGGTTGATCTCCTCTAGGACTGACCGGTTTGATCACCTTGCAGTCCAAGGGACTCACAGGAGTCTCCTCCAGCACCACAATTCAAAGGCCTCAATCCTTTGGCACTCAGCCTTCCTTACAGTCCAACTTTCACAGCCATACATTTCAACTGGGAAAACCATAGCCTTGACTATACGCACTTTTGTTGACAGGGTGATGGCTCTGCTTTTTAGTATGCTGTCTAGATTTGCCATTGCTTTCCTCCCCAGGAGCAAGCGTCTTTTAATTTCTTGGCTACAGTCCCCATCTGGGGTGCTCTTGGAGCCCAGGAAAATACAATCTGTCACTACCTCCATTTCTTCCCCATCTATTTGCCAGGAACTGAGAGGACTGGATGCCATGATCTTAGTTTTCTTAATTTTGAGTTTCAAGCCAATTTTTGTGCTCTCCTCCTTCACCTGCATCAAGAGGCTCTTTAGTCCCTCATCACTTTCTGCCATTACAGTGGTATATTCCGCATATCTGAGGTTGTTTATATTTCTCCCAGCAATCTTAATTCCAACTAGTGATTCATCTAGGCCCGCCTTTCTCATAACGTGCTCTGCATGTAAGTTAAATAGGGAGGGGGACAGTATACAGCCTTGCCAAACTCCTTTCTCAGTTTTGAACCAATCAGT
>NW_025336100.1:384502-418122 GCF_004798865.1 Varanus komodoensis | reverse complement strand
TGGGTGGAGTGGTGCAGGAGGAGGGTGGATAAAGGAGGAGAGAGGGGATGAGCAAGAGGGGATGGAAGAAAGGAGAGAAAGCCAAGACACACATGTGGTTGAAGGAGAGCGGGCAAGGTAGTCGCTGGCAGGCGAGCCTGCACAAATGGAGAGCAGAGATTGGGGAGCGTTCCAGCAGGGCGATGCCATTCGTTTCCATAGCGACAGGAGGGAAGGGCGCCAGAGCAGTCCAGGCCAAGGCGCTACAGGAAGCGAGCCAGTGAAAGTGTAAAGAGGCAGTAAAGACCGGGTGAGTGCACTGTCCTTCTGGTGTTGTTCTTCATGGAAAATCAAGGAAGAGGCAGCTTTAGCCGGCACCCCTCTCCTGACACAGTCTCAGAGGTGGAGAAAAATGCAGGCAGGGTGGCATGGGGGAGCACAGGTCATCCCCCCACCTCAGCTGACTCCTGGATGACCTGGTGGGCTGAGCAGCAAATGATCCAGGCTCAGGAGCAGCAACGTCTGTTGCAGCAATTAGCAGCACAACAGACGCAGCTCATGGAACAAGTTTTCACTGCCCAGCTCCAGAACCAAAGCTCTTTGCTTCAGCAAGTGCTGGGAGGAGGACAAAGCCCTCAAGCTGAGACCCTGGTGGGGCAGACAGGAGGAAAAGGCCTAGGGCCTATGCAGATCTCTAAAATGACCACAGAAGAGGATCCTGCAGCCTTTCTAAATACCTTTGAAAGGGTTGCCCTGGTGGCCAAGTGGCCCAAAGACCAGTGGACCCTCATCCTGACATGTTGCCTCACGGGTCCTGCCCAAGAAGCCATAGGATACCCTTACCCCGGAAGTGGCAGGCCAATATAATTTAGTAAAAGCAGCCATTCTAGGGATTTTGAATGTCTCTGAAGAGATCTATCGGATGAGAGGGGTTGTATATGTGACTGGCACCTCGCCCAGGGCTGTGGGACAGAAGATTCGGGCCAATGGGCTGAGGTGGATGAAGCCCGCAATCCGCAGCACTGAACAGGTGGCTGAGCTGGTCCTACTGGAACATTTTATAACCATCCTGCCCACCCCACCCAGAAACTGGGTTCAGTACCAGAGGCCCGAAACCCTAGAGGAAGCCATTGGTCTTATGGAAAACTTTGTGGTTGCTGAGGAGCCAGATCTAGGTGACAGGCCGGGTCCACCCTGGCAGGAGGGTCAGAGACAGAGAGCACCTGAGGGCCATGGCAACAGAGGCCCAGAGAGAACAAGAGTGTATGGACCAGTACCCACTGGAAGGGGTACGAGACATAAGGCAGTTGCCCAGCTGGAAGTGCATGCACCGGGGAGGGGGGTGAGCCCAGCTTTGCCACGACTTACAAATGGGAAAGGAAGAGGATCCCAGCTGAAGCAAGTGTGCTTTACTTGTGGCAAGGAGGGGCATTTCCGGAGGGACTGTCTGTTGATGGAGTGTGACTTCATGGAAGCCTGGTGGTCTGCCCCAGTGAGTACCACCCCTCAGCAAGCTTGGCGGGTTCAGGCCAGAGTGGATGGGAAAGAGGTTGAGGCCTTGGTAGACACCGGCTGTGGTCGCACCCTGGTTAGGCAAGCCTGGGGCAGCCCCTTGGAAAAAATACTGCAGGTGAAAGGTATACATGGGGATGTCAAGCCTTATGCCACCCGATGGGCTAAGGTAGAGGTAAAAGCGAAGGTACACCTATGCCAGGTGGGGGTTGTCCCCAGTTTAGCTTATGAAGTGGTATTTGGACGTGATTGGCCCCATTTTGAAGAGCTGGTGAGGGAGGTGAGCTCGGAGGTTGCCTTGGCAGGGGAGGAGGAAGTCGTAGGCCTTACAGCCCTGCGTACCTCCTGCAAGCAGCTGGTCTTTCTCCAGCAAAATGATGCCTCTCTTGTCCATGCCCTGAGACAAGCCCAGGACCCCTCAGGAGCAAGAGAGGGTGCAAGGAGTGGTCCCCACTTTGAGATTGCAGGGGATTGCTGTATAGGGTTGTACCTGCGCAGGAAGGACACAGAGAACTGCGACAGTTGGTGATTCCTGAATCCCTGAGACTAACCATTTTATGACTAGCCCATGACCTGCCTACTGCTGGCCACCTAGCGGTGGAGAAAACCACTGACAGGCTTGTCCGGAGGTTCTACTGGCCAGGGGTATATGCTCAGGCCCTGTTTGTCCTGTCCAGAATGCCAGAAGACTCAGAGGAAGAGGGCCCCTGCAGGGCCCTTGATGCCAATGCCAGTTATAGGGGAGCCCTTTGAAAGGATTGGGGTGGACCTGGTAGGGCCCTTGGAGAGGTCAGCACAGGGACACCAATATATACTGGTGGTAATTGACTATGCAACTCGATATCCTGAGGCCGTGCCTCTAAGAAGTACTTCAGCTTGGGTTATCTCCCAAGAGCTGTTGGGGGGTTTTGCCCGGGTGGGCTTCTCCAAGGAAATTTTGACAGAT
The DNA here is from genome assembly GCF_004798865.1 of Varanus komodoensis. Lineage (NCBI taxonomy): Eukaryota > Metazoa > Chordata > Lepidosauria > Squamata > Varanidae > Varanus > Varanus komodoensis. Next base: position 415,685 of record NW_025336100.1, on the reverse strand, counting down.
CAGGGCACTAATTTCATGAGTCAGGTGGTGAGGCAGATGTGGGAACTGTTGAGGATAAGGCCCCTACACACCATTGTCTATCATCCACAGACCAATGGTCTAGTGGAATGTTTTAACCAGACCCTTAAACAGATTCTTAGAAAGTTTGTGCCGACCTATCCGTGACAATGGCATGTTTTGTTGGGGTCCTTGATGTTTGCGATACGGGAGGTACCTCAAGCCTCGTTAGGGTTTTCGCCATTTGAGCTGCTATACAGGTGACACCCCCGGGGAATTCTAGACCTGGTCAAGGAGCATTGGGAGACATCAGCCCCAGAGCCCACCTCTACCCTTCAGTATGCGTTGGATATGAGAAAACACCTTTCTGACCTGACTCAACAGGCCGAGAGTAATTTAAGGCAGGCCCAAGGAGAGCAGCAGTACTATTACGATTGGCACATCCAACCCTGGATGTTTCAACCAGTCCAGTGCATTCTCCTGCTCCTGCCCACAGGAGGGGGCAAGTTGTTTGCTCAGTGGCAGGGGCCTTGTGAGGTTGTTAGGAGGGTGGGGCCAGTGGACTATGAGATACGCCTCACGGATAGGTGACGCTTGACCCAGATTTACCATGTAAATCTACTCAAGGCCTGGAGAGAGAGGGAGAGTACCATTCATCAGGCAGACTGCACAGCCAAGTCGCCCAAGGCTCAGGCTTTAACCTCTGGGAAGTTATCTCTTGATCCACAACTAACACCCACTCAAACAGTGCAAGTCTGGGCCTTGGAGGCAGAATTTGCTGAGATATTCTCTGACTGACCCGGGCACACGATGGTCATAGCTCACCATATACAAACGGTCCCAGGGGCCATCGTCAGGGTATCAACTCATCCCTACCTGCCGCAACTGAAGCCAGTGTTAGTAGAGGAGGTAAGATGGATGCTCCAGATAGGGGTCATTGAGGAATTGGTGAGCACTTGGAGAAGTCAGCTGGTCTTGGTTCCCAAGCAGGATTAAAGTGTCCGTTTCTGTATTGATTTCTGAAGGGTAAATGAGGTATCAAAGTTCGATGCATACCCCATGCCCCGAATAGAAGGGTTGCTGGATCCTCTGGGGCAGGCCCATTTCCTTTCGACACTAGATCTCACTAAATCCCATTGACGGAAGAATCCAAAGAAAAAACAGCCTTTGCCACCCCTGTAGGGCTATTTCAATTTAAATACATGCCCTTTGGGTTACATGGGGCTGCCACAACCTTTCAGAGGCTTATGGATAAAGTCTTGGGACGTTTGTCTCATTGTGCGGCTGCATATATTGATGACATTGTCATTTTCACTCGTAGCTAGGCGGAACATCTAGACCACCTCCACCAAGTTTTATTGACTCTAAGGCAGGCCGGGTTGATGGCTAATCCGGGCAAGTGTAGAATAGCATGACAGGAGGTGCAGTATTTGGGGTATATCGTAGGTCACGGGCAGATACGACCTATGGTGGATAAGGTGGAGAAGCTGAGCCAGTGGCCACGGCAGCGCACAAAGAAGGAAGTACAACAGTTTCTGGGCCTGGCCAGTTACTATCGGCAATTCATCCCTCATTTCTCCTCCAAAGCGGCCCCCTTGACAGAGGCGCTTAAGAAAAGGCAAAGCCATACTCTAGTATGGTCTGAGGAGATGGAACAAGCTTTTGAAGAACTGAGAACCTGTCTCCTCAGCCAGCCTGTTTTACAGTAGCCAGATTTCTTCCAGCCTTTTATTCTCCAAACCAACGCCTCAACTGTGGGCTTGGGAGCAGTTCTGACCCAGGGAGAAGGGGCAGCTGAACATCTGGTACTCTACTTGAGCTGTAAGCTGGAACCTTGAGAGTGTCGGTACTCTAAAATAGAAAGGGAAGTGCTAGCTGTCAAATGGACTGTTCTAGCACTGAGACATTATCTCTGGGGAGTCCCATTCACATTGGTCGTCGACCATGCTCCATTACAGTGGTTGAATAGGATGAAGGATGACAACCCCCACCTCACCCGTTGGTATTTAGCGTTACAGCCATATGCATTTACAGTCAAGCATAGGTACGGTCACCAACATGCTAACGCTGATTTATTTTCCAGCTAGGGTCCCTGGTCCTTACACGGAGATGGTGATCCCCTCTTGGAGGGGGGGTATGTGAGGAGGCAGCGGGGCTCACCCCTTTTCCTGGGGCCTTCCACAGAGCAGGGCTGAAGATAACAGGGCAAGGCTGAGAATCTGTGTGGGGAGAGCAACTTGCAAGAAGACAACAGCCAGGAGATGCATGCGAGTGCACATCTGTACGGGATTGTGGACTGAGGCAGGGACAGCTGGGTTAGGTGGAGTGGTGCAGCAGCAGGGCAGAAAAAGGAGGAGAGAGGGGGTGAGCAAGGGGAACAGAAGAGAGGAGGGAAAGCCGAGACACACGTGTTGAGAGCGGGCAATGCAGTCACTGGCAGGCAAGCCAGCACAAATGGATAGCGGAGACTGGGGAGCGTTTTGTTGGGGCAAAATCGTTCATTGCCATAGTGACAGGAGGGAAGGGAGCCAGAGCAGACCAGGCCAAGGCATTATGGGAAGCGAGCCGGTGAAAGTGTAAAGAGGAAATAAAGACCTGGTGAGTGCGCTGTCCTTCTGGTGTTGCTCTTCATGGAAAATTAAGGAAGAGGCAGCTTTAGCCGGTACCCCTCTCCTGACACAGTCACAACAATGCAGTAAAAGTGCTACACTCAATATGCCAGCAAATTTGGAAAACTCAACAGTGGCCACAGGATTGGAAAATGTCAGTTTACATTCTGATCCCAAAGAAGGGCAATGCCAAAGAATGTTCAAACTACCGCACCAATGCACTCATTTCACATGCTAGCAAAGTGATGCTCAAAATCCTACAAACTAGGCTCCAGCAGTATGTGGACTGAGAACTACCAGAAGTACAGGCTGGATTTCGAAGAGGGAGAGGAACTAGAGATCAAATTGCCAACATATGCTGGATCATGGAGAAAGCTAGGGAGTTCCAGAAGAACATCTACTTCTGCTTCATTGACTATGCTAAAGCCTTTGATTGTGTGGATCACAACAAATTGTGGCAAGTTCTTAAAGAGAGGGGAATATCAGACCATCTCATTTGTCTCTTGAGAAACCTGTAAGTGGGTCAAGAAGCAACAGTGAGAACTGGACAAGGAACCACTGATTGGTTCAAAATTGAGAAAGGAGTTTGGCAAGGCTGTATACTGTCCCCCTGTCTATTTAACTAATATGTAGAGCACATCATGAGAAAGGAGGGGCTAGATGAATCACCAGTTGGAATTAAGATTGCTGGGAGAAATATAAACAACCTCAGATATGCAGAAGATACCACTGTAATGGCAGAAAGTGATGAGGGACTAAAGAGCCTCTTGATGCAGGTGAAGGAGGAGAGCACAAAAATTGGCTTGAAACTCAAAATTAAGAAAACTAAGATCATGGCATCCAGTCCTCTCAGTTCCTGGCAAATAGATGGGGAAGAAATGGAGGAAGTGACAGATTGTATTTTCCTGGGCTCCAAGAGCACCCCAGATGGGGACTGCAATCAAGAAATTAAAAGACGCTTGCTCCTGGGGAGGAAAGCAGTGGCAAATCTAGATAGCATACTAAACAGCAGAGCCCTCACCCTGCCAACAAAAGTGCATAGAGTCAAGGCTACGGTTTTCCCAGTTGCAATGTATGGCTGTGAAAGTTGGACTGTAAGGAAGGCTGAGTGCCAAAGGATTGAGGCCTTTGAATTGTGGTGCTGGAGGAGACTCCTGCGAGTCCCTTGGACCACAAAGTGATCAAACCAGTCAGTCCTAGAGGAGATCATCCCTTACTGCTCTTTAGAAGGCCAGATAGTGAAGACGAAACTCAAATACTCTGGGCATCTTATGAGAAGGAAGGACTCCCTGGAGAAGAGCCTAATGCTGGAAACAATAGATGGCAAAACAGGAAGGAGACGGCAGAGAATGAGGTGGCTAGATGGGGTCACTGGGGCAGGTGTGAACTTAAGTGGACTCTGGGGGACGGTGGAGGACAGGAAGGCCTGGAGGAATGTTGTCCATGGGGTTGCGATGGGTCGGACACAACTTCGCAACTTACAACAACAACACATGTGGAAATGCAAAAAATACTTAAAATCAACTTTCCTATGAAGACTAATATGGTGCTATTGAGCATCATACCAGAGACTTTCCCAAAGATGAGGTCAGAGTTATTCAAATATACGATAACCATGGCAAGACTAACAAAGTGGAAAACTGAAGACTGTCCAGCCGTCGAAGTTTGGAAAGCAATGGCAAAACTAACCAACTATATTAATGGAAAACCAGCTAAAGAATCCTTTGAAAAATAGAAAGCATATCATGAGCAGTTTAACTAATGCTAAAGAAGATAGAATTCTTACAAACATCAATGATTTTTACTTTAATACTAAAGCTATGATATAATTAACAATTAGTTTTTTGAACTAGATTAATCTTCGATTGAGAATTAAAGTATTTAAACATGACCATAGCAGATAGAAACTTTCATCTTTTTATGAGTATGTTCAGATACTGAAATTGCATGCTATATTTGTGGTATTTTCCTTGGTATCCTTTCCCCCACATATTTCCTTTCACGTATTCTAATGTGCTTTATGAATTGGGGTTGGGGAAACAAAGAAATGACCCAAAGATAAAACTATTTCAGCTTTATTATTGGATTTTCTATTTTGGAAGTTTTGCATTGAACCAAGTAGCTTCATAGATGCACATTAATTCATACATATATGTCAGCATTAAATGGGATCATCCAATGCAGGAAGAATTTTGTTCTTCCACTTCTTCAGAAGTTTTTGGACAAGCAAGCCCTTTCAGACATGCATGTCACATCTGAAGCAGTCCATTCTAATAAGATGGAAATGCTTTCATTCAGTCTTATTTGGACCAGAAACTTTTCCTCTTGTCCATGCTTCAGCAGGAGGTTAAATGCCCCCACTTTGGAGTAAACTGTGGAACTAAACTATGGAATTTATTTCCATAGAGATATAGTGATGGCCACTATAGAAGTTACATAGATCTTTTCTTTTGCCATCACCCCATTGCTGAATTCCAGCGGCAAACCAGCAATTATTTCTATTGCAAGTGTAAATTCAACAGTGGGTGGATGCACACAAGGACGGTATGCAGCCTGCAGCCCACAGGTTGCTCACTTCTGCTCTGTAAATTGTCTCCCACATTAACTACCCCTTTGCTTCTGCAGAGAATATTCTCAGGACATTCAAGCAGTGTGGCCCATACTCCTCAACTAAGAAGATGCTCTTCTATTACATCAAGAATTTATTTTACATTGGTAGAGAATCCTCACTGTGGCAGATTCAACTTAAAAACATGTGATCTGGGATAAGATGTTGCTTTTGTGGTGCCTGTGGGGTTAAGAGACATCCACGTAATCAAATGACACTGGACAGGGTTGGATGAAGCCTCTCAGGAAATTCCACTAGAATTATCAAATGTGATTTGATTTTCCTCCAAATTCATTGACTATTATGCCTGAGAAGAAGTTTGGCTGCAAGGTGGTAAAGAAATGAGATAAATAAACAACAACAACTCTAAATTGCAATATTGATGAAAGCCAATGCCAGTCTGGGGATGAATACATGCATGGTGTTATTTATCCTGACCAGTGTGGTATACCTGGATTTCAGCAAGCCCTTTGACAAAGTGCCCCATGAAATCCTGGTGGAGAAACTGAGGCATTTTGGGATACACCAAAGCACTGTCCGGTGGATTAGGGCATGGTTGACTGACTGAAAGCAGAGGGTAACCATTAGTGGGAAATCATTGGGATGGTGGCCAGTGACAAGCAGGGTCCCCCAGGGCTCTGTCCTGGGGCCAATCCTGCTTAATTTTTTCATCAATGACATGGAAGAAGGGGTGAAAATTCTGCTGATCACATTCACAGATGATACTAAAACTGGAGCAGTGGCCACGACTGAGGAGCAGGTACTCCAGATCCAAAAGGATCTAGACAGACTATGGAAGTGGGCAGGAGACAACAGGATGGCGTTCAATGTGGATAAGTGCAAGGTCTTGCACTTGGGGCATAGGAATAGCTGTCATAAGTACAGGTTAGGTGACAAGTGGCTGGAGAGCAGCACTTGTGAAAGGGACCTCAGGGTACCGGTTGACTGCAGGCTAAGCATGAGTCAGCAGTGTGATGCAGTGGTCAAGAGGGCGAACGCCACCCTTGGTTGCATAGCCAGAAGTGTCGCTTCTAGGTCAAGTGAGGTATTACTACCACTCTATACGACTCTGGTGTGCCCACAATTGGAGTATTGTGCTCAGTTTTGGGCCCCTCATTACAGAAAGGATATAGCCAGGTTAGAGTAAGTGCAGCATAGGGTCACAAAGTTGGTGGCCGGTTTGCAGGGGATGGGGTATGAGGCGAGACTGAGGGAACTGGGTCTCTTCAGCCTGGAGAAGAGGATACTCAGAGGGGATATGTTGGCAACATACAGGTATGTGAGGGGATGTCACATGGAGGTGGGTAGAGACCTGTTCTCCCCTGCAGAGGAAGGCAGGACACGCTCCAATGGAGCAAAGCTCAGGGAACCAAGGTTCCATTTAGATGCCAGAAAGCACTTCCTGACAGGACCCTGAGGGTGTGGAATCATTTATGAAAAGATTAAATAGTATCAGCCCCAGGACAGAGCCCTGGGGGACCCCTCTTGTCACTGGCCACCATCCCGATGATTCCCCACTAATTGGACAATTCTGTTATACTTCTACAAGAAATAAAGGCAAAAATGGGTTCAGGATTTGATGGTGTGAAAGAAGAGGTGAAGTGTGACCTGAAGAAGTTGGATATTAAAATAGATAATATGGATGGAAGAATAGAAGAATTAGCAAAACAAAATCAAGAGAATCTCCAAATAATTACAGAAGTGAACACCCAGGTAAGAGAATTAAGATAAAGAGTTAAAAAAGAGTTAAAAAAAGAGTTAAAGTGTTAAAAAAACAGATGTCTATGATAAAGTTCAAAAAACAGATGACTATGATAGACCAGTTCTCTAAAAGTGTGATTGAGATCCAGGATAGACAACAAAGATCAAATTTACGCCTTAAAGGATATCCAGAGGATGCGAAAGAGAATGAAGATAAATTGATCGAACTAATATTGGATTGGGCTAAATCTATTCTTCCAGATGTTTCCTTTACAAGATACGATATTGACTCAATACATAGAGTTGGCCCAAGAAGACTGGGAAGAAAAATACCAAGGGACATTGTGGTCAGATAAAATGTAGTTGGGGGTTTCCAATTTTTATGAGGTTCACATGTAATGGAAAATATTATAGTTGATACAAAGGAGGAAGCATTGGAATTACTGACAATGCTTGGAATTATTCTTGATGATGAATATGTAGTACAGATGCAAAAGTTAAAGGATATGTCTACATTTTCAAGAAGGAAGACAGAGAAGGAGAGAAGAGACAGGGAGGAGGAGAAGCTGGACATAGCAGCAGGAGGCTCATCATCTCCATAAAGAAGAGGAGATCCAGAAGAAGAGGATATTTAGAAGAAGAATGAAAAGATAAGAAGGTCTATACATATCAGATATCGAATATATTGTATTTCTTAATGTTGAAACTATTACTGAAATATAAGAGAAATTTGAGTATAGAATAAAAGAGTATAGATGATTGGGGAGGCTGGAATGGGTGTCTGGGGTCTCTACAGGGAAGGCCCCTCTTCCCCCACCTCCTTGGAAGCCCAAGCAAGGGGAGAAGAACATATCCTGAAAGGGGGTTTTCACATACAAATGTGGTGGGGAAAATGGTGGGGGTGGGGACATGTTCATTTGAATTTTTGTTATGGTTTTGTTTGTATGTCTATTTTTTCACATATGGAGACCAAAAAGAACATTCAATGTATTGAAAGAATGGGAAAAAACACTGAAGATTGTGTCTTGGAATGTAAATGACTTGGGAGAAAGATAAAAATGAGCCAGAATTGAATAATCTTTATATAAAGAAAAAGCAGATATTATATTTTTACAAGAAACACATCAAAAGAAAGATGGGATAAATGAACTAAAATTATATTGGGCAGATGTATACAAAAAATCAAATGGTACTTCTAAAGTAAGAGGTGCTGCAATTATATTTGCCAAAAGATGTGAATTTACAATAAAAGCTATAAAAAGAGACCACTTGGGGAGATTTCTCATAATACAAATCTAATTTATGGACAAGAGGTGACGTTAGCTAATATATACGCACCTAATACAAATCAAAGGGTGTTTTACGACAAGGTATATAAAGAAATAGAAGAATTAAAAAGATGATATGTGATAATGGCAGGTGGTTATAATATGGTTATGGACAAAGAAAAAGATAAATATTAGAGAGTAGATTTATTGTATTAGAGAGAGTAGATTTATTGTATTGTGTTTATTGTATTAGAGAGTAGATTTATTAATGAAAACAGATTTAAAGATGTCTGGAGAGAGTTAAATGGGAACCAGAAAAGATATACATTTTATTCAAATAGACATAAAAATTTCACAAGAATCAATTATATATCTGTAACATCAGAAATATTGTCCAAGATAGTTAATGCAGATATAAAAGTAATTAAAATATCAGACCATGCAATGATAACAACGGAAATGGAAATAAAATGTGATTATAGACAGGCAAATAGATGGAGGATAGATTTAAGGGTCTTTAAAAATGAGAAGATTTTAGGAAAAATGGAAAAAGAATTGAAAGAAATATGGGAAATAAATGAAAAAGGAGGTAGCAATATAATATGGGATACAATGAAAGCAGTGGTAAGAGGGCTAGGAGGAAAATATTCATACAATTTAAAAAAACGTATAATGAGATTAGAAGAAGAAATTAAAGAATTAGAGAAAAATATATTAAAAGCAGAGAAAACAAAACTATGTTAGAATTAACAGCAAAAACAAAAGAAATACAAAATATTGAAATGTTCTATGTTCAGAGTTCAAAGAAATCTAATTTATTTGAAAATAAAGTTTTATGAAAATAGTAATAAAAATTCTAAAATGCTGGCCAGAGCTGCACAAGTCAAAATAGCAAAAAATGTAATTGGAGTAATAAAGAATGAAAAAGGGGAAATATGTAACAAGATGAAAGAAAAACTTCTAATTTTTCAAAGGTTTTTTGACAAACTATACAAGGGAAATGAAATGAATCTGAAAGTCAAAAATATATAGAAAAGAATTTAAAGTGTAAAATTCGAGCAGAGAATAAAGAAATCATGGAAACTTAGGAGAAGAGATATTGGAAGTTATTAATAAATAGAAAATAGGTAAAGCACCAGAATCTGATGGATTGTGTCTTGAATATTATAAAAATTTTAAAAAACTATTAGTCCTTAAAATGAAACATAGAAAACAGAGCGAGTCAGAAGGGGTCTCCCGGGCCATCTAGTCTGACCTCCGGCACCAGCCGGCTCCGCTCACAACATGCCCACCATGTGGACGTCCAGCCTATCCTTGAACACCCGCACCGATGGTAGATGTAGTAAGGAGAGTATTAAATATTAAGCATGTCAGATGTAGTAAGGAGAGTATTAAATATTAATTATTATATTGAGAAGCAAAATATAAAGGCAAGTATACTAGCATTAGATATATTTAAAGCTTTTGGCTGTATGGAATGGCCAACAATGAAGATCTTAATAGAGAAGATGGGATTTGGCGTAAAATTTAAGAAAGTAATAAATCAATTATATTCAGAAAATATGGCAAAAATAATTGTAAATGATGATATTACAGAAACAGTAATCCTAAACTGAGGGATGAGACAGGATTGTCCTTTATCCCCAATATTGTTTGCTTTAATTATGGAAATATTGGCAAATGCAATTAGGAATGATATACAGATAAAAGGAATTGGAGTATGTCAGAAAATTAAAATTCATTTATTTGCAGATGTCACATTGCTAACATTTCAAGACCCAATAAATACTATAGAGAGAATATATATTTAAAGGAATTGGGAAATATAGTGGCTTGCAAGTTAATTGGGAAAAATCGGAAATGATGTTATGTAATCATAATAGTGAAGAATTGGATATATTAAAAGAAAACTATCAATTAAAATAGAATTGATATTCCAAAAGATAGCCAAGAATTAAAAAAGAAAAAATTATGAAAAGTTAAAGAAAGATATAAAAGATAAAATAGGAAAATATGAAAAGGTAAAATTATCATGGTTTGGAAGAATAGCAGTAACAAAAATGAAAATTCTGCCAAAGATTAATTTTCTGTTTTGGATGATTAAGAATTAAAGGAAACGCAGAAATTATTGGAGGCCTATTGCAATGGAGGGAAGAGAGTAAGAATAAGTAAAGCACTATGGTATGAATCACAAAGAAACATTGGGCATTCCAAATGTTAAAAAGTATTGGGTTGCAAACCAATTAGATAGTTCCAGATATTACAGCCCAAAGTAAAGAACTAATACGGAGTGATATTGAGTTAAAAGAATGAAGGGAAATAGGTGATCATTTAGAGACACATTGGTTTAAAAAGGATATTAAAAAAGATTAAGAGAATTCAAAATCCCTTTTTAAAAAATTTCTCTGTTAACACCAGTGGTCAAAATGGAGAAATTCCCAAAAAATAGAATCAAAGGATTGGATTAATAAATTAAAAATAATCATATATAAATGGGAAGACTGGAAAAATAAGATAAAATATAATGCAATTAAGGAGCATATTACCAGAGGCTAAATTAAATTGGTTAAATTTAATTCAATGAGAAAAATGGATAAAGATGGAGGATAAATTTAAAGAGGAAGAAAGACAGTTAACAAAATTTGAAATGATTATAAAAGAATGTGAGACTGAGGAAGAATATACAAGTAAAGGAAAAATTGCTAAAGTTTATAGGATATGAATGGAGTTAGGGGATTAGACAAAAAGTTTAAAATCAATTTGGGAAAAGGATGTAGGTGAAATAATAGAAGAGTTTATAAGAATATGTCAGTTAGAATTAAAGAGCATGGATACAAGGTGATATAGAGATGGTTTGATGACAAATACTCTAACATATGTTGGAGATGTGGTAAAGAGATTGGAACTTATAAACATATGTGATGGGATTGTGATAATATACAAAAGATTTGGATTATGGTATTTAAGGAAATTAGAGAAATTTTAGATATAGACTTAGAAATGTCACTGAGAATTGCGTTATTACTGTTGATTGAAAAGTTATAAATGAAGCTAAGAAAGAATTGATCTTCAGTTTGATAATGGCAGTTAGGTTAGTTATGGTTAAATATTGGAAACAGAATTGGGTTTTGCAAAGGCATGAATGGTATAATGAAATATAGAATATGGTAATTAATGATAAACTGACAACAGAAATAAAAATTTAAAAAGGTTTAATGAAAGTAAATAAATATATGGAAATTTTGGAAGATTTTGTAAAAGCAGTACTGATAGAAGGTAAAAGTTGCAAACCTAATCAAGATTATCTGAATTTCTGGAGGGGATATGGATATAATGGAAGTATATATTATTGTTATAATATGTGAATTAAGTGGTCTCCGGGGCGGTGGGAGCACTTTATTATTTACTTTTCTAATTATTAATTGAGTTTTTATATGTAATATTATTGTTGTATTGTATTTATGTTTTTTCCTTCTGTATTTAAAAAAATAAAATAAAAAGGGGGTAATTTTTTTGTTTAAAATGGTCATCAAATGCAGGACCTTCTGCTAATGCTGTGCAGCCACTTCGGATGATGACTGATAACTGTACCAAAGGGGTACGTGGACGGGCAGTAATGCAAAACAATTCTTCTACAAAATGATCCAAAGGGAAGCAGGGTATTCCTAAAGCCTCACTTTGAAGTATAATTCACTTCAGTCTTGTATAAAACCAAAATGGATGTGAATCCAAATCTACCACAGCCATGCTCCTCAATGAAGGAAGATCGCAGGCAGCATGTAGTTTTGGGATGACTGTTCTGGCTTCCAACCAGTGAATAATTTGACCAGGACTTTCCTGTTTTATTTCCAATCACATAGCTTTGGGAGATGGACTAATGTAGAAAGAATTTATTAGACTGCTGTTCCTCGGTTTCCTTCCTTTCAGTGTCCCTGCTTTTGGCAGCCATTTTCCTGAGTCCCCACAGCCTGGAACAAGCACCTATCCAGTTTCATCCTGGATAATGGTGCACAGAGAATGAGGTGGGGGGGGGGGGCAGTCACACAACACAGAATGCAGCAAATTACCCAAGATACCACAGACAGTAGAAAAGAATCCTTAAAAAACAACAGCAACCTCCAATTCTAAAGTGTTCCTTGCACAAACATCCCTGCCTGATACTTGACAGACATCGACCCATTAGAAGGGCCTAATAGGTCTGCATACTTTATTATGATTATTATTGTTTCATTATATTTATAATCCATTTTTCCTGCAAGGAACACAAGGCCACTTAAATAATCCTCCTTCACCACCACATTTGATCATCACAACTATGTGAGGTAACTTAGACTGAGATTCAGTGGCCTAAAGTCATCTTGAGAGTTTCATGGCTGAACGGGGACTTGAATCTGGGTCTTTCCAGAGCCAGTCCAACATTCCAATGCACTACCATGCACTGGATCTCTAATTCTGGCAAAACAAAAACAAAACAAAAACCAACAACATTTGAAAAATGGATGCTTGGTGCTTGCTTAAAAAGCAAACAAGGAAACAAGCCCTCACATTTTAAAGACACCTAGCATAACATTCCCTTCACTTGTTTGGGAGAATTTTGTTTAGTTCTATTCCCTTCAAATAGGCAAATGTGCCTGGTAACTTTATCTAACTAGAACAAAACACTAACAGGTTTTATATGATTACTGGCTACAAATCATGATGATAGCTCAGGGATCAGGGTCAGTATGCCTCAGAACACTAGTCACTAAGGAACAGAAGCAGAAGTGGGCTATTGTCCTCATGTCTTGCTATGGACCTCTTCTGGACAGCCCTACCATTAAGCAGAATGTGACACCTGCCTCAGCTGGCAGATGCTGGGAGGTGTCAGAAACATTTTGAAGGCAAGATGGCTTTGGCTATAGTGAAAGATATTATTACATTGCAAGTATTATTCAAGTATTGATCTATCCAGGTTTGTACATAGAATGGGAGGAGGTACCTACTTGTTCTTTGCATCAGGCAACAAAAAGTTTTGGGGTAACCATGCATTGGTCTCTGTGGGAATAGAATGCTAGACCACAGGGTCTGATCCAGCTTGTTTCTTCTTATACAGCTATTTGTTGTTTCCTCTATTATAATCCATCAAAAGACATCTGAACTATTGGAAAACACCTGAGGCAAGGCTTCACTGCAGATCTAAAACAAAGCACAGTGTCAAACTGAAGCTCAGAACAGGGGTAACTAATTATCTGTGGTGTATTTCCAGCTGTTTTTTCTTTTCTTTTCCTGAACACACACCTAGCTTCCACATGCAGTGTGTTGTACCAGTGAGTTGGGTCCTTCCTCCATGGTGATGTCACACTTTCCTGATTTCTCACAGTCTCAGACAGCTACTGTGAACAAGGTAATATGGGTTAATATAAGAAGACAAGCCTTTTCTTTGCCTTTTTTAAAGCTTTGTCATGTTACTCCTTTTGTTCTACAAACAAGATTAATTTATTCTGTTCCTTCATATGATGATCTGTTCCTAATGTGGCAATGAAAGGAAGCAAAATATGAATATTTTAGCATGCCACCAGACTGAAAATAGATTTCATTTAGACACACTTTGAGGTAGGAGGAGCATAATTATGATTCTTATCAACTGTTCTGGTTACAAGCTAATTCCCAGTGAAAATCCCAAGGAATCTATACATATATATTTGCCCCTTAGCTTGTTAGTCATAAAATACCCTGAGAGTAAAACTCTGCCTGTGTTGCTGACATTCATTAAAATCATTATCAATCTGCTGTAAAACAGCTTCAAGCACTAAAAGAGAGAGCAAGAATACTTGCAGACTGGTGTGTTTCAGCATCATCATACAATAATTTGTACTGAGAAATTACTATCTAAATGAGAATATTAATGTGCCAGTGTTCCTTTGCTTCCTCTCCTAATTCTTCCTCTCTGCCCTGAAGAGAAGTACTTTATGCACAGAAAGGGGCACTGTTCACTGCCTATGTACTCTCATTAGTAGCAGGAATAATAGCCAATACATTGGGACAAATGGAGATGTAAATGTCCAAAGAGGGCAGTATATGATGGGTGGATGAGGAAAAGAGGCTGAAGTGAGAACACAAGAATTGGAAGCTGAAGGCCAAGCAGTAGAATAATTGTTTAGAATGTAGAGTTTCCTCAAATTGTATCACTTTAGGTCACAGAGAGATAGGACAGAATGTTCCCGTGTGATTCTCTACCACCACTACCCTGCACTGATGGTTTTTCCATCCCCACTACCTTGTAAATAATTTTTGCCACTGCCTTAGTAACATTAGTGTTACTATAACCTCTTAGCTAACTGGCCCACAGTGCCTAGCTCTGAGGAACAACCCATTCCGCAGAGGAAACTGGGGGTGCTCTGGAGATCCCTGTAGGAGTGTTGCTGGCTACTTTCTTACAGTGGCAAATACTGTTTAAAGCTAAACAATATTTGTAGTTACACAGTATTAAGGATGTGCTGAGTTGCTCCAAAACCTGGTTTGTGCCTGCCCATTGGACTTCTGCTGCTCATCCCTCTCTAAGGAAGAGTAATCCTCCTTAAAAGAAGAAGTCTGCAAGCATTCATATACTGGTTGTGCAACCTACCCCAGTTGCCATTCCTAATTTCCTCTCTGATTGCTGCTTCCAGTAGTGGCATGCCAGGAAAAGGGGCACAGTGAGCAGGTGCACCAACTACCATTCCTGGTGGCCAGTCATAGTGCTGCTTGTGCAGGGTGTGGTGCTCAATATCTAGTAAGTGCCTCATAAATGTTGGGTGTCTTGCCAGGAACTTAGACCCTGCACCATTGCAAAGTGGACCAGAGTCTGGGAAGCTGAAACAGGATAATCCAGCTTGTCTTCCTCCCAGAACAGATTCCTTGCAGATCCATACACAGTATTAATCTGAACTGCATAGCTCATCATGGGTTATTACAGGACTGGCTCTCCAAAGACAGGCAAATTTGGTAGTCACACACCTATAGCTTAAAATGGTATAGCCTGATATAACTTTTAACATTTGGTTCTATTCACTAGTCTATATAGAGATAGAAGAGCTTATATTCACTAGTCTATATAGAGCTAGGAGAGAATTGATGCAAAAGGCATCAGACATTGAAATTTGTCCCAACCTAGTAGCCCTTATCACTTCTGAACGAAACTCTGCTTCACTGCACCATACCACTACTTAATTACAAGTGAAAAGAGGTTTAAAATCCAAAAGAGTACACCTTATCAAATGCATCTGCAAAATGCAGCTTTGAGGCACAGGAATGAAATCTTTCAAAGGAAGTGAGCACAAGGGAAGGAGGTGCATCATTCCAACAGGGCAGAGCAGAAATGCTCTAGTTTGATATAATGTTTATGGGTCAGACTCAGTTGTAGGAACAGAGTAAGTCTTAATGAGCTGAGAAGCAACAACCCCTGTTTATAAGCTGAAGGACATCAAGAGAGCTTTGCTGGTGCCAAATATCTATCATTGCCTAGAGCAATTCTTCCTCATCCACAATGGTCCTCCTTTGATAAACACTTTCTAGCTGGTTTATTTGTGTTTTTAGGGAATCTTGTAACACAAAAATTCTGAACTGGCAATTTGGGATTTTGTCTGGTCCCCTACCTAGGATTAATTGCTCTGTCTTTCCTGCTTACACTTTTTGCCTGGACTTTCTAGTAATTGAAGTACAGGAACACTTTTTCCTCTGAACCTGTCATATACCCTGGAACTTCGTCTGTTGAAACTAGTGTTGTTAAATTTGTAGTGGAATATAATGCAAATCTTCTCATAGCCAACAATGGATTATTCTTTGCCATGAATTAATTACCTCTGTGTTTGATTGCCCGGAAAGATTTCTGGTTTGAACTCTGAGCAAGTTCTAGAACTGTTGTTTTGCCTTGACACCTGTATTTCAGAGATTTCCAATACAGTCTCTCTTGTTAGACTTTGTCTCCACCTGGGTGCATGTATTTCTAAGCTTGTCTGAGTAACGGAAGAAATATCAAGATCTTAACCAAGATTTGTCTTGGGCCTCTTTCAATACAACCTCTCAGGGGAAAACTCCCTTAGTGCTTCAGGACTCCCCTTGTTTAGTTAATTTCTTGATTTTTGAGTTTGGTTTGACTTGAAACCCAGCAATGTAAGATCCTGCAATATAAAAAATATCCTGTAAGCTGGTTTTCTGCTTTGTCCTATCTTAATACTGTATTATTGAACCTGAGTTGACTTGAGAATACTGTGTGTGGAAATCCTGCATTTGGGACTGTTTTGCTCACTTGTTGTGGCCCAGTTCCAACACTGCAAAAGATCTTATAGATCATGGTTCCTCAAACTATGGCTCGGGGGCCGGAACCGGCCTGCCCTGCCCATTTGGACCTGCCATGCGTGCACCCACACATGCGCCCGCCACCACCCACCTCACACTGTGCGCAGGGAGGCAGTGGTTTGTTTGCTCAGAGAAAACGATCTCCAAGCGAGCAAGCCGCTGCCTCATGCACCCATCTTGCGGCATGTGCCCGCCCCCACCCATGCCTTGCCCCTCTTGCAGTGCACACGCCCACCCGTGCCTCACCTCACCGTCTCTCATCAGCCACCCCACCCCCGCCTCAGCGCACGTGCCCGCACACACTGCCCCTGTCCCCGCCCCCGCACTAGCCCGCACACACCACTGGCACCACCTTTTCGGCCCACACCCAGCACCAGTAGCTTTCAAGCGGCCCCCTGGAGAAAAAGTTTGAGGACCGCTGTTATAGATGATAGCCAAAATCTGATCAGAAATATTCCAGAAGGGTTTCAGCCCATTCAGCCACCAGAGTAAGCTTATTTGTATCAGTGTTCCCAGAGGAGAACAGGCAGGAGTTAAATCATTCCCATCATGGGGCTAGCTTCAGCCTTGGCAGGGAAGGGAATGGACAGCCTTTCTGTATGAACCTGACAAAAGTGGGAGTAGTTTTCAGAGGTGGGACACAGGTTGAAGCATTATCCCCAAAGGACAGAATAGGGATGCCCTTTTTGGGCAGTGGATCTCATACATGGGCCACAATCTTTTGTCAATGAATTGTTCAGGAGAAGGGCTATTGCAACCACTCCTTTGCTTTTAAATCAGGTCAGGAAATTTTGCTAGGAACAGTCACATCTTTCTTGCCCAATAGCAAACAGTCAAATATATAAGAATCATGTGAATTGGTTTACGACTACGAAATTTATATGGGATTGAATTCCAGGGTCACCTGTGGAAGAGCCCAGCAGTAGTGAAAAAATTGATACATTTATCTGGCCTTTTTAGAAGACAAGGAGATTGCTTGGCTCCTGTTTGATGAAAAAGGTGACCCTTAACCTGGCATTTGTCTGAGACAAACATCAGCAGAAGCTCTTACTATAGTGCCTGGAACTTGCACAGAAGATGTCAGATGATCTGGTTGGCAATCAATAACTATCTTCCTGGTTCAGGATCCAACAGGCCAGTGAGGTAAGGATTCAATTTCTCCTGATTTGCTTGGATTTCAAATCCCCTTGGAAGGGTCACTAGAAAGCTGTGTTAATTTTTCACACAAATGCTCTGCTTGTGGGAGAGGAATGTTTGCCCACTTGCCCAAACAGAGGAGTGGACAAACCAACTAGATTGCTATAGAAGTAAGAGGAGTTCTGCAGGAATCATAACCCCACCCAGCAAAAGACAGTAGCCCATTAAGAGTTGCTGAGTCAATTAGCCTGGAAGAGGAATTTATAAAAGCTTTCTTAATTCCTTATGTGGGGCCCAGAGATCATAGAACATCTTAGAATCTGGGTCATGTATGGGTTTTCTTCCAAGATAATATACCAACACATGAGATCCTGGTCACACAGCAATTCTTATCTGCATTGTTTAGTTAAAATAGTCTTAAACATAGAAACATAGAAACAGAGCGAGTCAGAAGGGGCCTCCCGGGCCAATTAGTCTGACCTCCGGCACCAGTCAGCTCCGCTCACGACATGCCCACCATGTGCATGTCCAGCCTATCCTTGAACACCCACACCGATGGGGCCTCAACGACCTCTCATGGAAGCCCATTCCATACCCTCGGGGTCCTAACTGTCAGGAAATGCTTCCTGGCATCCAAATGGAACCTTGGCTCCCTGAGCTTTACTCCGTTGGAGCACGTCCTGCCTTCCTCTGCAGGGGAGAACAGGTCTATACCCACCCCTGTGTGACATTCCCCTCACATACCTGTATGTTGCCAACATACCCCTCTGAGTCTCCTCTTCTCCAGGCTGAAGAGACCCAGTTCCCTCAGTCTCGCCTCATACGGCATCCCCTGCAAACCGGCCACCAACCTTGTGGCCCTACGCAGTGCTGACTCCAACCTGGCTATATCCTTTCTGTAATGAGGGGCCCAAAACTGAACACAATACTCAAGTTGCGGGTGCACTAGAGTCGTGTAGAGTGATAGTAATACCTCTCTTGATCTAGAAGCCCCACTTCTGGCTATGCAACCAAGGGTGGCGTTCACCCTCTTGACCACCGCATCACACTGCTGACTCATGTTCAGCCTGCAGTCAACCAGTACCCCGAGGTCCCTTTCACAAGTGCTGCTCTCCAGCCACTTGTCACCTAACCTGTACTTATGACAGCTATTCCTATGCCCCAAGTGCAAGACCTTGCACTTATCCACATTGAACACCATCCTGTTGTCTCCTGCCCACTTCCATAGTCTGTCCAGATCCTTTTGGATCTGGAGTACCTGCTCCTCAGTTGTGGCCACTGCTCCAGTTTTAGGGTCACCTGCGAATTTGATCAACAGACTGTTCACCCCCTTCTTCCATGTTGTTAATGAAAAGATTAAACAGGATCGGCCCCAGGACAGAGCCCTGGGGGACCCCACTTGTCACTGGCCGCCATCCCGATGATTCCCCGTTAATGGTTACCTTCTGCTTTCGGTCAGTCAACCATGCCCTAATCCACCTGACAGTGCTTTGGTGTATCCTAAAACTCCTCAGTTTCTCCACCAGGATATCATGGGGCACTTTGTCAAAGGCCTTGCTGAAATCCAGGTATACCACATCCACTGCATCCCCTCCATCTAGCCATCTTGAAACCTTGTCATAGAATTTCACAAGGTTTGTCTGGCAGGACCAGTAGCTGTGGGTTAGAATGCCAAGCCAAAGTGGGGTGCTCACTGTAGCTATCATATGGTTTTCTGGGCATCAAAGAATCCAGTAACTCAACTCAACATCAGTTTGACTGGAGTGGGGAAGTGAGAGTCCTTTGAAAAGTGTTGCTTCTAGTCCTGTTCTACCATCACTGCAGTGGCTCTTGCTTTGGTAAGAAGAACCTGGGAGGTACACATCCATATACAAACCTAAAAAGTATTTGTAATTCTCTAAGCCAATTTTGCAGGGTCATGCTGCAGTGCATGGGGGTTTTAGAAATTTGACACCTCTAAGTAGATTGAAAGCAGTATAAAAAAGGTGACCACATTCTTGAGGCTTGTGTTATTGTCTGGTAGTAGGGAAGTGAATCACACACATCTGGTCATTAAAAACTCCTTGCTGCTACTTTTCCAGGATGGTGCCATACACTTGTCCAGTGATGGTTGCACCATCTTCTTGGAGGATCTGCAGGACTATATAGCTCACTAGCAATGTGAAGGAAGTTAAGCAAAGTTAAGCCCATACTACATTCAAATGCAAACCAAACTGATTTATCCCTCTTCCCTATTCTTGCCTCATTTTATTTATTTATTTATTTTTCAATTTATATCCTGCCTTTCCTACAAAGGGCTCAAGGCAGCTTACATCATTCTCCTCCTCCATCTTATCCCCACAACAACAATCCTGTGAGGTAGGCTGGGCTGAGAGTCTGTGACTGGCCCAAAATCACCCAGTTGGCTCCATGACTGAGCGGGGACTAGAACCCAGATCGTCTGAGTCCCAGTCCCATGCTCTTAACCACTACACCACACTGGCTCTTATTTATTTATTTATTTATTTCTATACTGCCCCACAGCCAAGGCAAATGGGCTGCAACTTAAAGACGAGTGTCAGGACAGCCCCACCTCAAATATAATTGTTTAAATAAGTCTACAGCTCTAATAGTAAAATTCAATTTAACAGTAGCGCTTTTATGAGGAAACTTTAGAGGGGGGAAATCAGTACCCCCATCGATAAGAATGCATTTTATGCTAGTTTCTTTGATTGTCTCAGTGAAAATTTATAGCAGCATGGTCAATGTTTATAGTTTTTGGCATCATCAAAAAGTTAAAGAGAATCAATAAAAAGAAGAAGTCAAGAGGATGTCTCACAGAAAACATAGAATAGATTTCTACTTAGGTGCACTCCTTTCAATTGGTATTAGTGTCATTTATTTACTATCCTGATCTTCAGTCTGATGACTTCCAGAGTAGCTAACAAAGATTTTAAAATAGTGACAACATCATGCATACTATTCTTTTTGAATGTTTCTAGTGTGGGAGAGCCCCCCACCTCTCTAGGCAACTCTGAAAGTGAGGAAGCTTTTCCTGATGTCCAACCTGAATTTGGGTAGCCACAACTTGATTTGTTTATTCCATATCCTACATTCTGGTATCAGTGAGAAGAGATCTTGACTTTCCTCTTTGTGACAGCTTTCAGGCACTTACAGAGGGATATGACCCCACTGTCTTCTCTTCTCAAGGCTGAGCATGCCCAGTTCTCTCAGTGTCTCCTCATAGGGCAGTGTTTCCAAACCCTGGATCATTTTTGTTGCTCTTCTCTGAACCCTTTCTTATTTTTCTGCATCTTTCTTAAATCTTGGAGCCCAGAACTGGCCACGGTATTCCAGATGAGGTCTGACTAATGAGGAGTATAGGGGAACTACTACTTCTCATGATTTGGAAGTAATACTTCTGTTAATGCATCCCCAAATAGCATTTGCTCTTTTGGCAGCTGCATGGCATTGCTGGCTCAAGTTTACCCTATTGTCCACAATTACTCTGAGATCTTTTTCTTGTTCAGTTCTGTATTCACTGTCTTGTATTCACTGTCTTGTATTGATGTACTCTAAGAGTCTTCTCCCAAAAGAATATCTGTGACCTTCTTAATGAAGGGGAAGTACAATCTGAAGGAACTCAAGAATGATAAGCAAATAGTCTATTTACAGTAGGAATCAGGTGATCTAAGTTCTAGTACCCATTCAGCCATGAAGCCAGTTGGGTAACTTTGGGTGAGTCACATACTCACAGTCCGACCTACCTTACAGGGCTGTTGTGTGGGTAAGTTGGAGTAGGAGGAGAATTAACACCATCATTTTTTGGTGTTAATTCTAGAAGGTGTCGTAGGCCTTCATAGAACCTGTCAACTTCAGCCTCTTCAGCAGCAGTGATTGGGGCATAGACTTGGACTACTGTGATGTTGAATGGGTTGCCTTGGATTTGAACTGAGTTCATTCTGTCATTTTGGAGAGTGTATCCCAGTACTGCTTTTCCTACTCTTTTACTGACTATGAAGGCTAGTCCATTTCTTCTGAGGGATTCTTGCCCGCAGTAGCATACCTGATGGTCATCTGAATTCACCCATTCCTCTCCATTTTAGTTCACTGATTCCTACGATGTCGATGTTCAGTCTTGTCATCTCTTCTTTGACCACATCCAGCTTGCCTTGATTCATGGATCTTACATTTCATGTTCCTATGGAGTATAGATCTTTACAGCACCAGACTTTCCTTTCACCACTAGATACATCTGCAACTGAGTGTCCTTTCGGCTTTGACCCAGTCACTTCATTCTTTCTGGTGCTACTAGTACTAGCCCTCTGCTCTTCCCCAGTAGCATACTGGACACCTTCTCATCTTCCGGCATCATATCTTTTTGACTTTTGGTACTGTCCATGGAGTTTTCATGGCAAAGATGCTGGAGTGGGTTGCCATTTCCTTCTCCAGTGGATCACGTTTTGTCAGAGCTCTCCACTATGACCTGTCCATCTTGGGTGGCCCTGCACGGCATAGCTCATAACTTCATTGAGCTACACAAGCCCCTTTGCCATGACAAGGCAGTGATCCATGAAGGAGCCAAGATAATTACTAAAAATCAATCTCAATATTTTGCTCCCATCTCCAGTCTAAATCTGCTTTACTTATAATGAAAGTTGCACACTTAAAAGAAGGCAGCATTGTCCAAGAAAGAAAATATAAATTCCAGTAACAAATTTAAATACAAATGATCCAACCCAATGTGTGACTGATCATTAGCCTTGAGTTTTTATTCTCATCCAAGTGAACATGCTCCGTTTTTAGTGTTAACAGTGGGACAATGCCCTTCAGTCATTTAGAAGCGGAACATAATTGCATTTTAAGCAACACTCAAAAACGAATCAGGAGCAGTGAGGAGCAGCTCACTGCCCTGGCAGGGCTGGAATTTTGCAATTTAGAACATAGCTTGCATCCTTTTTTCAGAAGTGTAAGAAACTCCCTAAAGGCCCTGTGCTAACATAAACTGATAGAACAGCCCTGCCAGTTTGCTTCTGTCATCCGGTTTTTAGTGATAATTTATTATGTCACTATCTTGAAAAGCTGAGAGGGGTTTGTGCAGTTTAAGTATCATGATAGTATATCATCTCTTTAATCATTCATTTACTTATATTCCTAGCACTTATTGGGTTTTCTTGCTAGCATCTACTTCTATGGGTGTTTAAATATTTACATACTATTTCTGTTCCATGATTATGTAGAAGAATTTGTTTTTAAATTATGCACCAGATCCGTACACATTTAGCCAATACCTGGGTTTGTAAAGGGATGAAGAGTTTAGGGATGAGGCAGAGTTCCACCCCAACTTGAATCTAAGCCTGTTATGTACCACATCCTGTCAAATTTCAGGTGGGCTCTTGGGACGCTCCCTAGACTGGCTATACCTATGATTCAGATTTTGATGACGAGTCTTTTAATGAAATGGTTCAGACTCCAGTTGCAATTCAAGGTCATGAGAACCAATGAGAAATTCTAATGAGGTAGATTTGCCCAAGGACAGACTGGGGAACCAATCTACCTGTTTGTGAGAACAAGAAGGAACTACTGCCTGAGGGAGGGGACACTGATATGGCAAGTCTCTCTGATGGAGAACCACTGCCCCCTGAAGCAGTAGACCAAGATGCTTGTTGTAATCATTGGTGGGAAACACAACTACAAAAGAGTGGAGTAGTGGTGTGCCCACTTTCACCATGCCCCCTCCCCCCAGAGTGAGACACAGATGGGTTCCTAAAGAGACCTTCAGGAAATAAACAGTAGAAAGGGCTCAAAATTGTACTTTATGTATGCTTAGAGGCTGATATGTAACAATAAGATCATTAGCAAAGAAACACTGGTGAGACTGATATGCTTGGAGGGAGAAGCTCAGTCACAACAATGCCAGAAATAGCATGGAGCAGCATAGCCAAGATATCCCAGAGCCGTCTTGCCTTGATTTTGCATCCTGGTATCTCTGGCACACTGACCTCATGCTGGCATCACTACTACTGCAGCATGCTAAAAGCATCAGAACCTATGAGCTAAGGCCAAGCCCAGCCCATTAACATTTCTAAGCCAGAGCATGCTTTTCCCTGCTTGCCTTAAGGCTTTTTTTTTAAATAAGAGCATGCCTAGGGAGACGTAACATAGCTTCCTGGGCATACCCAGAGTGAAGCTAATCTATTCCCGGCATTTTAATTCAATCCAGAATCTGGAGATTGTAGAATATATTCTCTTCATTCCTCAACAAAGATTTTCAGATTGGACTGTATCTGTCCCAGTCATCCCTGGTGAAGTTCTGTAGAAAATCAGCCTCCATACAATTAAAGGCCACATTCCTGAAAGCCCTGTGCATGGCAGTGGTCTTTCCATATGTTGTTGATCATATGATATAAATCTTCCTACAAGAACCTGAAGTTGATTCCAGTTGCACATCCACCAGGCTGTGCACACAATTTGGAAATAAAAGTGGAAAATTGGAGGACATTTCATGAATCTCCTCCAGTTTTGAAACCAGATTAGGCAATGTGGAAGAATTTAAGTGAGAAAAATTCCAGAATCATCCCTTGTCTCACGTATGACTGCCAGTATGTGTGGATACTGCCTGCACTGGGAATTGTTTCTTATTCCATCAAATTTCTTTTTGATTCCCTCAAGGTTCCTCTGATTTTTCACCCAGACAAAAGCTTTTATGATTGTATTATGCCAAATTCATCTTGAGATTTCACTTTGGGAATCTTTTTTTCCTTGTTTTAGGGAACTCACTGCAAGTCTAGAAATATATGGATTTCTGGCCACAATTGTTAGAAGGTACAAATAGGTAAATTCATAAAAAAAAAAACTGTTGCTAGAACAAATCCCACACATATCTCTATTTATCTAGATTCACAAATCTAGCAGAAGATTTGGAATTCTGAGAATGATTTAGGTCTTCATTTATTTAGTAGTTTTAAGCTGCTTCATAGGGCTACACTGCACCCCGCATACCAAAGTCGAGGGATGGGTTGCACCTCACAAGGATGGGGAAAAGTCCTTCAGAAATGCTCTAGTGAGCTTCGTCTGGAAGACTTTAAACAAAGTCGGGGGGGGGGGTCTTGTGGAGAGCTCCCATTGGCTTGCATGTGAAGAAAGAGTTTGCATATCCAAATTGGGACAAAGTTATGTCTGGATACTTTTTGGGGGTGGTGGCCAATTTGTGGGGGAGGGGATTTGCATTTCCTCCAAAGCTCTGAAATGCAATAAAAATTGAGGAACAAAATTATATAGGGAATGACCAGAATAATTCAGGGGATGAGGGTTTGTAATCCAGAGTGGTGTGAGGCTTCTTTTTTTTTAAATAAGTTTTATTTAAATTATCCTAAAAACAACAAACTACAAATAACATCCTTCATCAAAAACATCGAGCCTGCTGGGCCAGCCCCCACACCCTTCTTTTTCCATTTATAATAACTTTAAAAACATATTTAAATCTATGCAAAGTCCCGTTTCTCTAGCCAATAATAAAAAGAGTCCCAAGTTTGATAGAAGTCAATATCTTCCTTCTCCTTCAATAATAAAGTTAATCTGTCTATTTCTGCACTGTCCAGGATTTTTTTTTTTTTTAGAATCAATTCATCAATGGGTAGTTCTTCACTTTTCCAGTATTGAGCGAATGCAATCATCGCCAAAGTGATTACATGTAAATTCAAATACATTTCTTATTTACTAATATCCTCCAGTATAATGCCTAATAAAAAAACCTTCAGGTTTAAAAGCTAAGGATTTTTATAACATTTCCACAGGCCATTAATGTATTTTAATCCAATACTTTTTCACATTATCGCAAATCCACCACATATAGTAAAAGTACCCAATTTATGTTTATACTTCCAACATCCATTTAACATATTTGGAAACATCTTAGCTAATCTATTTGGTGACAGATACCACCTATAAAACATTTTGTACAAGTTTTCTTTATACAAAGTTGCTAATATTACCTTGATATTTCTCTCCTCCAGCTTTTACCACTTTTCTAATTCAATATTATGTCCAAAATTTTGTGCCCACGTTATCATAGTTTCCTTAATCTGTTTGTCTTCCATTTTCCTATCAAGTTTATACAATTTTAATTTTCCCCCCACCGACAATGATTTTCTAATATAGTGACTTAAAACAGAACCATGTGACTTAGCCTTCTCATACTACATATAAACGTACCAGCCCATTTGCAAATCATTCCCTTTAAAATACAAAATTCTCTTATTTCTTCTTTACACCTCTACCTCTTCTCTCTTCCTCTGTTTTCAGTATCTGTACTTCTTGTTGTAAATCAGTGTCCACTTCCAGTGTCTGTACTTCTTGTTGTAAGTCAGAATGATATGTTGTTAGTTCCATTGGTTCAACATCTATCCTTCTTCTTTTGAGGCACCTGGTTCTTCCTCTTGAAGCATACTTCTAAATTTTTCATAAAACTCTTGTACCTTAAAAGTCAAGTCCAATTTATATCTTGTAAAGTTCCCGGTGAAAAATATTCCTCCTGTCATTCGCCACCTAAGCATAATCTCTCTCAAACAGTTAGGTACCTTCTTCACCTCTAATATAACAAGTGAATCCCATAGCGACTTGTTTGTTTGCTTTATTAATTGTGTCTCTTTATCTACAGTTTCAAGTTTCTCATGCACTTGTTGTTTTTTTGCGCATTCTGTTTAGTTTTAAGTCGAACATCCACCAATTGGGTTGATACCTCCTTAATAGAACTATCCAGTTTGTCAAGACATTCTCTTTGTTCAGTTAAAATGCTTTCCTGTTGTGTTGACATCGCCTCTTGGGATACTTGCAAAGCTGTTAAGGATCTCTGTATCGCCGAAAGCGTCATTTGTAGCTCTTTTTGATATTTTTCAACATCTGCCGCTTTTGGCTGATGAGTAGGACTCTGAGCAGCTCATGTAGGAGCCGAAGAGGAGGAAGAATATATTTTTTTCATGATGATAATAGGGTTTGTTTGTTTGTTTGTTTGGCCAAAACTTGCAGGACAACAACGGAGAAATAGAGGAGAGGAAAAAAAAGTAGAAACTTGCTATAAATCCAATAACCACAGGGTGGCAGCAAGGGGCTATTTTTAATCTTTAAATGACTTCACAAATTCTTGGCATGAAGATTATTTTGAAGAAGGGTCCAAAAATGGCCGATCAGAGGAAGTTTTATCTTCTATCACTCATTCCACAGTAATTATTTATTCTAATTCTTCACCCTTGGGGAGGTTAGGAACAAAAGGTCTTTCTCTCTAGCCTCAAACTTTCCAAAAGAGCCTCAGTTCCTCTCCCCCAGATCAGTCACCACTTGAAACTCCGTGGGGGAAGGAAGAATTCCTCCCTCCGTCAAAGGGCTTATCTTTTCTTCTTTATGCCAATTAGTAATTGCTGTAGTTTTTTCATGGGTAATATTGAGAAAAAAATATAGAAATGCTCACCCAGCAGGTCCAATGACTTCTAGATATTATTCTAATGCTATTATATCCGGTCGTCTGCAGGGAGTTGCTCTCTCCTCTGTGTTGTTTGATTGAGATAAGCCTGAATTGAGATAAGCTGCTGCCCCGCACCAACTAGAAGAATGCTTGTGCAAACTAATCCCTGCCCTGACAGGGCTTGGATGTGCCTCACGACTCACTATCAAACAAATAATGGCATGATAACGGGAGCTCCCGCTCTTCACAGCCTTCTCGCCACGATGCCAACCGGAAGTCATGGTGTGAGGCTTCTTATTTTCCCTCCACTCTTTTATTTTCCTTTATCTTTTTATAAATCAGCTGCTCCCTACTAGGACAAGCACACTGAAGGGCAATTATTTTGTCACTTCCCCTTCCCCTCATCTCATATACAAATGAATGTATGGTCCCAGGATCCCAATATAGTAAACCAGCATTGCGTATGAGTATGCATTTGCCATGTCTATCCCCCAACTGTTCACTGAATTAGTAGAAGCAATCTGCCTTTCATCATTATATGAAACCTTATTTGGACTTCTATAACCATAGCAACTAATTTTATAAATAACAGGGACAACATTTGAAATTGAATTTTTCATACACAAGATTTATTAGATGGATCCGTGGCACTCATGAGAGCCTGGAAGTTTATATTTTTAGAACAATAAAATAGTTGGGTATATCCTGAGGCCATGATTTCAAAATACTTCACTCACAGAGCCTTATTCCTTCATGCTATACTTTAATTTCATGGAACTTTAGTTAACATTTGTACATAATTTTGCTTGACTCTTGTTACTCAGCACTCCTCTGGAATTCATCTGTTCATTATTCTACTATAAATGCATTAAGAACAATTTTTGTTTACATGTTTGCATTTTCTGTATAAAACTGCCTCCTCTGCTGTGTTGAATGGGATGGGTAAAATTTGCAATAGAGATTCTATATTTTGAATCTCACATTGGATCATGGTTGCCTGGTCCAAGAGATAAAGCATTGCACTACACCTCATCAATAGATTCTTCCTAAGAACCTATGAGTGCATTTTTAAAGTATAGCTTCACAGTGACATGGAATATTCAGGGCTGAGCAGTACTTAATTTCACCATGAAAGGCGCTGACTACCTTAAATGAGGGACCCCAGTCTCCATACTTCTTGTCCTACTATGGCAGCACAATGAGGGAATTAGATCCTGGCTTGTTTTCAACTGCTTTGCAGTATTGCCATTATAGATGGCTATGGGATATTTGGGCCTTCTATAATGGCAATACTGCAAAGCAGTTGAATTTGGAGAATGGCTGTTTCATGCTGCACAGTTTGTAACCTTCTTTGAGGCATTTAGAGTTCAGTAAGCTAATGACTACACACAATAAGGATGCCTTAGGCTCTAAGGATGCCTTAGTCATACACTAGGAGTGGAGAACTTCAAGCCTAGAGGGCAAATTGGGCCCTCCTGATATCCAAATATGGCCTTCTGATAAGGATTACCACTTGCACATCATTTGTGCAGCATTTGTGGGGGCTCAATACCCAGTGGAAAACTATGCGAATGTATAGCACTCTTGATATCAAGCCACAAGAAATTGGGCTAGAGCCCAGGAAGTCAAGCTGATAGAATCCAATGGTTTTCCAGTCCCAAAATGGATTCCTCAACATCACTAATTGAGGGTCCAGATGACTAGAGAAAACATGGTGAAGCATAAAAACATTAGAACAGACCATTGATTCTCTGTATAGTTTCAGGAAACTAAAAGTACTATGCAGAAATGCTACAACATGGTTGGGACAACATAACAGATAAACAAAGGTAATAAATAATCATGGTTTTCCATGATGTGTGGACCGGACCACTATGGCTAAGTTCATACATCATGACAAGCAACTGTATGTTGTTTCCACAGTGCATGTTTTTTGCCAGGATGTGCCTAACAAGTAGTTTCTATACTAACATTCTTTCTACCCACCTCATACAGTCCTCTTGCTGTTGGTACATATCCCATCAGCCACTGTGCTTGAAATTCAATCCCATGCTAGATCTAGCATCCCATCTAGATGCTAGATAACAGCTCCTTCAGTTGCTGATCTTTCCAGAGGACTCTGTTGTAGCTGCATACCAGGACCATGGAAACCACAATGCTCAGTTTGGATGAGTAGAGAAACCATGGTGAGGCATGGAAACCACAGAAGAAGTCATTGCTTCTTATTGTGGTTTTGAAAAAACAAACATGCCATGCTGAAATTGCACAGTATGCAAATTGGAGTATGCAACAGATTATCCTGTGCACAAAATCATTGAGATTTGATCTGTCAAGTGAAGCTACCCCATGTATTAGCATTTTTGTTCTTTATCTTTTTCCTTTGTCCTTCTCCCCTTTACCTTTGGTCTTATCCACCACTTGAATAAATCTCTGAGAGCTTCTTAGAAATGCAATTTTGTCATCAGGTTGAAAGAGGTTTTTTATTTCTTATATAAATCTTGTTGGTAGGGGTTACCATTTCTTTTAGGTTCCACTGGTGTAATATTGAACACATTGAAGGAACATGAGAAATACATGAGAAGGAACATGAGAAATGAGGTGAGGGAAATACAGTGATAAATACACCTCCCCACATGGTTTTCTTCCTTCCTTCACTATCACTGGCCAAGTTTGACTTCAAAACAAGTAAAGATAAGGGGCTGTCATGATTTGTGGTTACTCACCATGTTTCCCCTGATAAATGATCACAAACCCTCTATCATTTTCAGCCTGCTCCCCAATCCTCCTATTCTCGCCATGTATCTGAGCAGCCTCCACAAGCAAAACTCCCTTCATTACTGTTTCATTCCCCATCCAGCTCAGCTGTCTCACTCTGATTGGTCTGCTAAGGCTTTGAGGTAGGCTCTCCCTCTTTCCACTCCTTCCCTCAGATTTTGAACTGCCACAGTTAAAGGACTGAAGCTGGCTGCCTAGCAACTTTGCAGGGTAGAATTTGCTCAAAGATTACTTTTACCTTTGCATTCTTCTCACCCTGCTTCAGGGGCCTATAATAATTTTTAAAAGCACGTTACTCCCATAGAAAGCCCAAGAAAAGTGATTGAAATTCTAGAAGAAGAGTAATTGGCAATTAAGAGAAAAAAAGAACATGTTTTTACCCTACCAGAGGTATAATAGGAAAGTGTGGCAGAGAATTCAAAGAAAGGTATATAACATTTTGCTTAAAGAGGTTCACATGAAAGGGCAAAAATTATAAAGAATATTATAGAAAATAACAAGGAATAGGAAAAAAGCAAATAGAGACAATTACATGAACAATAGGAGAAATTAAGAAAGATTGTGAAGATCAATTTGAATAGTTTAAAATATAATTAACACAAAATTCAGAGCTAAAGAAGGCTTAGTGAATGAAATACCTAATGTAGAACAAAAAGGTTACAAATGTTGAAGAGAAATATAGATTAATTCTACAAGTAGTAAACACTTTAAAATTTGAAGGCTAGTAAAGAAAAACATGAACATTTAGGCAGGGCTTTTTTTGTCATAGAATGCACCGGAATGGCATTCCAGCACCTTTTTTTCCAATGGATTTTACGAAGTGATTTTGAACGGCATAGCAGATCAGCAGCAAACATCATTAACATAGTGCCTGTGGGCTGCTTTTGTGTCTGCTATCTGATAGTGAGATAGTGAGGGCACTTGGGACACTGCTCTGCTGCTCGACTTGGGATTGGTGTGTCTGGTCGCATGCTGAATGCTTACTGCCGGCTGCGACGTGAATTCCGGCACCCTTTTTTTTTTTTTTTTTACCAAAAAAGCACTGCATTTAGGAAATGTAAAACCAGTATTTGTAAAGAAAAAACAGCAATAAATAAACACAGGTTTGAAGGGGTAGAATAAAAAATGAAGAATTAGGTAAAATAAAAATTGGAAACAGAACTTTTTACAGCTATTATATGGACTTATTGCACTAAGCCAATATACATGGAAAATGCTTAAATATTATAAAAAAGAGGATCAAAAATAAATATCTGAAAGACAACAAAGTGGTTTTGAAAACAGTATTATTATTATTATTATTATTATTATTATTATTATTATAACATTTCTA
>NW_025336100.1:272642-384402 GCF_004798865.1 Varanus komodoensis | reverse complement strand
AACATTTCTATGCCGCCCCTTGCCGAAACCTCGGGGCGGCTTACAACATGATAAAATACATTGAAATACAATAGTACATAATAAATTACCATTAAATATAAAAATACAAAAAATACATTGATTTACAAATATAAAATTAAAATTATCAGTATAAAATAAAAATATAGGAGGAGAAAGAGAAGGAAGAAGAAGTTGCCATGGCCTGATCATATGTTTTAACAATTGAAATGATGTTTAAATAAAAAGGTCTTTACCTGGCGCCGAAAAACCAGTAACAACGGTGCCAGGTGGAAAGTTATTTGGATTATTAGAAATAAACCAACTGTAAAGTCAGAGGAAGCAGAACTAGAATTTTTCAAGACATTTTACCTATTGCCTTCTAAATATTTTTATAATGGAACAAAGAAGCTAAGAAAACCTGGAATCCCATATATATGGGAGGTCTTGTTCAAACTAACCTTTAGATCTAAGAAAAATAAACACATTGTTAAGAATATCAAAAAAGAACAAAATTATCAGCATTTGGTAATGGATCAAAGTCAAGCTTTTTAATTAAGTTTTGTTAAATAGTTAAATTTTGTTAAATATGCAGGGTAAGCAAGTACCAGTGTTCTATATTCTTACAAGTGGCAGGACTGAATATGCAATAATGTAAAGAGTAACCAAAAGAGTTAGCTATTAAGGAAATTATAGGAGAAATATATACTGATATTTGGTGGTAAAATTGATACCACATCTGAGAAACCCACAGAAATAAGAACAGATCTTGAAATGTTTGGATTTAATGACTGAGCTATATGACAGCTCTATTTGATTTTGATGATAAGGATGAAGAATATAATTTTTTTCCTAATGACAAAACAAAAAGTGTCAGTTATTTAGTGTTCTATCAGAGAGACATAAGAAGGTTGAAAATATAAAAAAACCCTCTGTCAAGGTCAGAATGCATAAAGATAAGCCTGGAGTCAGATGTTTTGACACCAGAAGTGCAGATCAAGATAACCCTGTACAAAAGTAACAGAATGTTTTCTACTGTGATGTTTTCCATTACTAATCAGAGAAAAACTTATACATTAGCTGTGCATGATGACTGGAGCAACTGGTTCCAACTGGAGATGAGCTCACTCCCTATTGTTGGTGTGCACTGTTGCCAATTGCAGAACCCCAAAATGCCCCAAAAATAATAGGCCAGGGGAAGACCCATAGTAAAAACACCACAGTTATACTGTCCCAGAAGGGAGGGCAGATAAGAAAAAAATGAACTTGTGTAACCCACAGCTAACACACTAGCCTGACCTCGAATACAGTAATCAAAGGGAAAGTGGAAACTGGTTCCAGCCACCATGAAAGTTGCAAATGTGCAGGGAGTAAGAACATGGCAAGCCTGTGTGAATCTTGAGCAGATACGAAATAGACATGGGAAATGTCTGGTCCATGACAGAAGAAAGGTCTCTTTCTCCAGCATGGGAGGTGGGTGCATACATTGATGTATCAATACATTAGATGTGTATTAGGTGACCTAATTGCTTACCTAGGGTATAAAACGCATGTACTGGGGTTCAACTTTTGAGACACTGCTTGGGTCTGAACGTCCCCTTTTTGTCGTGCTTGACGGCTCGACAGAGGCGTCTACTCATGAGGAAGAGGCAGAAGCTAACAGTGAGAGTCGGGCATTGGAACAAGGGGACTTATATTTAAGACCCAGTGCCCAGACGACCCCTCTGCAGCCTGACTCTCACACTACTGAGCTAGGAGTCTCTTTACAGCCTGATCCCATAGCCTCTGAGAGAACAGCTTCCCCGCAGACTGAAGGGGAAATGTCTGAAAGGGCAACTTTCCCTGATTCCAGCCCTGTGCTGCCTGAAGAAGTCGCCCCTCCACCCCCCGGCTCCTGACTCTGTGACTGCTGAACAGAGTTCAAGAGAGCAAGAAGATTCAACAGAAAGTTTAATGAACACTAAAGTGCGAAGCTTTACAAATAGCTGAGGAAAGAAGGGAAGCGAAAGGCAAGGGAGAAAGAGAAAGATACAAACAATTAATGCAGAACCTAGAAGAGATAAGAATGCCTTCTTAAATGAATAGTGCAAAGAAATAGAAGAAAACAATAGAATAGGGAGGACCAGAGATCTCTTCAAGAAAATTGGAGATATGAAGGGAACATTTCATGCAAAGATGGGCATTATAAAGGACAAAATGGCAGGGACCTAACAGAGGCAGAAGAGACTAAGAAGAGGTGGCAAGATTACACAGAAGAACTATACAAGAAAGAGCTTAATGTCCCTGATAACCACAATGGGGTGGTCACTGACCTCGAGCCAGACATGCTGGAATGTGAAGTCAAATGGGCCTTAGGAAGTCTGAGCAAAAACAAAGCTAGTGGAGGAGACAGTATTCCAGCTGAGCGATTCAAAATCCTAAAAGACGATGCAGCAAAAGTGCTACACTCAATATGCCAGCAAATTTGGAAAACTCAACAGTGGCCACAGGATTGGAAAAGGTCAGTTTACATTCCAATCCCAAAGAAGGGCAATGTCAAAGAATGTTCAAACTACTGCACCATTACACTCATTTCACATGCTAGCAAAGTTATGCTCAAAATCCTACAAGCTAGGCTTAAGCAGTATGTGGACTGAGAACTACCAGAAGTACAGGCAGGATTTTGAAGAGGGAGAGGAACTAGAGATCAAATTGCCAACATACGCTGGATCATGGAGAAAGCTAGGGGGTTCCAGAAAAACATCTACTTCTGCTTCATTCACTATGCTAAAGCCTTTGATTGTGTGGATCACAACAAATTGTGGCAAGTTCTTAAAGAGAGGGGAATATCAGACCATCTCATTTGTCTCTTGAGAAACCTATAAGTGGGTCAAGAAGCAACAGTGAGAACTGGACAAGGAACCACTGATTGGTTCAAAATTGAGAAACGAGTTCAGCAAGGCTGTATACTGTCGCCCTGCCTATTTAACTTATATGCAGAGCACATCATGAGAAAGGCGGGACTGGATGAATCACCAGTTGGAATTAAGATTGCTGGGAGAAATATCAACAACCTCAGATATGCAGATGATACCACTCTAATGGCAGAAAGTGAAGAGGAACTAAAAAGCCTCTTGATGCGGGTGAAGGAGGAGAGTGCAAAAGTTGGCTTGAAACTCAACATTAAGAAAACTAAGATCATGGCATCTGGTCCTCTCACTTCCTGGCAAATAGATGGGGAAGAAATGGAGGTAGTGACAGATTTTATGTTCCTGGGCTCCAAGATCACTGCAGACATGGACTGCAGCCAAGAAATTAAAAGACACTTGCTCCTGGGGAGGAAAGCAATGGCAAATCTAGACAGCATACTAAAAAGCAGAGACACCACCCTGCCAACAAAAGTGCGTATAGTCAAGGCTATGGTTTTCCAGTTGCAATGTATGGCTGTGAAAGTTGGACCATAAGGAAGGCTGAGCACAAAAGGATTGGGGCCTTTGAATTATGGTGCTGGAGGAAGCTCCTGTGAGTCCCTTGTACTGCAACCGGTCAGTCCTAGAGGAGATCAACCCAAACTGCTCTTTAGAAGGCCAGATATTGAAGATGAAACTCAAATACTTTGGCCACCTAATGAGAAGGAAAGACTCCCTGGAGAAGAATCTAATGCTGGGAACAATAGATGGCAAAAGAAGAAGGGGAAGGCAGAGGATGAGGTGGCTAGATGGATTCACTGAGGCAGTTGGTTTATGCTTAGGTGGACTCCGGGGGATGGTGGAGGACAGGAAAACCTGGAGGAATGTTGTCCATGGGGTCACGATGGGTCGGACATGACTTCGCAACTAACAACAACAACTAAGTCCAGAGATCTTTAAGATGACAACAGGACAGAGTGCTGTCCCGCCCACGAGTGGAAAGATGAAGCAGGAAAGACTGTGATCATGTGGTTGACTGAGATAACTCAATCAAAGGACAGCAACTGAACTGTAAAGGGCTAGTCATTACAGCTTATCAGTCTCATCCTAAATCTTTTAGTGAATAGCAATTAAAGTCTTTAGTTTCACTGCTGGCTGCTGTGTAAGTTAATTGGATACATGAGTTATGACCTCATGACACCTTTTGTCTCCCTTTATTCTATAGTGCACTAGAATAAAGCTGGTTTTGGCTCTAAGTCTCATCTCAGGCTGCTTTTGACTTGGGTCTGGGGTCTACCTGGGTTTGCCCTAGCTGTTGACTGGCTGAGTTCAGTAACATGCACCTCAAAGTATTTTTTATATAAAATTACTTGCTGGTGTTACCTGTCTCTCTCATGGTCAGATAATGGTGGGCATGTCGTGAGCGGAGTTGGCTGGAGCCGGGGGGTCAGACTATATGGCCCAGGAGACCCCTTCTGACTCGCTCTGTTTCTATGTTTCTATAATGAATGATGGGGATTTATTTATTTCTCCTCAACCAATATGGCACCCTAGATGGGACACATCTGACTCTCCAGCCATGGAGTTGGCTCTGCAGCAATGCAGTGCACATCCTTTTTTAAAGAAAGTCTTGTCCAGCAACCAGGACTACATGTTGGCAACCATGTTGGGTGGTTCATGGGATCAGCTTTTGTCCCAAAAACCCTTGAATTCAGCAACAGCACTTCCTCTCCTAAATTCAGATTTCTGTCAGCTTCTATCTTTCACAGCCTTATTATACTTGACAATATTAGGCCTGACTCCGTGTCATCACAAATATGTCCTCCAAGTATTCTGCTTCCTTCCCTTTGTCCTTATGAATCCTAAATGCCTTTCTCAGGACTATCTAGGAGTCTAAAGGGAAGACTTCCTCTTCAGATTCTGCAGACCACTGATTCCAACTCTGACTGTTAACTGCTGACTGACTGATAACTTTCTGCCTTCTCTCTCTCCTCTCCCCTCATTCACTTCCGAGCTTCACCCACACACCCTCAGTCACCAACCAATCCCTTCACTTACACTTGCTCTTCTGAAACTTACCAACATTTAAAGGAACACACACACAACAACAATTTAAATCATCACAATACCGAAGTGTAGAAAGAAATTATAATACACCTTTATTTATATATATATTTGTGTTTGCCACCTTATAACATGAGGTTCTCTGGGTGGATTACAATTCATAAGCATTAAACAAATTAAATACAAAATAACACTTAAAAACATAAAATCAAAAGCAACATAAACTATGGCAAGAAAGCAAAATTCACAGTGCGCTGCATGAAATTCTGTTTGCACATTAAATAAACAAATCATATTAGAAGTCTAGCCAGAAATGTAGAGGAGCTTTGGTGTCACTGACTGCTAACAGCATTAGAGTGTAATCCCTGGCCAATCATGCTAGGAGTGGAATGCTAGAAATTCTGAATTTTTTTCTTGAATCCACAAGGAATTATGCCCCTGCAAGAGACTGGATAGTGAGAGTGAGACTGCATGCATAGCTTTGCAAACAACTGTGGTGAAGTGGAGTCTGCTGGTCACTCTGTCTGAAAGAATATAATGTTGCAGTAGTGCCAGCTAAGACTGACTGCCACCACCAACAGTAAAATAAACTCAATGTCCTTTGCAGAAGCAAACTTGATTTTGTTCATATAGTCAAGATGGTGCTTTGATTTAAATCAGTTTAAGATGCAAAACTGCACCTTCTCGGACTATATATTTATTTATTAAATCAGGTAGAAGACTCTATCTCTCCCCCCGCCCCCAAACATACACACATACACTGAAGCAGTTGTAAAATATGGAATGATGGAGGCTGTAGGGAAGACAAATGCTATCTGTGTGCTTCACAATTGAAATAATATATATGAGCATCTAAAGGGACCTCCATAAGGTCCTGAAGTCCAGGTCTAAGATTTACCTAGCTGCACCACTGATTAATTTTTTCCTCATAAACAAGGAGGACTCTCTGAAGGAGCTGAAAAGAGGGTGAGTCAACTTCATCAGTGTTTTACAGCTGACTTTGTCCCACCTGGCTGCTGAGGAAAAAAAGTGAAGAGTGATGCATTCTACTGAAGACAAAACCAAGAAAGGTGAGGTGGGATTGGGGGTTGTGCATTATGAAATAAGACTGAACGTTTGGTGTGAGTGATTAATTAAACTCTACTGCTCAGAGCTGGAAGACTTTTAACTGCACATATCATTATTAACATGCTGGAATAAATTGCAGCTTGACCTGTGTGAGCGATGGCACAGACACAAAGAGAGATTAAGGACTTATGAGGAACAGATGTATGTGAATAAACAATGGCTGTTACAGATGGCATTTATCTTTATTCTCAGTGAGCAAGGAAAGCCCTTGTAATCAGTGAGAGACAATTTTCAGAAACATATTAGTAGCCAAGGACAAATCTAGTTTATCTGACCAGGTAACTATTCTTTAATCATAGATTTACATTTCTGGCTACTCCTTGAATCTCCCCACATCAAGGCAGATTCCAGTGCCTAACAAAACAACACCTCTACCAAAGTCTGATGCTTAACAACATATATGGATTTTAATGCTATGGAGTGTAGTGTTATCTTGCATTATGCCGCTGCAGGAGAGGCAAGGGTCAAGGCATGGCCAGGAAGAGAAGACGGCAGGCAACTGTTGTCGGGGACTCCCTGTGGAGGGGCACTGAGGTGGCGTGTGCTGCCCTGACCTTGAGGAAAGGGAAGTCTGATGCCTGCCATGCTCACACATTGAGCATGTGATGGACAGTGTAGAGCATCTCCTCCCCTCTGGGGAATCACCAGTCACTTCTAATGGTCCATGTGGGGATGAGTGACACAGCCAGGCAGGGGGTAGGTGGGATCACCAGGGACTTTGAGGCCTTGGGAAAGAAACTCAGGGACATAAAACCCAAGTGGCCTTTTCCTCTATCTTACCAGTATGGGTATTTGGGCCAGCCAGGAAAAGGAGAGTTGCTGAGGTGAACAACTGGCTCAGGGTGCAGTGTCAGAAGGAATGCTTCAGGTTCCTTGACCACAGCACCCGGTTTCTTGCCAATGGACTTCTGTCAAGGGACAGGTTGCACCTCACGAGATGGAGGAAAAGGTCCTTCGGAAATACTCTAGTCTACTCTGGTAGACTTTAAACTGAGATGGGGGAGGGGTGGCTCAGGATCCCCAGAAACTTGGACAAGTGAGGGGAGAGGATCAGGGTACTAGGACCAGGGTGTTAGAGGTACTGCAGGGGCTGGCATGACCCCTACAAAGAGGGGACCAGAATAAGAGAAGGTAGGAGGAAGGAGGAGGCTGGGCATCCCAAAGAAAGGAAGCTGTGGAAAGGAGATGAGGTACATGCTCACCAAAACTAGGGGCATGGGTAATAAGCATGAAGAGCTTGAAGCTCTCCTGGGAATAGGAGGGTATGACCTGATGGGGATCATGGAAACTTGGTGGGATGAAAGGCAAGACTGGAATGTAAACAGAGGGGTATCACCTGTTTAGAAAGGTGTCATGCCTGAAGCCCCGACAGAGATAGCACCTCATGAGGAGGTCTTGCGTTTAGGACCCTGTATCCAAAAGTCAACCTCCAACCTAGCTTGGGAGTGGCTGAGCAGATAGCTGCACCTCCCACTGACTCCCTGCCCATTGAGCAAACACCTGAGCCCACATCAAAGCAAGAGAGCCCCGAGAGAAAATACACTACGAGTTCTACTCAAAAGGAGTCAGAGCAGGCTGTCCCTCCTCCTACTGATGCTGAACTTCCTGAACATGACACGGGAGATGCAGGGGCCGTAATAGACTTTTCTCTAGCAACCAATCATAGAATTCTGAGAAGATACAAGCAAAGGCAGATCTTGTTACACCAGAGGGAAGAAAGGTGTGACCAGGAGGGCTAGTCCCAGTGGGCTCGGGGAGAGACACCATTAGAGGATTAACATCTGCATTCCAAAGACTTCAACAGAAGAGCTTATCTGTAGAGTTGTAAATCTTGTAGACATGTAGCAATAAAGGACTTTAGTTTTATTGCTCATGAACGTGTGGGTTGTTTACATGTTGAGCAGCACCTCGACAAAAGGACAGGAAGGGAAAGAGGTGCAGGGATGTAGCTTTATATGTCAGGGAAGCAATGAGATAGAATGTGGTGCAGATGGGGATCTGGTAGAGGCAGTCTAGGTGAGACTGAGGGGTTTTGACAAAGAGAGGGACCTGACAGTGGGGGTATATTATTGCCCTCCAGGTCAACTTGAGACCCTGGACGATATCCTGACAGATCAGACTCAAAGGATATCTCGGGGGAGGAACACAGTAATTGTGGGGGATTTCAGTCTCCTGGATTGTAGTTGGGAGACTCACTCAGTGGTGACAGCCAGGTCACATCACTTCCTAGATGCTATACAGGGAGCATTTTTCGCACAGAGGGTCAGGGAGGTGATGTGGGGGGACATCCTTGACTTGGTCTTGATCAACAGGGTGGAGCTGATAGATGAAGTGCAGATTAGGGGAGCTCTGGATGCGAGTGATCACTCCATGCTTTGCTTTGAGATCAGGGGAATAGGAACATGCAGCAGATTGAGTAATAGAAGCTGGGACTTCAAGAGGGTCAACTTTGAAGGCCAGACTGAGGAAAGTCTCCTGAGATAGCCCCTGCAGTACCTGCGATAGGTTACTGGAAGGCAAGGGAGTTGAGGAGGGGTGGATGGCACTCAAGAGAGGTTTTGGAGGCGCAAGCCTTGATGATATCTCTAATTAGTAAGGTGGGGAGGTAAAGGAGAGTACCACCATGGATATGAATGGAAGTGGTTAGAGGGATTAGACGAAAGAGGGACCTCTCTAGGAAATGGGCACTGGGGCAAGTAGACAAAAAGGTATAGCAGGAGGAGGAGGCCCATTGCAGAAGGATTCTTCACAAGACTAAGGCTGATTACAAGCTGAGACTTGCAAAGAATATCAAGAACAACAAAAAGGGCTTCTATCAACATGTAGATAACAAGTGCAAGGGTAGACAGGCAGTGGGACCACTTAACAAGGAGTAAAGGGATTTGGTGACTGATGTGAGGGAACAGGCACAGATACTAAATGGCTATTTTGCCTCTCTTTTCTCCCCAAAGAAGAATGGGGAAGATCCGCATGGGGGGATCAGATGAGGCCGGGGACTTAGGGGCACAGATCAGAGTCACCCCCCTAGACATCGAGGAGCTCCTCAGGGCACTGGATGTCAAAAAGGTGTCGGGCCGTGATGGGTTACACCCAAGAGTACCTTGGGAGTTGGTGGGGTTCTCTCACGCTCACTGGCCTCCAGTTTTGAGACTTTGTGGAGAATGGGTTCCAGAGGACTGAAGGGTGGTGTCCATGGTCACAATTTTCAGAAAGGGTAAGATAGGGGGCATGGGGAATTACAGTCCAGTTAGCCTCACATCCATTGTAGGAAAGACAATGGAAAGGCTCATAATAGTGAAAGATCTAGTAACCCTAGATAGGCAAGGGAGGCTGGCGGACATGCAACATGGCTTCTGCAGAAACAGGTCCTGCCAGACAAACCTTGTGAAATTCTATGACAAGGTTTCATGGTGGCTAGATGGAGGGGATGCAGTGGATGTAGTTCACCTGGATTTCAGCAAGGCCTTTGACAAAGTGCCCCATGATATCCTGGTGGAGAAACTGAGGAGTTTTGGCATGCACCAAAGCACTGTCTGGTGGATTAGGGCATGGTTGACTGACCGAAGACAGAGGGTAACCATTAGTGGGGAATCGTCAGGATGGCGGCCAGTGACAATCAGGGTCCTCTAGGGCTCTGTACTGGGGCTGATCTTCTTCAATCTTTTCATCAACGACATGGAAGAAGGGGCGAACAGTCTTCTGATCAAATTCGCAGATGATACTAAAACGGGGGCAGTGGCCACAACTCTGGAGCAGGTACTCCAGATCCAGAAGGATCTGGACAGACTATGGAAGTGGGCAGGAGACAACAGGATGGCGTTGAATTGGGATAAGTGCAAGGTCTTGCACTTGGGGCATAGTTATCAGTGTCATAAGTACAGGTTAGGGGATAAGAGAGCAGCACTTGTGAAAGGGATTTCAGTGTACTGGTTGACCAAACATGAGTCAACAGTGTGACATGGAGGTCAAGAGGCAAATGTCACCCTTAGTTGTATAGACAGAAGTGTGGCTTCTAGATTGAGAGACTCTGGTGCACCTGCAACTCGAGTATTGTGTTCAGTTTTGGACTCCACATTAGGGTCAGTGAAGTGTAGTGCCACAAGGATGGTGGCTGAATTGCAGGGAAAGCCATATGAAGTGAGACTGAGGGAACTGGGTCTTTTCTGCCTGGAGAAGAGGAGATTCTGAGAGAATCTGTTGGCAACATATAGGTATATTAGGGGATATCACACCGAGGTGGGTAGAGACCTGTTCTCCCCTGCCAAGGATGGCAGGACGCCCTCCAATGGAGCCAAGCTCAAGGAACCAAGGTTCAATTTGGATGCCAGGAAGTACTTCCTAACAGTTAGGGCCTCAAGGGTGTGGAATGTGCTTCCATGGGAGGTGGTTAAGGCCCTGTCAGTGAGGGTGTTCAAGGATAGTCTGGACATGCACATGGTAGGCATGTTGTGAGCAGCACTGGTTAGAGCCAGGGGTCAGACTAGATGGCCTGGGATGCCCCTTCTGACTCACCCTGTTTCTATGATTGCCAAAATCTTTGTGGCTATTGGAAAAAATGCTTTCTCCACTCTTAATCCATCAAAGCCTCTTTTCTACCTAAGGCCTACTGATGACATAATTGTCCTCTAGTGAAGCTCCACTGGGCCTAACAACATCTACCCCACCATTAATCTAAACTTAGATATTTTTATGCAACTACACAATGGACAAGCACAATTTTATATTGGGAACTCACTGACTGTTAAACGTGCATGCTTTCACCCAGAGTATACCATTACAATATATAAGACATAAAGATGTATTTTTTAACTTTTTGTACCAAAGTTGTGGCGGGGGGCGGGGGGGAGCTTGCAATTTGATTCACTCACAAGTCAGAATGAGCTTCAAAGTGGATCCAAATAACCCCACTGAACTTGACTTTTGCTGAATCGCACATGCCTACTTCCTTGTCCTACCATATCACCAAAGGATACAGCCATATACATGCTTAGCCATGCTTAGCCAGAATAAGTCTTGCAAGTCCCAGCTGACTGAAACATGCTGGGAGTTGTAAGGCTTTTTCCAGAATATACAATTTTTTTAACGTTTTAAGTGCAGATGGATGGTCTGTACATAGAATCACTTCATCCCTTTCAGTTATATGTATGCTGGAGTGGCTAAAACTGCCTATATCACTGTTAAGATTCACTATCCATAAAAGTAACCAAAATATCCCTTTGTAATTTGCTAATTTTAGTTGCCCACTATTTATTCCAAAAGTGGTATTTAAAAACATTCAGAGTTGGTATCTTACTCTATATATCTTAATATGAATTCTCAATAAGAATGTATATTGAAACTTTCTGAAATCCACTTGCAATTGATAGAAATGAATAAATATTGATAATTTGGTATTATGGAGTTGACAGATCTGCCAGTTCCTGATCTCTATCCAGGAAATGCCATGCAAGCTGAAAAAAATGAACTGCCTCTCCTTGACTGGCCACCATGCACAAGGCTGTCTACTTTTGCTCCCACCCTACCAGACCTCATGCCTTCTTCTGCTACTGCTATCAGTCCGGCTGGTTTGGTCAGAACTCCATGTTCAAGTCCTTGCTGTCATCATTTTATTTATTTTTGTCTCAAAGAGAATATAAAGAGGCTTGCTGCCAATTACATATAATAGGGGGAATCCTTTGAATCTTATGAAATTTCACAGTCTACACCAATGCTCATGTAACTTTTATT
Organism: Varanus komodoensis; assembly: GCF_004798865.1. Lineage (NCBI taxonomy): Eukaryota > Metazoa > Chordata > Lepidosauria > Squamata > Varanidae > Varanus > Varanus komodoensis. The sequence goes on along the minus strand of NW_025336100.1, from coordinate 372,598 downwards.
AATTTCCACATGCTTTCATTGGGATCTTCAGCTACTAATGCATGAATGCCTTGAGAAAGTTTGCAGCAGAGCAGCTGTCTAGTTAGACGTGGGCGTTGTGAGGCCAGCTGTTTGAAGCTCTGGCAAATGGTCAAAGCCAGGTTGATGGCCAATTTTCATCCAACCACTAAGAACTGGTGATCAAGATGGAAGCCACCGGCTATTCTTTATAAGGATGTAGAGAATTCCTTCAGAAAAAAAAATACATATCATATCCAAACTATTCTTCTTACCTCCAAACTTCACCTTTACATCCCTTTCAACAAAAAACATCCAAGTGTTATAGATGCAGTATAACTTTACTGGGCTATAGTACCACCTGTGAATTAGTTTTAGTGAAGATTAATGGAAGATAAACTGAAATGACTTCTGGAGGCTGCCTTGTCCAGATAGTTTTGCATGTCACTTCGGGGAAAGGAAATCCTAGCTCTGGTTCCCTCACTATCTTCACACAAATGAAATATAAGTACAGTAAAACTTTGGATTGCAAGTAACTTGGTCTGTGAGTGTTTTGTAAGATGAGCAAAACGTTTTTCTAAATTTTAAGTTGATAAACGAGAGATGTCTTGCATGGGCTTTGCCTGCCGAGCATCATGTCACAACTGAGCACCGATTCTTCTCTCTCTCACTGTGGGTGTGAGTACAGCATTGTCGCCCCCCCTCCCCGAGCACACCCGTCTCCCCACCCCCCGAGCGCTCCCTCTTCAAATTTTTGTGATTAAAAAAAAAGAAAGTTACAGAACAGATTAACCTTATGATTAACCTTATTTACATTGAACCTTATGGATATACAAGTGTTTTGGATTACAAGCATGTTTCCAGAACAAATTATGCTTGCAAGCCAAGGTTTTACTGTATAAGCATGTCTTTCATGGCCCATTCTGCCTGTAAGCATACATACTTAAATACAGCATGATCTTTCAGCAAATTTCAGGCAAGCATGCTAAAATATGCCACGGATCTTTTTCACCCCTGGGGTTATTTCTGAGAATTTTGTATCAAGCAGAGATTTTCCTTTCTCAGACAAATCCTTAATTTAGGAAACATTTTTGGCTCTTACCTTCCAACTATTTTATGCCTGTCAGCTATAGCAAATGAGGGTTAACTGCATCTGAAACAGAATCTGAGGAGAGGGTCAGGATGCTGGTCTATTTGTTGAATGTTTCTATATCAGCTGTGCATTTTACAGAAATTAGTTGCTCAACTTTCCTGGTTTTATTTGCTTGTTTAGTAAACAGGGTTGGCTCTTATTTTAGGCATTTGAATGGACACCTCCACAAACACCGATGAGATGATTATTCTCGATTTGTTTCTCCCATTACAATAAAGTCCCAGCATTGCCCATTACCTTTTCAAGAAAGTCTGGTGAATGGAGATGGGTAGTGTTTCAAATAAGATGCGTTTTTAGGGAGCATCAACATTTTTACTACTATCATATCTGAAGGAGTGTCAAGTAGAAGAAGGAGCAGAGTTGCTCTTTGTTGCTCCAGGAGGCAGGGATAAAACCAATTGCTTTTACCCTCATAAGGCCAAACTTAAAGAAAAATGTCTTAACAGTGAGGGTTCTTCAGTAGTGTAACAGGCTTCCATAGAGGTATTAGCCTCTGATTTGCTGGGAGGATTTAAACAGAAGTGAGATGGCCATCTGTCAAGGAAGATGTTGCTGCACCCTGCATTGCAGAGCCTGCATTAAGTTGGGAGTAGACTAGTTGATCTGTAATGTCCATTCCAGCTCTCGTATGATTCTTCCCATCTGGGACAAATTCAGATTTTATCATGAAAGTTTTACCTTTGTTATGTTCCATACTATTTCATTTATCTCATCAGAATATAAGAAAGCTACTGATGAATCATCACACCAAAATCAGAAGAGAAAAGCCTGACACTGAAAATTCAGACATAATCCAACAACCCAAGTATTGGAGTACTTTATACAATTGGCTTGTCTGATTTATTGCAGTACAAAATAAATGCCAGTGTGTGCTTATTTTTCCAAAATCATCCATAGATGTTTCTTTTGAGCAGAAGCATCCACTAGAGAAATGTTGGTAGCATCTCTAGCTGTAAGTATTTTCAGCTATGCTTAAGGTAGGGAGAATTTCTTCACCAGCTTCAAACTCTCAGCAGGGCATCTAGTACTGGGGAGAGGTGGCAGCAGAGGCATTTCAGTTGTGTGTATATGTGCTACATTCAAAGACATTCAGAGGAATGTTCTTAGATATATTTAGTTCAAAGTAGCATCAAACAGTATAGTTTAAGAACTTTTGTTATGGTTCCTTTTTATACTGCAAAAAAAGAAGTAAATTATGCATAAGTTAAATGACAGCTTCAAGAAGCAAGATACTCATAGTATATTTGACTAGCAACCAGCTTAAACTCATTTCTCTGGGTGGAAATGTGAAAAACCCTCCTGATAAATGTTAGTCTTTGTTAGGAGACAAAATCATTGTCTTAGATGCAAAATCATTTTGCTTCTCCCAAAATTCCTTGGCTGTTCAATGTGAACAGAAGGGTTCAAATCCTCCTTAAGATTTTGCATTGGGAAAAATGGGAAGAATTGGAAACAAACTGTTCATAAAGTACTATTTATCAATAAAACACATTGAACATGAAGATGACTCATTAACAAGTATGAAAGGTGGAAAAAGACATCACCATCCCACTCTGCATTTTTGCTGCAATTACTTTCTGAATAATTTTGCTCATCCATATATATTTTCTGCTTTGTGCCAGGCAGCAGCAAGAGGGCATATACCAAATGAGGTTTTTGCAATAAATGGAAGATTAATTTTATGATCTAGATGATATGAGTCAAAGGTGAAAAGTAGTACTCCATTAGCAAGCTTTGGGAGTCCACCAGGTGTTGAGCAACTGTTGATGATGAATTAATGAGTGCAAATCACTGGTTCTTGCATCTTTTACATAATGAAGCATACAAGGTGATGTCCTCACTCATAAAACAGTACAAAGCAAAAGGAATGAATGTGTGATGCTTCTGCTAATGATGGAAAACAGTCTTCCCCAACCTTGTGTCCTCTTGATGTTTTAAACTATAACTCCCACCATCCCTGACCATGGACATGCTGACTGGAACTGATGGGAGTTGAACCTCAAAACCCACTCTGAACCAGTGGAAGCAGTGGAACTCTTGAACTGCTTTAAGTTACTTGAGGAACAAATGAGTGAGAAACCCACTGTGAAAGAAGAACATGACAAACTGAGTAACTCTGAAAAAGAGACAAAAGGACAATCAAGTAAGGGAAAAAATACCAAAGTTTGCAACAACAAAAGGAGAAGAGTGATCATTGTGGGGTATTCCTGTTGTGAGAGATGGAAAAATATGTATGTCATAATGACACAGAGAATTGCCATGTATGCTGTCTCCCTGGTGCAAAGATTAATAATAAAACCTGTAAGGTCATACATTTCATACAACCCACTGATAAATACCCCTTCCTTCTCATCCACGTGGGAACTAATGACACTGTCTGGAGAAGCTGGCAAAATAACCTCAGACTTTGAAGATCTAGGGAGGAAAATCAAAAACACTGGGGCCCAGATAGCACTATGTAGAAGAGGAATTGATGAGGAAAGAAAAATCCTTCAAGTGAATGACTGGCTATGGTGGTGGTGCTGTCAAGACAGATTTGGATTCTTGCAAAAAAACCTCACAAAGAACGGAAAGCATGTGTTTTGCCACTACATGAAAAGATTGATCAAAAGGGCTTTAAACTGACTCATATGGGGGAGGAAGACATGCAGCATGGCATACCATCTCTGACAAAGACTTTGATATTTCTCCTCCTCCTCCTCCTCTTCCTCCTCCTCTCTCTCTTTCTTCCCCCATTCTCTCTGCTCATTTAATTTTATTTCTAAAATAAAACTACAAAAAACGTCATTTAAAACTAAAACATAAAAAGTTAAACATACAGTCAAAGTAATGCTTACAATACAGTGCCCTATAGCACCAGGACATGTTACATGTTACAAATCAAAGATTTTAAAAAATATTTAAACACTTTAGGATATTTACCCCTTCCAAAACTGTAATGATTATTACAAAGGCTTGAACACTTCCCCCCTTTTTAAAAACATACTCAGAAGACACTCCCCAAATATCATTAATCTTATATTTCTTTATATTTCTTTATATGTAAGCCATCCCGAGATGCCATGCATAAGGGACGGCATAAAAAAGTTTTAAATAAATAAATAATAAAAATGCCCCTTTCTCACTTTAATCTCAGATGTTAATTTGAGTTGAATAGCTATATTCTAAACTTCACTATCCCCTTCATGGATCACTGCCTTGTCATGGCAAAGGGGCTTGCGTAGCTCAATGAAACTATGAGGTATGCTGTGCAGAGCCACCGAAGACAGACAGGTCATAGCAGAGAGCTCTGACAAAACGTGATCCACTGGAGAAGGAAATGGCAACCCATTCCAGTATCCTCACCATGAAAACCACATGAACGGTACCAAAAGGCAAAAAGATATGACACCGGAAGATGAGCCCCTCAGGTGAGGTGTCCAATGTGCTACTGGGGAAGAGCAGAAGGCTATTACTAGTAGTGCCAGAAAGAATGAAGCGACTGGGTCAAAGCCGAAAGGACACTCAGTAGCAGATGTATCTGGTGGTGAAAGGAGAGTCCGATGCTGTAAAGATCTATACTCCATAGGAACCTGGAATGTAAGATCTATGATTCAAGGTAACCTGGACGTGGTCAAACAAGAGATGACAAGACTGAACATTGACATCTTAGGAATCAGTGAATTAAAATGGAGAGGAATGGGCAAATTTAATTCGGATGACCATCAGGCATGCTATTACGGGCAAGAATCTCTCCAAAGAAAGAGACTTCTTGGAGTAGTGAATGGAGTAGACTGCATAGTCAAAAAAAGAGTGGGAAAAGCAGTACTGGGATACAATCTCCAAAATTGTATGGAGATCTCAGAATGATCTCAGTTTGAATCCAAGGAAAACCATTCAACATCACAGTAGCCCAAGTCTATGCCGAAACCACTGATATGGAAGAGGCTGGAGTTGACATGTTCTATGAAGGCCTACAATTCCTTCTAGAAATAACACCAAAAAAATGATGTCCTTATCATCAAGGGGGATTGGTATGCTAAAGTAGGAAGCCAAAAGATAACCGGAATAACAGGGAAGTTTGGCCTTGAAGTACAAAATGAAGCAGGGCACAGGCTGGTTGAATTTTGTCAAGAGAATACGATGGTCATAGCAAAAACTCTTTTCCAGCAACCCAAGAGATGACTCTATGCATGGACATCACCAGTCAGCAAAAAAATCAGATTCACTATGTGCTTTGCAGCCAAAAATGGATTAGCTCTATACAGTCAGAAAAACAAGACCAGGAGCTGACTGTGGCTCAGATCAGGAGCTTCTTGTTGCAAAATTCACGCTTAAACTGAAGAAAGTACGGAAAAGCACTAGGCCACTCAGGTATGACCTAAATCATATTCCTGGTGAATATAGAGTAGAGGTGACAAATAGATTTAAGGAATTAGACCTGATAGACAGAGAGCCTGAAGAACTATGGACAGAGGTTTGTAACACTGTACAAAGGTAGCAGCTAAAACCATCCCAAAGCAAAATGGCTGTCTGAGGAAGCTTTACAAATAGCTGAGGAAAGAAGGGAAGTGAAAGGCAAGGGAGAAAGGGTAAGATACACCCAATTGAATGCAGAATTCCAGAGAACAGCTAGAAGAGATAAGAATGCCATCTTAAATGAACCGTGCAAAGAAATAGAAGAAAACAATAGAATAGGGAGGACCAGAGATCTCTTCAAGAAAATTGGAGATATGAAGGGAGCATTTCATGCAAAGGTGGGCATGATAAAGGACCAAAATGGAAGGGACCTAACAGAGGCATAAGAGATTAACAAGAGGTGGCAAGATTACACAGAAGAACTATAGAAGAAAGAGCTTAACATCCCTGATAACCATGATGGCGTGGTAACTGACCTCGAGCCAGACATCCTGGAATGTGAAGTCAAATGGGCCTTAGGAAGCCTGAGCAACAACAAAGCTAATGGAGGGAACAGTATACCAGCTGAGCTATTCAAAATCTTAAAAGATGATGCAGTAAAAGTGCTACACTCAATATGTCCGCAAATTTGGAAACGCAACAGTGGCCACAGGATTGGAAAAGTTCAGTCTACATTCCAATTTCAAAGAAGGGCAATGCCAAAGAATGTTCAAACTACCGCACCATAGCACTCATTTCACATGCTAGCATAGTTATGCTCAAAATCATATAAGCTAGGTTCCAGCAGTATTTGGACAGAGAACTACCAGAAGTACAGGCAGGATTTCAAAGAGGCAGAGGAACTAGAGATCAAATTGCCAACATATGCTGGAACATGGAGAAAGCTAGGGAGTTCCAGAAAAACATCTACTTCTGCTTCATTCACTATGCTAAAGCCCTTGATTGTGTGGATCACAACAAATTGTGGCAAGTTCTTAAAGAGATGGGAGTACCAGACCATCTTATTTGTCTCTTGAGAAACCAATATGTGGGTCAAGAAGCAACAGTGAGAACTGGGCACGGAACCACTGATTGGTTCAAAATTGAGAAAGGAGTTCGGCAAGGCTGTATACTGTCGCCCTGCCTATTTAACTTATATGCAGAGCACATCATGAGAAAGGTAGGGCTAGATGAATCACAAGCTGGAATTAAGATTGCTGGGAGAAATATCAACAACCTCAGATACGCAGATGATACCACTGTAATAGCAGAAAGTGAAGAGGAACTAAAGAGTCTCTTGATGTGGGTGAAGAAGGAGAGTGCAAAAGTTGGCTTGAAACTCAACATTAAGAAAACTAAGATCATGGCATCCGGTCCTCTCACTTCCTGGCAAATAGATGGGCAAGAAATGGAGGTAGTGACAGATTTTATATTCCTGGGCTCCAAGATCACAGCAGACAGGGACTGCAGCCAAGAAATTAAAAGACGCTTGCTCCTCGGGAGGAACGCTATGGCAAATCTAGACAGCATACTAAAAAGCAGAGAGATCACCCTGCCAACAAAAGTGCGTATAGTCAAGGCTGTGGTTTTCCCATTTGCAATGTATGGCTGTGAAAGTTGGACCATAAGGAAGGCTGAGCACCAAAGAATTGAGGCCTTTGAATTGTGGTGCTGGAAGAGACTCCTGAGAGTTCCTTGGACCACAAGGCAATCAAACCAGTCAGTCCTAGAGGAGATCAACCCTGACTGCTCAGGCCAGATCCTGAAAATGAAACTCAAGTACTTTGGGTTGATAGCCTTGACTATACGCACTTTTGTTGGCAGGATGATGTCTCTGCTTTTTAATATGCTATCTAGATTTCCTTCCCAGGAGCAAGCGTCTTTTAATTTCTTGGCTGCAGTCCCCATCTGTGGTGATCTTGGAGCCCAGGAAAATAAAATCTGTCACTACCTCAATCAATCTTATGGGAGATCAACTCTGACTGCTCTTTAGGAGGCCAGATACTGAAGATCAAACTCAAATACTTTGGCCACCTAATGAGAAGGAAGAACTCCCTGGAGATGAGCCTAAATGCTGGGAACAATTGACAGCAAAAGTAGAAGAGGATGGCAAAGAATGAGGTAGCTAGATGGAGTCACTGAAGCAGTCGGTGTGAGCTTAAGTGGACTCCGCAGAATCTTAATTCCGCCTTGTGATTCATCTAGCCCAGCCTTTCACATGATGTGCTCAACCTCTCTTCCTCCACTCAGCTGCTTCTTTGAGTTAGGGAATGTCCACCAATTGCTCCAATCAAAGTCTCCTCTTCCAATGAACTAATAATTTGTATCGCTTCCAATGTCATCTCCTTTGCTTCATGGATCCTCTCTTTCTGACGCTGTTTTCCAACCATTGTTTTCAATTTTTGTTCATTCTCGTTTCCACTGATTTTCTTCTATTAAGCCTACTAATATAGCATATTTAAGCCTTGGATCAGAGAATCAATTCTATTATACTCCCCTTTGTTTTAAAAAAAACCAAAACCCTCTCCTATGTACTGCATAGGCCCATCTATAACTAATATCAGTCTGTAGCTTGGTTATAAAGATCTTGATACACTTGAATAGGGACTTACTTAAATTTCATCTTTGTCCCTTCTTGTCTCTCAATTTTCTCATAAGCAAGTCTCTTACAATAATTAGCAAACTTGACCAATTCAGCTCTGGGGAACATTCTAGATCCACACTTAGGACCTGCACTGTGTATTCTTTCTATATCTTCATTGTCCCATCTTTCCTCTGGTAAGACTTTTTAAAGCCATTCAAACACTTCATATCTCTCTTCTGCATGTGCTAGGTCAACAACCTGCATTCTCGAATGTTGGATGTATGGGTCCAGTCCTGCAGTGAAATCACCTTTTTCCCCCGATTCTGTTACTCATTGGAATTGATGGTGTATCTCCACTTTGTTAGCATTGGTAAGCATTTCTATCTGTTTATTTTTAACAGAGCTGTGACGTGATCTTCCAAAATCTCTAACATTTTTTTTAAAATTTAGCTTTCATCTTTGTTACAATAAGATTTGCCATCTCCTGTGTTATCTCATGTTTATCTTGTTGCCTTCTGCCTTCAATCTTTTCAATCTTAGTTTCAAGACTTTCAAATGATGGTTGATCTTTTCAGCCTCCTCTCTTAGCTCTTTAATGCTTGTCTCAAACATTTTCTGAGGACTTTCATCTCCTATTCCATCTCTGCCATCCCCTGGAATCCTGATGCTTGGTCCTCCAATTCTGAAGATGAAATTCTAGTTAGAGACAGATCTGATGGTTTTCTGGACTCTCTCCTGTATGACATTCACTTATTTGACCAGCAGAGGGAACTCTTTAAGCATATTCTTTTCCAATCAATTTATGACTGCTTTCTTATCTTTAACTCCAGCTGAAGCCTAAACAATAAATTATTTCCTTTCCCCCCAACATCCTCCTTTATTGTCTATAGAATCTCCACAACACTTTAGTTGTAAAATATTCCTTTTTACACTCTTGTCTTTAGTATTCTGTTCAATTAGCCAAAGCCATTGTAGGAATTTAAAGCTTTTTAGCCTTTAAAGCAAACTTTCAAATACTAAGAATATCACTGATCATCAGCTATTATTCATTTTAATTTTTATATATAATCATATACGTGCCCAGATTAGTTTACATAGGAATACAAATACAATAGCATTAAAGTACTAAATACAAAACAAAAATGAAAGTGAAAACTGTGTATCACACCATTAAAAAACAGAAACAAAAAATGAACCTCTCTCAACTGTGTGTCCCTCCACCCCATCCTGCCCATATATACACAATCTAGAAAGAAACTTCTGGTTTTGAGGAAGCCTTCACTAGTCCTCCACCACAGAAGGAACAGGACCAGCCTAAATATGTATATACCATGATGTATGGAATGTTTTTCAGAATTATAAAGTAGGAATGATGTAGAATTTCAGCATGAAAAATGAATGAATCCAAGTGGAGATTAATAATATTTTTGACAGATGGAGACCACAGAACATGGAATTGGAAGGGTCTTCATTTCTGAAACTGCTTTATCCACCAGCCAATGCACTAAGAAGTCCTTCCAAAAAAGGATCCAATATTGGTATTGGCCCATAAGTGCCTGTTGGTATACAGTAAGAATAGGGAAGAATGATATTGTAGCCTCTGGATTGCTCCTATGTTGCTCTGAACATTAGGGAGGGGCTGGGGCACAGGAGAGATCAGATTTACATACCAATGTCTATTTAACTAGTTCTGCATATTGAATTGAATTGAATTCATTTGAATTGAACTACATTTATTCTCAAAATGCTGTCTTCAAAAATTTCAGTGATTTTCTTTTTAATGGAAATGCATGCATGCATACATAATGCATACTTACACATGCGCGCGTGCACACACACACACGGAACAGACAAAATGTTCATGTAAACATAAGAAAAATGTCTCATACATTGGGATGAACCAGTTTTAAACCCAGAGAGAAAGAGAGAGAGAGAGAGAGAGAAACTGAAACTGAAACTGACTGAAGAAAGAAAAGCCACTTGTGCTCAAAGTGCAGCTAATTCTGAACTGAATGAGGCCTGACTCTTTGATGAAAACAAAGCTTAGCCTTTCCTTATGGTGAAGCCCATTCTGAAACAGAAGTGATTCCAGAGGTGCCTGAACTAAACAATGAAATATAATTTTCTCTCATTGTTATCTCATTTCATTTCATCCTTAAGTTAGTTAAGGTGTGGACAAGCAAGATAAGTCAGCAGTCAGATTCTTGGCTTAGAAAGTTATAGTGTTTCAAAATCATAAGTTTCACAGTCCAATCTCTTGCAGTAGCAAGGACTGATTTTAGAAAACTACTTCATAAATAGGTCCTGAAGTGTCTTGCAGCCAAGAAAAAACAATGATTTTTCTGAATCATCAAGTGCTTGGGTGGGAGAACAAGCAGAGATCATACCTGTTTCTTCATGGAGCATATATCCCTTCCTTTGGCATTTTCTCTTTCTCTGTTAGTCTCTGGCTTTACCAGGCCTAATCTTTTTTACTAGAGACCAAGTAGATGCAGCAGATGTCTCTACCTCTAAGTGGCCCCTTCTACCTACCATCATATGGTCTTGATAAGAAATCACCCTAAAAATGGACAGAAAGCAAAATAAAGTTGCAGTAGATCTGGAAACAGTTGGTGAACAAGAAGGCTAGGAGCAGAAAATCTCTCACTACATCTCTCACACACTTGACTTGATGGGTGCCAAATCTCTTTTCAGAGCTGAATTCAGTTCCAGAGAAGTTCTTGTGGCACACATTCTAGTGGTAGATGGGCCAAAAGCAAAAGGAGTGGGGACAAAAGTCATAAAAATGCCAGCATATTTTAGTTTAAAGTTCTTAGTAACCTCACTTTTGGAAATAGGTTTCAGCCTATTAAAATGGGAGGAAACTGTGCAAAAGCCAGGAGATAATCCAAAGAATGGTGACCAAGAACAAAGGAGTGGAGCCATCTAGAAAATTCTTGGAGACTAAATTGGGAACCTAGGTGTGCAAGGTTTGGCCTGCAGGTTTGAGTTTCAACACCCCTGTTCTATTTAATTTACCCTTTCAGTATTCAAGTTCCTACCTCCTCCCATCTTTGCACTCCTTTCAACCAACATCCTTATCTGACTGTGTATGATGGCATTTTTTTAAAGTTTCTGAGCAGCTGAAACAGTCTGTTTTAGCTGTTTAAATTGTTTTATGTTTTGATTTGTAAAGATTTAACATGTTTAAATAACTTACATTTTTATTTGTGGTTTGTAATTTTTATTAACTGCCCATTGGGTGGTATAGAACACAAATAAGTACATATTCAGTGACACCATATGATCCAGTGGTTGGGAAAATACAGGTCAAATACAGCTAGACATTCCACAGCTAATAGTTTTAGCAGTGACAAACAAAGCAGCCTGCACTTACCATGGGACCTGTTGCCAGTTTCCACCATTGTGTTTATCTCCTCTGGGGGACTGCCTTGGAGTCAGCAATGAGGGGAACAACAAACCACCCCTGCTCCATTGCCTCCATTATCACATATGCTCTCAGGACATGTTTAGTGAGCTTATTCAGCATTTGGGTTACAGCTGAATGCCCATGCACAACTCCTCTTGCTTCAGAGGGCTGTCTTTTGTGTCTCACACTCCACTGGGCATTTCCCTTTTTTGTCTGCTGGTTAAGACACCATCACTCCTGCCATTCAAGGCTCCTACAGGCTCCCTACAGGCTCTCCCAGCCAGTTAGGACAGAGCCTCTTCCTCTAGGTATTTCCCATTCATCTCTTCCCCAGTCAGGCAGTTTCTCCTTGGCACTGGCCTCTACCCCCTTCTCCGGGGTCTTGAACCACAAGCATTCCTGCCTGTACCCTCTTGGGAAGGCATCTGAATACCCCAGCATCCATCACCACTCATCCCTTGCTTGCTCACCTCTGACCTCCTTCCTCCATTCCTCTCACCTGCCTTCCTCTGCTCTTTTCTCCCCCACCCCCACAACTCTTGTTGCTCTTTATTTCCCTTACTCAAACTCGCTGCCCCACCTTCAACAAGCTGTTCCTCATTTCCCTGCTCATCCCAATCACCATGCCATTCTTCAGCTTGTACCTTCCCCACATATCAGTCTGTCCAGGGTTAGAGCTCAGGTGAGTCTTCACTAGCAGCCTTGCCACATTCTTTCCTCCCTGAACAGCCCCAATTTTGTAAGTAATCCAGTCAAATTCTCTGAGAACAGCATTGGAAATGAACTTGACTGGTTTGTAGACCCTTCCTCAAAGGAAAAGCAACCTTCATAAGTCTTGAAAACCTTCTCTGGTTTGACTTAAAATCTGAGACTCAGAAGAATTCCCAGTTTCCTGCCATTCAACCCCATTATTCCTCAAGAGTCACTCAAATTCACTGAAATCTCCCAAACCCTTTCTGAATTAATTCTGAACCCTAGTGGCTAGTTTGAACAGGCAGCTCACCAGCATTTAAAAAAAAGTTGGACTTCAGTCAGCCTAAAGAGTAACCAAATTCCAGTTGATCCACAACTCACCATCACTTCTGTTTGGTTTGTACTGGGTTCATCTCATCCCTGCCAATTCCCTATTTCCAAAGGAAACTTGCCTCTTTTAAAGCAAGTTGTAGGGAGGTCTAGATGGTGGCAATGAAACCCTCATCCTGAAAGGTTGGACAATCCTTAACATGCCCAGGGTATCCATTACTTCTGAGATACCTGAAAATTGAAGTTCCCAATGCCTCCTAGTTGGGTGGAATGGGCCTGGAGGCAATGGAAGAGACAGTTCACATGCATCCTCGTGACATTGTGCACCCGTGAGCACCCTCATGACTTAAGGATGAGCTCTACAAGACCTCTGATATTGACCAGCCCCCTCTCTGCAGGCACTTCCTTTTGTCGCACCATTTGCTCCACAGAACTGTGAGCAGATTTTGAAATAACTGCTGTCATATGGTCAAGGGGGAAAGGAACATCAACCCCCTCACTCCATTGCCTCCATCATTGCATGTACTCTCAGGGCATGTTTAATGGCTTTATTCAGCATTTGGATTACAGCTGAATGGCCTCATACCACTCCTATCGCTTTAGAGTGCTGTCTTCCATGCCCCACCCTTCACTAAGTGCTACTTTCTTTTGTCCCTTTTGGCTCTGGCCTCTTGGCAGAGCAGCAGAGCAGCAGAGGCAGAGGCTAGGAGAGAGAGCTGAGTGGCCAGGGGACTGGCGAAGGCAAAGTAGGAGCTGGGCAGGGGAGCAGAGGGCCAGGAGCAGCAGAGAGGAAGGGGATGGGGCCAGAGAGGCTACAGGGGCCAGGAGAAAGCAGAGGGGTGGGGCCACCAGCCTGATAGGCTTATGAGGCAACATCCCTTGTCTGCATCCCTTAGCTGTGGCCCGGGTTGTCTGGAGACTCCCTTCCCTGAGACACAGAGGTTTGATTGTTTCTTTGTTTGTTTTGTTTGTGCTGTGCTGTGCTTTGTTTTGTTTTTCTTCCAATTTAAATTTAAGTTTATTTTATCCTTGTGTGTGTGTGCGAGTGGGTTTTTGTCTGGGAGAAATGGGCGAGTGAGGGGAACTGCAGGAGAAACAAGGCAGGGGACCAAGGTAATGTCTCAGAAAGGATACCAATGGCAGACCAGGAGATGGCTTTGGCAGAAGTCACGGGTGTTGCTGTCCACTGCGAGAGCTGTGACATGTTCACCCTTCTCCCCCAGGAGAGGCAGGCATACACTTGCCCTCGGTGCAAGATGGTGACCCTGCTAGAAGAGGAGGTGAGGTGCCTGAGGGCCGAGAGAGCTGGACAGAGGGTTGAGGGAGAGGCCACGGGAGGACCAGCACGGCCTCCTCCTTCTGGCACCAATCTGGAGCTGGGAAACAGGTTCTCTCCACTTGGGGAGGCTGAGGCTGATGAGGCCTCGAGGGACCAGCAGGACCCCCAGCCTGGGACGTCAGGCAGCAAGGGGGCCACTGCAGGAGAGGCGAAGGCCAGGGCACAGCCGCCCACCAGCACTGGGAAGGTACTGTGGTGGGTGATTGTTGTTGGGGACACCCTGCTGAGGGGCACTGAGGCGGCGGTGTGCCGCCCCAACCTGGAGACAAGGGAGGTTTGCTGCCTGCTGGGCACACGCATCTGACATGTGATGAACAGAGTGGAGCATCTGTTGTAACCCTCCTCATAATCGAACATGCAGCCAGGGCATGGCTCATCACGGGTAAAAAGCATGATCAGGGTGTCCTGTTCGCGTGAGAACAAGAACAAGTTGGCCTACGCAAGGATGAAAAAAAAAAAAATGTGCATGCTACACAAGGATGAAAACAAAGCAGGCTACGCTCAAGCATAACCGCAGACGTTACGCCCTTGTACCCTCGCTTGCTTTAGCATGATAAATGTGCAAATGGGGCTCAGTGGATTTCCCCTATTGTTCGCTGTTATTCAAGCACCTGCATAGCTGTAAAAGAGTATAAAAATGCTGCCTTCCTTCTGCTCGAGACCGCACTCCAATGAGTGTTTGGTCCCTGCAGGTAATAAACTTCTTCTCTCAAAAATTCCAACTGGTCCCTGGTCTCATCCGTAAAACCGCGGCATACAACATTTGGAGGCCCCAGTGAGATCCTGAGACTATCGGTCTTGCCTCCCCCCGACACCAGGGATGGGCCCATAGGCATCTTATGCTTTACCCCGGTTCGGTGGGACGTCTGACTAGCCAAGAGAGGAGTAATCGGTAAGTGCGCACGGCGGCTACCCGCCATCTGTTCTGAATATCTGCAGATCTGGTATTGGAAAGAAAAGCCTGCTGGACGCAGCATACGGGCCACTTTCCGGTCTGGGGCGAGATGTCGCTCCCGGCCTCAGTTCCTGTTTAGATTATGCGTTTGTTTAGATTGTCCGTTCTGTTGTCTGTCTTGTTGTCGTCTGTCTTGTTGATGTTTTGTCATCTGTTTTGTTGATCTGACACTTGAGTAATCTTTTTTACAGGACTTGAAAATGGGGCAGGGCCAGTCCGTCCCGACCACCCCTTTGCAATGTCTTCTGAATAACTTTTATGATTTCTTTAAGAGGGCTTCAGGATTCGGGGTCTCCGTCAAGCCAGGGACCCTCCAGACCCTTTGTGAATTAGAGTGGACCACTTTTGACGTGGGATGGCCCTCAGAGGGCTCTTTTGATTTGATCTTGATTAGGAACATTGAGGCTGTGATCCTCGGGAGTCCCAGACACCCAGATCAGATTCCATATATAGAGACGTGGCTAGACATCGCCAAGACGAGACCTAGTTACATTAAACGGTGTCAACGGAAACTCCCAGGATCCATGTGTCCCTCCCTCCTTACGGTTAAAAAGGGTGGAGAACCCCATGTCAGATCACCCCTCACCCCCTCATCCACAAAACCCCACATCCTCACGGATGATCAGTAGGGGCCAGAAGACCCTCTGGTTACATGGACTCAGCCACCTCCCTATGCACCGAATTCCCAGGCCTCTGGGAGCCCGCCCCACACTTCCCCCAGTCCGTCCCGAACTCAGAGTGGACTTCCGTATGGCCCCCGTCCACTTGTTCCTCCGAAGTTCTCTGGCCCCGGGGGCAAGGGCGACAAACGGGTGTTGCCAGCCTCCCCCGATCCTGGCCCTGAGCCCTCCACTCTGTTGCCCCTCCAGGAGCTTGCCCCCACACAGGGGACGGACCATCTGTTTATGGTTTATGTCCCTTTCTCCACAAGTGGTCTGTATAATTGGAAGCTACAAAATCCTCCTTTCTCTGAAAAACCACAAGGCTTGATTTCGTTACTAGAAACGGTTTTTCACACCCATCGCCCTACTTGGGATGACTGCCAGCAACTCTTGCAAGTTCTTTTTACTTCTGAGGAGCGCAATCGGATTCACCTTGAGGCTCAGAAGCAGGTTCTTGGCACAGGTGGCCAACCCACCACTGACCCAGTTATTCTGGAAACAAGCCTCCCAGCCCAACAACCCAACTGGGATCCAAATACGGTTGCTGGGGAAGGAGATCTAGCCCGGTACTGCCAACTTCTTCTATAGGGGCTCCACAGCGCAGCCCGGAAGCCCACCAATTTGTCTAAAGTAAGTGAGATAGTTCAGAGCCCCCGGGAATCCCCCGCCGCTTTCTTGGAACGCCTACTTGAGGCATATAGGCAATACACACCTATAGACCCTCCGGCGGCCGAGAACATGTGGGCAATTAACATAGCATTTGTTACACAGTCAGCCCCAGACATTAGGAAAAAGATTCAAAAGCTAGACGGGTTTGAAGGGAAGAATCTCAGTGAACTAGTCGAGATAGCTCAGAAGGTTTTTAATAATTGTGAGGACCCAGAAGTTGCAGGCACAAAGAAATTGACCCAAGTCGTCTTAGCGACCATGCAGGAAACTAGCGACAGGAGTCGAGGGGCTCCACGGAGGAATGGGGGTCGCCCCCGCCTAGAAAAAGATCAATGCGCCTACTGCAAGGAGATGGGCCACTGGAAAAGCGAGTGTCCCCGTAAGAAGAAAGTGAACCCAAAAGGAAAGAGTCTCCTCACTCTTGAGGAAGACTGAAGGGGCCAGGGCTCTGTCAATTTGGGCCCCCAAGAGCCCTTGGTAACCTTAACTGTGGGGGGCCACCCAACCACCTTCCTGGTAGATACCGGGGCAGCCCACTCGGTTCTCCGGGAAGGGATCGGCCGTCTTACTGAAAAAAAGACTCAGATCATAAGGGCAACGGGGCGACCCAGGGCGTACCCTTGGACTTCAGCCCGTGTGACTGATCTGGGAAAAGGGACTATAACTCATTCCTTCTTGGTAATCCCCGAATGTCCCTTTCCCCTCCTGGGACGAGACCTCTTAAGAAAATTGCAAGCCTCGGTGTCATTCCAAGAGGACAGCACCCACCTCAGCCTGGGCTCTCCGCAGCCTGCTGCCCTTCTGCTTACCCTACCCTTGCAAGACGAGTATCTCTTCTTCAAAAGTCAGGTGCCAGAAAGCCCCTCTGAGGCCTTAAAAGAACTCCAAAAAGAGATTCCAGGAGTATGGGCCGAAAACAACCCTCCTGGTCTGGCGACTCATCAGCCACCCGTCGTGGTACAGGTCAATAGTTCAGCCACCCCGTTTCAGAAACCCCAATACCCCATTCCAGCCAGGGCGAAGTTAGGAATACGTAAGCATATACAGAGACTGTTGGAAGCAGGAATTTTAGTACCCTGCAGGTCGCCATGGAACACCCCGCTGTTACCAGTCAAGAAGCCCAGCACTGAGGACTACTGGCCAGTTCAGAACTTACGTGAGGTGAACGCCCGGGTAGAGACTGTCCACCCTACAGTGCCTAACCCATACACCCTACTCAGCCAGCTGCCACCAGACCAGGAATGGTACTCAGTCTTGGACTTAAAAGATGCTTTCTTCTGTATACCTCTGGCCCCGGTGAACCAGCCTCTGTTCGCCTTTGAGTGGACGAATCCGGACCAGGGTTTCTCTGCCGCAGGGGTTCAAGAACTCCCCTACTCTCTTTGATGAAGCTCTGAGTAGGGACCTTTTTCCCTTCCGGGAGACCCATCCCGAAGTTACCCTTTTGCAATATGTGGATGACCTGCTCTTGGCGGCAGAGTCTGCGTCTGTGTGCCTACAGGCAACTCGGGACCTCCTGACCGCTCTGGGCTCCATGGGTTATCGGGTTTCGACAAAGAAGGCACAGATCTGTAGTCAGAGGGTGACCTATCTGGGATACGATCTAAGTGGGGGAAAACGGACACTGTCGGCCAGCCGAGTCCAAGCAATCCAGAATATTCCCACGCCTACGACTAAACAACAGGTCAGAGAGTTCTTGGGCACGGTAGGGTACTGCAGGCTTTGGATCCCCGGCTTTGCTGAGATAGCGAAACCCCTCTATACCAGCACGGGAGGGAAAGGTGACTCCCTCATGTGGACTGAGATTGAGCAATCAGCGTTTCAGGCTCTTAAAAAGGCTATTACCACGGCCCCTGCTCTAGCCCTACCCGACCTTAAGAAACCCTTCCAACTCTTTGTGGCCGAGGCTCGGGGTATAGCAAAAGGGGTTTTAACCCAGACTCTCGGCCCATGGAAACGGCCGGTTGCATATTTATCGAAATGACTAGACCCAGTGGCGACGGGGTGGCCCACTTGCATGAGATCTATTGCAGCGACGGCGGTTCTGGTAAAAGAGGCCAAGAAACTGACCCTGGGCCAGGACCTCCAAGTCACTGGGGCTCATGCCGTGGAAGCCCTCCTCCGCAGTCCACCGGATCGGTGGATCTCCAACGCCTGAGTGACTCAGTACTAGGTACTTTTATTGGACCCTCCGTGGGTCACCTTTTCCAAAATGGCAGTCCTTAATCCAGCAACCTTACTGCCAGACAATCAACATGAGAGTCCCATCCATGATTGCACCGAGGTCCTGGATACGGTAACCGGGACCCGACCGGACCTGACCAACGTCCCGCTAGAGCCGCCAGCCCTCAACCTGTTTACCGATGGGAGCAGTTTCATCAGCGATGGAATCCGGTATGCGGGAGGGGCAGTAGTCAATGGCTCGGAGGTAATATGGGCCCAGTCCCTGGGGCACGGTACGTCAGCCCAGAAGGCAGAACTTATTGCCCTAACGCAGGCCCTCCGGTGGGGGAAGGGGAAGGATCTTAATGTTTACACGGACAGCCGGTATGCTTTTGCCACGGCTCATGTTCATGGAGCACTATACCAGGAACGAGGGCTGCCAACCTCTGGAGGGAAGGACATTAAGAATGCAAACAAAATTATGTCCCTCCTGGAAGCCCTCTGGCTACCCGAACGAATAGCTATAATTTATTGCCCTGGGCATCAACGGGATGGCTCGGCAGTCTCGCAGGGAAATAACTTCGCTGATAGAACCGGAAAGGAGGCTGCCTTAAGACCAGTAGGGGCTCTCAAAATTCTCTCTGTTCAGATGCTGTCACGGGCTCTCCCGGACCGACCAACCTACTCGAAGGAAGATATCGAGCTGGGCAGGAGGTTGCAGTGCTCTGAAACTGAGGCGGGATGGCTGAAACATCCCGATGGAAGAATCTTTCTCCCCCAAGCACTTGGGCGGGATCTTCTTCTACAGACCCATCGAGCCACACACTTGGGAACGGCCCGACTCTGTCAGCTATTCAGACCCCATTTCTATCTGCCCGGACTATCGACTCTGGCCGATTCCATAACCTCCGGGTGCGCCTCCTGTGCGCAAGTTAATGCTGGCCCTAGCCGGCCCTCCACCGCCCCGAGCGTTCGCCATTGCGGATCCCAGCTGGGAGAGCACTGGGAAATTGACTTCACTGAGGTAAAACCTACCCGAGGTAGGTATCGCTATTTATTGGTCTTCATCGACACCCATTCCGGGTGGGTCGAAGTGTTCCCTACGAAGGGAGAGACAGCCTTGATTGTTGCCCGGACTCTCCTACATCAAATTGTACCTCGATTTGGCGTACCTCTAGCTCTGGGTTCAGATAATGGCCCTGTGTTCATCGCCCAAACTTCCAAATTGGTAGCCAAGTCTCTAGGAATTGATTGGAAACTGCATTGTGTGTATAGGCCACAGAGCTCAGGGCAGGTAGAGAGAATGAACAGAACCTTAAAGGAAACTTTAACAAAATACGCTCTTGAAGTTGCCGGTCACTGGACGGACCTCCTTCCGTTTGCCCTCCTACACACACGATGCTCCCCTTATAGGAAGGGTTTCACTCCCTTTGAAATTGTATTTGGGCAATTGCCTCCTCTGCTTCCCCGCCTGGCGGAGGAGACGCGCACCAAGTTGTCTAACCACAACCTGCTTGAGTCCTTGCAGGCCCTCGATTGCGTCCGGCACGATATTTGCCGACAGGTTCAGTCCAACATGGGTGGGACTACTGAGGCTCCGGACCCCGCGGCTGACCCTCCCCCACACGTAAACCCGGGAGATTGGGTCTGGCTTAAGAACTTTCACCCTGTCACTCTAGGTGCCCGGTGGCTAGGACCCTTCCAGGTGATCCTCTCCACTCCCCCGGCAGTAAGACTGGCTGAAAAACCCCACTGGTTCCACGTGACACAGATAAAGGCTGCCTCGCCGGTACTCTCGGAGCAATGGACGGTACACCAAACCGGAAACCCTCTGCGGGTCAAGTTAAAAAGGGTCTCCTCCCAGCAGTCCTCCTGATTCTTCTCGCCTGCCCAGTAGGCTGTCCCCTCCCGAACCCACACCAGCCACTCACCATGGAATGGACATTGCAGACTGACAGGCCTCCCCGCCAGTAGCAACCGTCCTGACTCACACCCACAATACTTCCCCGGACTTCCGCATAGATCTCTGCCAACTATTTCCGCCCGGGTGGACTAACCCGGGCCTCTTTTCGGTGGATACGGTTGATGGGGGCCGCTGGATCTGGGGATATGGATGCGGAACTGATACCTTGGAAAGGAGACTGTCGCAGGAGCAATATTATGGCTGTCCATCGGATGGAAGCCCCGCTTGCGGTGACGCACCCAACTTCTACTGCGCCCGATGGGGTTGCAAAACTTTTGCTACATGGTTGGAAGGCCAAGATAAGGATCCTTGGCTCACGGTGAAAAGGGTGCAAGCCGGCCAGGCGGGGACCGGCTGACGTAACCCCCTGAGCCTCAAGATCAAACAAGGCAGAGAAGATTCTTGGGTAAAAGGTAAAACCTGGGGGCTGCGCTTGAATCTGTATGGTCCTTATCCGGGCATACTTTTCACGGTTCAGAAACGGGTTATCTCATGACCCTGGGGCCCGGTGGGACCCAACCAGTCTCTCCCTCGCCCTCAGACCCCCACTCACCGCATCCCTGACCCTCGCACACAGCGTGCTTCGGCCCGGGCTGCTAGCCGACCGTCATCCAGCTGCACATTTACATTAGTGTCTGCAGTTTTTGAAATCCTCAACGGGACCAACCCAAACATTACCAAAACATGTTGGTTATGCCTGAGTCCTCAGCCCCCTTTTTACACTGGAGTAGGAGTGAACGTGTCCTTTTCCGTCTTTGCTAATATCTCCTACTCGGAAAATTATGGGAGCGCCTGCCCGTGGGGGCTCCACCCCTCTATAACATTAGAAGAGTTCTCAGGTCAAGGGACCTGTGTTACGGGTCCCGGTGGGCCCCGCGATGATCCACGATGTGCTGCTACCTTACTCCTTACCCCCACAGCACGCCCCTACCTCCTAGCAGCCCCGAATGGGACTCTTTTCGCTTGCCGATCCAGCCTCACCCTGTGCATTTCCTCCACCCTTCTCCTAACACCACCCCCGCCCCCCCGGTCCTGTGGCTAAGCAAGCTCTTCAGTCGGATCTTTGTATTCTAACTTTCGTGCTTCCAAAGGTTTTTCTCGCCAACGGAGATATGACCCCCGTGGCTGCTTCCCCGGATTTGCGCTTCCGGCTCGCTGCGCCTCTCCTTGCTCCTCTTTTAGCTGGGCTGGGCATTGCAGGCTCCGCAGCTGTCAGGGCTGGTACCTTGATAAAAGGCAGCCAAGGCATATTCCACTTCTCTGAACAAATTGATAAAGAGTTGCAGGAGCTTCATGGCTCCATCAAGTTCTTGGAACAATCCCTTGACTCCCTCGCTGAGGTGGCCCTCCAAAACAGGAGAGGACTAGATTTACTTTTGCTGAAACAAGGTGGCTTATGTGCTGCCTTGGACGAGAAATGCTGCTTTTATGCAAATCATTCAGGTATCATCCGTAACAGTATAGACCTAGTCAAAGCCCGCCTGGAGGACCGGGAAAGGCGCCGCCAGGGGGGATCCAACTGGTATCAGCGCCTCTTTAACTGGTCCCCCTGGCTGACAAGTCTGCTCTCCTCCCTTGCTGGACCCCTTTTAGGGTTGTTATTTTTCCTTATTTTCGGGCCCCTCCTGCTCCGTTGGGTTACCCACCTTGTCCAGCAGCGCATTAACGCTGTGAAAGTACTGGCATTTCATGTCAGGTCTCACCTGGGCCAGGATGAGCACCATCCGCTAGCGGCTCGCTGACTCGATGATTCGATTCCCCAAGAAGACCAGTAGGGAATGTTGTAACCCCCCTCATAATCAAACATGCAGCCAGGGCATGGCTTGTCACGGGTAAAAAGCATGATCAGGGTGTCCTGTTCACGTGAGAACAAGAACAAGTTGGCCTACGCAAGGATGAAAACAAAGAATGTGCACGCTACGTAAGGATGAAAACAAAGCAGGCTACACTCAAGCATAACCGCAGACGCTACGCCCTTGTACCCTCGCTTGCTTTAGCATGATAAATGTGCAAATGGGGCTCAGTGGATTTCCCCTATTGTTTGCTGTTATTCAAGCACCTGCATAGTTGTAAAAGAGTACAAAAACGCTGCCTTCCTTCTGCTCGAGACCGCACTCCAACGAGTGTTTGGTCCCTGCAGGTAATAAACTTCTCTCGAAAATTCCAACTGGTCTCTGGTCTCATCCGTAAAACCGCGGCATACAACAGTGTCTTGTTCACTCTGGGGATCACCAGCTGCTCCTGGTGATCCATGTGGGCACAAACAATGTGGCCAGGCAGGGTGTGGTTGGGACCACCAGGGACTTTGAGGCCTTGGGGAAGAAACTCAGGGAGCTGAAGGCCCAAGTGGCCTTCTTGTCAATCTTACCTGCCTGAGGATTTGGGCCAGGAAGGGACAGGAGGGCCTCTGAGGTGAACGACTGGCTTAGGGTGTGGTGCCAGGAGGAATGCTTCGGGTTCCTCGACCTCGGCACTCGTTTTCTTGCCAGTGGACTTCTGGCAAGGGACGGGTTACACCTCACGAAGATGGGGAAAAGGTCCTTTGGAGATACTCTAGCGAGCTTCGTCCTGAAGACTTTAAACTGAGCCAAGGGGTGGTGGGTTCAGGCCCCCCAGGAACATGTCTGCACTGGACAAGTGTGGGGGGAGGATCAGGGCTCTAGGAGCAGGGTTTTAGAGATACTGCAGGGACTGAGAGGACTCCTTCAGAGAGGGGCCTGGTGTTAGGGAGGATGGGAGGAAGGAGGAGGCTGGGAACTCCAAGGAAAGGAAGAGGTGGAAAGGAGTTGAGGTGCATGTACACCAATGCTAGGAGCATGGGTAATAAGCAGGAAGGGTTTGAAGCTCTCCTGGGAATAGGAGGGTATGATCTGGTGGGAATCACAGAAACTTGGTGGGATGAAAGGCAAGTCTGGAATGTGAACATAGAAGGGTATCACCTTTTTAGAAAGGACAGGAAGGGAAAGAGAGGTGGGGGCGTGACTTTATATGTCAGGGAAGGGATAGGATGCAGTGAGATACAATGGGGATTCGGTAGAGGCAGTCTGGGTGAAACTTAGGGGTTTTGACAGGGAAAGAGACCTGACAATGGGGGTATGTTATCGTCCTCCAGGTCACCTTGAGACCCTGGATGATGTCCTGACAGGCCAGATTCTAAGGATATCTTGGGGGAGAGACACAGTAATTATGGGAGATTTCAATCTCCCAGATATTAGTTGGGAGACTCACTCGGTGGTGACAACCAGGTCACGTCGCTTCCTAGAAGCTATTGAGGGAGGGTTTTTCACACAGAGGATCTGAGAGGCGACGAGGGGGGGGGGAAACATCCTTGACTTCGTCTTGACCAATAGGGAGGAACTGATAGATGAAGCACAGATTAGGGGAGCTATGGATGCGAGTGATCACTCCATCCTTTGCTTTGAGATCAGGTGACTGTGGATGGTCAGCAGGTCGAGCACTAGAAGCTGGGACTTCAAGAGGTTCAACTTTGGCCAACTGAAGGCCAGACTGGGGAAAGTCTCCTGGGATAGGTTACTGGAAGGTAAGCGAGTTGAGGGGTGGATAGCACTCAAAAGGGAGGTTTTGGAGGCACAAGCCTTGACGATACCTCTAGTCAGTCAGGTGGGGAGGCGGAGGAGTGTGCCGCCATGGATGCAAAAGGAGGTGGTTAGAAGGATTAGACGAAAGAAGAACCTCCGTAGGAAATGGGTACTGGGGCAAATAGACAAAAGGGTATACTGGGAGGAGGAGGCCCGTTACAGAAGGATTCTTCTCAAGGCTAAGCCTGATTACGAGCTGAGACTTGCCAAGAATATCAAGAGCAATAAAAAGGGCTTCTCTCAGCATGTAAATAGGAAGAGGAAGGGGAGACAAGTGGTGGGACCATTAAATAAGGAGGAAGGCGATCCAGTGACTGATATGAGGGAACAGGCACAGATGCTAAATGACTATTTTGCCTCTGTGTTCTCCCCAAAGCAGGACGAGGGAGATCCGCATAGGAGATTAGAGGAGGCTGGGGGCTTAGGGGCACAGATTAGAGTCACCCCCCCTTGAAGTCAAGGGGCTCCTCAGAGCATTGGACATTACAAAGGCGCCAGGCCCTGACGGGTTACACCCGAGAGTACTTAGAGAGTTGGCAGGTGTTCTCTCACGCCCACTGGCCTCCATTTTTGAGACCTCATGGAGAACGAGTGACGTTCCAGGGGACTGGAGGGTGGCGTCAGTGGTCCCAGTCTTCAAAAAGGGTAGTAGAAGGGTCATGGGGAATTATAGACCGGTTAGCCTTACGTCCATTGTAGGAAAAACAATGGAAAGACTCATATTAGAGAGAGATCTAGTGATGCTAGATAGGGAAGGGAGGCTGACAGCCACACAACACGGCTTCTGCAAAAACAGGTCCTGCCAGACAAACCTTGTGGAATTCTATGACAAGGTTTCATGGTGGCTAAATGGAGGGGATGCAGTGGATGTGGTATACCTGGATTTCAGCAAGGCCTTTGACAAAGTATCCCATGATATCCTGGTGGAGAAACTGAGGAGTTTTGGGATACACCAAAGCACTGTCCGGTGGATTAGGGCATGGTTGACTGACCGAAAGCAGAAGGTAACCATTAACGGGGAATCATCGGGATGGCGGCCAGTGTCAATCGGGGTCCCCCAGGGCTCTGTCCTGGGGCCGATCCTGTTTAATCTTTTCATTAATGACATGGAAGAAGGGGTGAACACTCTGCTGATCAAATTTGCAGATGACACTAAAACTGGAGGAGTGGGCACAACTGAGGAGCAGGTACTCCAGATCCAAAAGGATCTGGACAGACTATGGAAGTGGGCAGAAGGCAACAGGATGGCGTTCAATGCGGATAAGTGCAAGATCTATTATTATTATTATTATTATTATTATTATTATTATTATTATTAGAACATTTCTATGCCGCCCCTTGCCGAAGCCTCAGGGTGGCTTACAACACAATAAAATACAATACAATGCAAAAATAACAATATAAAATTAAAATTAATAGTATAAAATAAATAAAAATATAAACGATATAAAAGGAGTTAGAAAAGTTATAAAAGAAAATAAAATAAAATAAAAGAAGTCGCCCTGGCCAGATAAATAAGTAAATATTGTTAACAATTAAAATGACGTTTAAATAAAAAGGTCTTCACCTGGCGCCGAAAAACAAATAACGACGGCGCCAGGCGGACCTCTCTGGGGAGCATATTCCATAGATTGGGCGCCACCACAGAGAAAGCCCTCCTCCGAGTACTTACCCTCCTAATTTCTTTCACGGAGGGTTCCCGGAGAAGGGCCTCTCCCGCGGATCTCAAGGGGTGGTCGGGCATATATGGATGTAAGCGCTCCTTCAGGTAACCAGGTCCCAAGCCGTTTAGGGCTTTATAGTTCATAACCAACACCTTGAGTTGGGCCCGGACTTCAATGTGAAGCTGTCGGAGGACTGGAGTCGTGTGAACATAACGCCCCGTCCCCGTCAGCAACCTGTCAGCTCTATTTTGAACCAATTGAAGTATCCGGACCGTCTTCAAGGGAAGCCCCACGTAAAGTGCGTTACAGAAGTCAAGGCGGGAAGTCACCAGCGCATGTGTCACCGTCACCAGGCAGTCGTACTCCAGGTAGGGGCACAGCTGATTAATCAGCCGAAGCTGAAGGAAAGCGCTCCTCGCCACCGCTGTCACCTGAGCTTCCAATGAAAGCTCTGGGTCGAGGAGTAAGATCTTGCACTTGGGGCATAGGAATAGGTGTCATAAGTACAGGTTAGGTGATAAGTGGCTGGAGAGCATCACTTGTGAAAGGGACCTTGAGGTACTGGTTGACTGCAGGCTGAACATGAGTCAGCAGTGTGATGCAGTGGTCAAGAGGGCGAATGCCACCCTTGGTTGCATAGCCAGAAGTGTGGCTTCTAGATCAAGAGAGGTATTACTACCACTCTACACGACTCTAGTGCACCCGCAACTGGAGTATTGTGTTCAGTTTTGGGCCCCTCATTACAGAAAGGATATAGCCAGGTTGGAGTCAGTGCAGCGTAGGGCCACAAGGTTGGTGGCCGGTTTGCAGGGGATGCTGTATGAGGCGAGACTGAGGGAACTGGGTCTCTTCAGCCTGGAGAAGAGGAGAGTCAGAGGAGATATGTTGGCAACATACAGGTATGTGAGGGGATGTCACACAGAGGTGGGTAGAGACCTGTTCTCCCCTGCAGAGGAAGGTAGAACGCGCTACAATGGAGCAAAGCACAGGGAGCCAAGGTTTCGTTTGGATGCCAGGAAGCACTTCCTGACAGGACCCCAAGGTTGTAGAATGGGCTTCCACTAGATGTCATTGAGGCCCCATTGGTGCGGGTGTTCAAGGATAGGCTGGATGTCCACATGGTGGGCATGTCGTGAGCAGAGCCAGCTGGTGCTGGAGGTCAGACTAGATGGCCCAGGAGGCCCCTTCTGACTCGCTCTTTTTTCTATGTTTCTATGTCTGCTGGTTAAGGCAGTGAACAGCCTTATCTCAGCCACTCCCAGCCACCTGTAAGCTCCCTGGATGTGCCTCTTGGTTCCAGTCAGCCAGTACATGGCTTCTTCCTCCAGGCATCTCACAACCACCTCTTCTCCGAGCAGGAAGCAGTTTCTCCCCGGCACTGGCCATTGCCCCCCTTCCTTGCTAATTTTGATGCAAGACAATAGGACTTTTCCTATCAGTAACTAATTATAACCAGTATCTTGTATTGTGCCTGCAAAAGAACAGGACATTATGCAGACATGGGAGTACAGTTGCAGAAATTTCTGTCACTGTCTCATGATGATTACTGTCTCATGATGATGATTACGCATAGCACTTTCTGATAAATTGATAATTAACTTGGGCATTAACAGAGCATTTAATCAAATAAGGCAGCAAAGGTTTTGAATTGCCAGAAGAAGGGATTGCTGCCAAATAATGAGGACATCTCAAGCTTCCATTTTCAAGGTCTTGCATTGCAATTGGTTATTCCTCATTCCCATCAGTCCTATTGAGATGTTACACTAATGATATATTACACATAGCAATGTTGTTACTCCGGCAGATAACAGGGACTTATTTGCACTTTTCCAACTTTATATTTCTAAAATAAATGGTAGACATGAAGAATTTTATGTACAAAAGAAAAAGTGCTCATTAGATATTAGATATTCCTGTATGTTTTGGAAAAATAAAATTTTGCTCTTTCTTAGGTATAGGATTCTTGATACACAAAAAAAATTTGAGATAGAGTGGTTGAAATATATATCATCATCTAACAGATCCTTTTAAATATATTTTCTATTCTACCTCTATCCTTTCTGTTTGTATTAGAAAGTTTCAGTGCATGTAATCAGTATTTGATATTTCCAAAATGACTGCAATAGGTAAGAAAAATAAACAGTTTGGGGATTAACTATCAAAAGGCTCCACTAACCCTTAGGCTGACTATACAGATGATACCTGGGACATTGGTGATATGTATGTATTTATTTATTTAGAAAATTTCTATGCCGCCCCATTCGCCAAAGCCTCGGGGCGGCTCACAAAACATCAATTAAAATACATTAAAAATATAAAACGAATTAACAATATAAAATAAGTCGCCCTGGCCAAAGAATAAAATAAGGAAATAATATTAGCAGGAACCTGTTTGAAATCCTACTATGCATGTACAAATGAAAACATATTGAGGATGTAATTCTTTACATTTTTGTAAGTATCTATGTGCATGTGTACATTGCAATATAATATAATGTATGTGTAATGCACACTCATACCTGTACAACATGCACACACATACACTGTAGAAAAAGTTGTGACCCAGAATTAGGCACAAAATTATTACATTATTGTCCATTGAAAGACACAAATAAGTGCTGATTGTATGCCCATTATGTAGCTGCACAGTATGATGATGGGGAACCAACTAACCAATGAAAGAGAAGGGGGTGAGATGTCTGACTGCTGTGCCCTCTTCTGGTTCTTCCTCCAACCAGATGATAGCAGGCAGTTGCCCTCAGGCCTGGTGGTGCTGTTAGTGAATGTCAGGTCAGTCCAGAATGAAACAACTCTTATCCAATATTTAATTGTGGATGAAAAGGCTGAACTGGCCTGTATTACAGAGACCTGAGTGTGGGAGAAGGGAGGTATTATGCTTACCCAGCTTTGTCCTCCCAAGTACTCTGTGCAGCACCAGCCTCACCCTGAGGGTTGAGGTGGGGGAATGGCCATAGTCTACAAAAATAAATAAATAAATAAATAAATAAATAAATAAATAAATAAATAAATAAATCTATCTATCTATCTATCTATCTATCTATCTATCTATCATCTATTTATTTAGAGTATTTCTAACCCATCCATTATGGTTCATCTCTGGACAGCTTACAATATAAAACACCTAATAAATACATCATAATAACATAATAAAATCTCTCTCTCAGGCCATCCTGTCCAATTGAAGACATGCCTAGAGAGTTTGCATTTTGTGTTGTGTGATCAAGACTGATTAGGGATTCTGTTGCTGTATCTCCCATCTTTCTGCTCAACAGGCTCCCTGGATGAGCTGATGAAAGTAGAATTGGTGTTGGAGGACTCCAGCATGTTGGTTCTGGGAGGTCTTCAACCATTGTGCTGAGACTGCTTTATCTGGGGTAGCTCAAGGCTTTATGGCTAACATGACAACCATGGGGCTGTCTCAGCATGTGATTGGCCCAACCCATGAAAAAGGTCACACTGGTTTTTATAACTGAACAGGAAGAGAGTGATCTGGAAATGAGGAAATTAAAATGAACCTCAGATCACTTCTTTGTGAGATTTAAACTTTTAACCTCTTTCCCCCTCTGTAAGGGTGGGAGACCTATTGAACTGGTTTGCCCCCAGAGACAGATGAATCTGGGTGGATTCCAGAGGGCTCTGGGTAAATTTCTAGCTGATATGACTGGTGTTCCTGTCGAAGGTCAGGTTGGTCTGTAGAATGCAAAAATAACCCAGGCAGTTGACACAATCACATCTAAATGTTTTCTTCCTTCTGGCAGAGATCACATCTAAATGTCCTCTCCCTTCTGGAAGAGATTAGCACCATGGTATACCTCTGAGCTGCAAGCAATGAAGCAGGCTAAGAGAAGGCTGGCATGCAGGTGAAGGAAAACCTGTGCTGAGTCTCATTGAACACGAGTAAGAGATCATTACTGAACCTACCTTGTTGTGGTGAAGGCAGTAAAAAAGAAAGTTTTCTTTGCCAGCTTTGCAAAGGTTCCAAGATTCCATTTTATCCCTCATGTTGTTTAACATCTACATGAAACTTCTGGGAGAGGACATCCAGAGATTTGAGCTGAGGTGCCGCCAGTATGCTGATGACACCCAGCTCTACCTCTCATTTTCATCTAATCCAGGTGAGGCTATCATGGTTCTAAACCAGTGTCTGGGCTGTGTGATGGACTGGATGAGAACAAACAAATTGAAGCTTAATCCAGATAAGATGGAAATATTACAGGTGTGTGGAGGGTGGCTGTTCTGGAGGGGATTCCATTCCCTCTAATGGATAGTGTATGCAACTTGGAATTATTCCTTGTCCCAGAGTGCTTTCCACTAGCTGAGGATTGTCCATCAGCTGCATCCTAGACAGAGCCTAGCAATGGTGACCCATGCACTGGTAACCTCCTGTTTGGACTATTATAATGTTCTTTATGTGGGGCTGCCCTTGAAAATGGTCTAGATACTTCAATTGCTAGAAAACAGAGAAGTCAAGTTATTGACTGGGACCCACAGAAATGAACGTAAAATGCCAGTCCTATACTATCTTTACTGGCTGCCAATTGAAGTCCAGGCACAATTAAGGTGCTGACAATTACATATAAAGCCCTAACCAGTTTAGGGTCTGGACATCTAAAGAAATGTCTCTTTTCATATACTCCTGTTCTTCATATACTTGAAGGAGGTGAGGAGCACTGTTACTAGGAGAAGGGCCTTTTCAGTGATAGCACCTCAACTGTGGAATACGCCACCCAAAGAGGTTCAGCTGGTGCCAAGTCTTTATTCATTCTGGCAGCAGGCTAAAACCTTTTTATTTGCCCACTTTTTTAATTGTTAGCACTCTCTCTCTATACACACACACACACACACAGAGATAGTGAGAGAGAAAGAGAGAGAGGCATATGTGTGTGTGTATGTGTGTGTTTGTAATCTGTTGTATAATATGGTTTGGTTCTAATGTACTGTTTGTCTGGTTCTAATGTTCTCTTAGTTTTCTTGTAAACTGTCTTGAGATTTTTAAATTATAAGACAGTATAGCAAAACTTTAAATATATAAATCTGAGGTAGAGAAGAGCCTTTCTGGGACAAGGGCTGAGAAAGCATCATTCTAAGCCAACCATGATTGTGAGCAAGTAAAAAATGGCAGCAGTTTGCTGAAGAAAAAATGTCTCTTTGTTTAGGCAATCATGTTTGAGAGCATTCAAAGATGACTCTGAACTGTTCTTCCCGACACACTTCCCATCAGATCAGGTTATCATCATGAAATTAGACAGTCACTCTAATCATATGCATGCTAATTAAGGAACTCTTAATCTTACACAATCTTAATTGAATATACAAGGTCAGTATGGAGGTGGAGGTGTAGGAGTAGGAGTAAAACATTCCAAAACTCACACCTCTAGTATTTCTGCCATGTCCTTGGACAATCAAGATGATACTTCTGTTGATGCTTCTCTTTCCACAGTTTGGTAATTAGATGTCATCAGCAATGATATTAGCAAGTGTTATTGTTGGAAGCTGGAAGCAGGTAGATATGTGTAGTTATCAACTGTGTGCCAATATAAGGTGATGCCTTCATTATGAACTTTTGACACTATATGTCTAAAGTATGTTGCAGCATGGCATGGCCCATTTAGATTGAGGGTGGCCTGAAAGTTGTTGAAGTTCTGGTGGAACTTCGTAAATACCACCTGTTGTTGCTGTTCAGCTGCAAAGTCATACCCGACTCTTTGCAACCCCATGGGCAACATTCCTCCAGGTTCTCCTGTCCTCTACCATCCCCCAGAGTACACCCAAGCCCACACCCACATCTCCAGTGACCCCATCCAGCCACCTCAACCTCTGACATCCCCTTCTCCTTTGCCTTCAATCATTTCCAGCAGCAGGGTGTTTTCCAATGAGTCCTTCCTTCTCATTAGGTGGTCAAAATATTTGAGCTTCAGTTTTAGTAACTGACCCTCATAAAGAGCAGTCAGGGTTCAGTCCCTTTGACTGCAAGGAGATCAAACCAGTCAGTCTTAGAGGAGATCAATCCTGACTGCTCTTTAGAAGGCCAGATACTATTCATTCATTCATTCATTCATTCATTCATTCATTCATTTGGAGTGCTTGTATGCCACCCCATTCGCATAAGCCTCGGGGCGGCTTCCAACAAATAAATAACAATATACAAAATATACAGAATTGGAAACATCCCAGAGTTAAATAAAAGCAATAAATAATTTAACAATCAATTAAAATAACATTTAAATAAAAAGGTCTTGGCCTGGCGCTGAAAAGCAAATAATGACGGTGTCAGGAGGACCTCTCTGGGGAGCGCATTCCACAAATGGGGCACCACTGCAGAGAAGTCCCTCCTCTGGGTACTCATCCACCTAATTTCCTTCACAGAGGGTTCCCAGAGAAGGGCCTCTGCCGCCAATCTTAGAGGGAGGGAGGGCTAGTATGGACGGAGGCACTCCTTCAGGTACCCAGGTCCCAAGCCATTTAGGGCTTTATAGGTAAGCACCAGCACCTTGAATTGGGCCCGAACTTCAATGGGGAGCCAGTGAAGCTGACGAAGGACCGGGGTTATAAGAGAACAACGCCCAGTCCCCGTCAGCAACCTGGCAGCTCTATTTTGCACCAATTGAAGTATCCGGACCGTCTTCAGGGGCAGCCCCACGTAGAGCACATTGCAGAAGTCTAATCGGGAAGTGACCAATGCATGCATCATTGTCGCCAGGCAATCATCTTCCAGGTAGGGACGCAGCTGATGGATCAGTCAAAGCTCATGGAAAGCGCTCCTCGCCACAGCCGACGCTTGAGCTTCCAAGGTCAGCTTCAGGTCAAGGAGTACCCCCAAGCTGCGGACCCTGTTCTTCAGAGGGAGTGCTACCCCATTCAGGACAAGGTCCAGGTCCCCCACCCTAGAGTCCGAACCACCTACCAACAGGACCTCTGTCTTGTCTGGATTGAGCTTCAGTTTGTTGGCCCTCATCCAGCCCATTACCTCGGCCAGGCACAGCCACTGCCTTACCTGGATCGGTTGAGAAAGAGAGGTAGAGCTGGTTATCATCAGCATACTGATGATTCCGCAGCCCACACCTCCTGATGTCCTCTCCCAGCGGTTTCATGAAGATGTTAAATAGCAAGGGGAACAAAATGGATCCCTGTGGAATGCCATGGCATAGCTGCCATGGCGCAGAGACACAGTCCCCCAGCACCACCTTCTGGAATCGGCCATTGAGATAGGAGCAGAACCACTGCAAAGCAGTGCCCCCAACCCCCAAATCCTGCTAGCCTATCTGTGGGAATTCATCCCTGCCTCGCCACATTCATGCTGTAGCTAGGCACGCTACGCTCAGCCAATAGTAATGTGATTCACCAGCCAGCAGTATTGCAACTTACTCAGCTAATAGCATTGTACTTCACCTGTGTAACCATATAAGGCTTGTGACCATATATAGCAATAAGTACGCTTCCTGTTACCCGCGCCTGCGCATAAGCAATCAATAAGCCTTTGTGAATCCTGCGCTTGCGCACAATCAACTAGGGTGTTCACTGCTTTACTCGATGGCTATTGGATTACGCAAGTAAAAATGTATCAATCTGTGAAATAATAAAAAGGGCTGCTTGTGTTGACGCAGAGGGAATTTTCTGCGAAGATCTTCTTTGTTCTCCTGAACAACCAACCAAGCATGCTTTGAAACTTTATCTCTCGTCTGCAGTGTTTTATTTTTCTCTCTGAACTCTCTCGCACCAATTGTCGAGCCGGATCTCGACACCTATCCAAAAGGATACCATGGTTGATGGTATCGAGAGCTGCTGAGAGGTCCAGGAGAACCAACAGGGACGCACTCCCCCTGTCTCTCTCCCTGCACAGGTCATCATACAGGGTGACCAAGGCAGATTCAGTACCATAACCGGGTCTGAAGCCAGACTGAAATGGGTCCAGATAATCAGTCTCATCCAAGAGTGCTTGGAGTTGTCCCGCCACCACCCGCTCTAACACCTTGCCCAGGAACGGGATGTTGGCCACCAGTCTATAATTGGTGGTCATCTCTGGATCCAGGGATGCCTTCTCCAGGATTGACCGGACTACTGCTTCCTTTAAAGGGGCAGGTACATGGCCATCCCTCAGAGAGGCGTTGACAACCTCCAGGATCCAGATCCCTATCCTGTGCTTGGCTTTGTTAAGTAACCAAGATGGGCAAGGCTCCAATAAGCAGGTGGTGGGACATACTTGTCCAAACACCTTGTCCACGTCATCAGGCCACAATAACTGAAACTCATCCAACAATTTAGGACCAGATGGCAACATTGATTCCTCCCTTGAAGGCTCTGAGTTACTAGTGGAGTCCAGCTCATGACGAATCTGAGTGATTTTCTCCTTAAAATGCTTGGCAAAGTCATCACAGCGGGCCGTCGAGGGTGGTACAGGATCTTTTTTAGGGCCGGGATGAACCAGCTCATGTACCACCCGAAAAAGCTCTGCTGGACGGCATTGTGAGGAGGCAATGGAAGCGGAGAAGAATTTCTTTTTCGCTGCCCTCACCAACACGGCATAGACCCGATAATGGGCTCTCAAGTGTGTTTGGTCAGATTCATCCCAAGATTTCCTCCACCTACGGTCTAGATGTCTCCTGGCCCGCTTCATCACCCGTAATTCAGGTGTATACCAGGGGGATGAATGGGCTCTGCCCGGTGGGAGAGGACGCTTAGGAGCAATCGTGTCAATAGCCCTGGTCATTTCCCCATTCCACAGTTCATCCAGAACCTCGACAGGAGCACCAGCCTTATCGACTGGAAATTCCCCCAGGGCCTTCAGGAATCCATCCGGATCCATCTGACTCTGGGGGCGGACCAACACAATAGGGTCCGCACCCTTACAGAGGGAGAGGCCACTCTCAAGCTCAAACCTCATGAGGGAGTGATCTGACCATGACAGGGGAGTCAGACATAGATTCCTCACCTCAGATCCCCCTCTTCCTGCCCCATCAAGAAAACCAGGTCCAGAGGTTGTCCACGTTCATGGGTTGGGCCAATGACATGTTGAGACAGCCCCATGGCCGTCATGGAGGCAATGAAGTCCTGAGCTGCCCCAGGCAGAACAGTCTCGGCATGGAGATTGAAGTCCCCCAGGACCAACATCCTGGAGGTCTTCAACACGAGGTCCAAGACGATCTCCATCAGCTCAGGCAGGGAGTCTGTTGGGCAGAAGGGTGCATGGTACACCAACAGAATCTGTCTCAGTCGCCCAAAACCAAGTAGAGGCACTCTAGACCCGGCCTCGAGAGAACAGGAAGCCCCTTGAGGGAGATGGAAGCTCGGTAAATCGAAGTGACCCCCCCTCCCCTCCAGGCATGGTCAGTGCTGGACCAGATACCCAAGCGGGCACAGTTGAGAGAAGGAGATGTCCCCCCCCCCCACCCACCCAGGTTTCTGTGATGCAAGCCAGCTCGGCCCCCTCATTCACAATCAGATCGTGGATGAGGGATGATTTATTATGGACCGCCCTGGCATTAAGCAGCAGCACCGACAGGCCCGGGGGGAGGTTGGTAAGGCTACCTGGACCCTTCCGGCTGGGGGAATAACCAGAAGAGGGAACAGGTGTCAACCATCTGTCCTTCCTTCTTCTGCAATGACTCATTAAACCCCCAATGCCATAATGTCCCTTGCCCATAACCACGCCAATGGCGGCACCCACGTGCTCCCCAGGCAAGCTCATAATCATGACCAAGGATGGATCCATTAAAATAAGTTAAAAACAAATTAAAACCCCTTAAAACTCTAAAAACACCCCACCAATCAACCAACCATTCACAAATCACAAAATTACAATTTCACAGTAATCATGACCCACCAGCCAGCAAGATTCCTTGCCAGTCCAGCCCGCACCCGGCCCCGAACAGCCCCAAATGGTGGCGAGCGCCCTTAGGCCATCGCCCTTCGGCCGCTGGCCCTTCGGCCGCCAGCCCTGGCTGCCTCTGGCAAGATATGCCGGTGTCCATCCCCACACTCCGCCCCCACTCGGCCAGAGAAGATGGTGCCGCCGGGCGATGTCAGGCCTGCCGCGCAGTCCAGCCGTGGCTCCTCGGTCCCAGGTCCTGCGATGGCCACTCAGTGTGGCATCATCAGTCCCCAGTCCCCGGAGCGCAGGCCAGCTTCGGTAGTCAGCGGCGGCGGTGGCGGCAGATGGTTGTCAGTTGGGGGGGGGCAGCCCCAGTTCCAGCCTGGCCGCCTCCAGTGAGATATGCCAGCACCCGTCCCCGCGCTCCACCCACAATCTGGCATGGATCTCACCCGTGCAGGCGAGGGAAGGGAGCAGGGCGGCTGCACAGCACTTGGCCAGAGAAGATGGCACCGGCGGGCGATGTCAGGCCCGCCACACAGTCCAGCCGTGGCTCCTTGGTCCCTGGGTCCTGCGAAGGCCACTCAGCGCAGCGTCAGCAGTCCCTGTCCCTGGAGCGCAGGCCAGCCTCAGTGGTAGGCAGTGACAGTGGTGGTAGATGGTTGTCGGTGGGGGGGCAGGGCAGATACTGAAGATGAAACTCAAATACTTTGACCACCTAATGGGAAGGAAGGACTCACTGAAGAAGACCCTAATGCTGGGAACAATAGATGGCAAAAGAAGACGGAGACGGCAGAGGATGGTGTGGTTAGATGGGGTCACTGAAGCAGTTGGTATGAGTTTAAGTGGACTCCAGGGGATGGTGGAGGACAGAAAGGCCTGGACGAATGTTGTCCATGGGGTTATGATAGGTCGGACACGACTTCATGACTAACATAACATATATAGAAATAGATAATGTGGACTTCAGAAATGATACATTTGAAAGTGACACAGATTTGAAGTAGATTGATCCTAGGGTGGCCAGATGACTTCTTTTATACAGGGCTATCCACTATTTGAAGGACTGCCCTGGAAGATTCCAGTTTAAAATTGGATTGGTTGTGCACCTGGAGAAAACACCTGGAGAACACACAGATCATCTGGTGACATTCTTCCACTTATGGTTAAATGTAATGTATTTCTACTGTATTTTAATAATTTAAAAAATTTACAATACATATGCATCAGCATACGGAAACATTATTGAAATAATTCTCTTTTGTCCTCTTCTTTTGGTGACATGTTTCTTTTTTCTTGGTGATTCATTGGTAGCCCCCTAATCCTTGCTTGGTATAGGTTATGCTATGGTGACCAAGGGAGTTTCTGTTTCAAAATAGTCTCTTTAAGGAGTTATAAACCAATACAGAAATGAGGCTGAATGGTTCCTCAACAGAAACATTTAAAGCGACTTAGGGAGTAAAACAAGGATGTCTCTTAGTCCCCACTCTTTTCAATATTTATGTTATGGTCTGGTGCCATATTTAGCACAAGTAAATTCTCCTTCTCTGGTGATTATGAAGAGAAATCTTTATTTTATGCATGCAAATGATTTAGCATTAGTTTTTTCTCATGCATTTGGGAAGAATCACTTGAAGAATCTTGTAGAAGCATTCAGTTCTTACTGTAAACTTGAAGACTTGCCAATAAATTGCTCTAAGACTAAAATCATGATTTTTGGCAGTCATAGATCTAAATATAGATGGCATCTGGACCAACATGTTATTGAGCAAACTCACTCATTTAGCTATTTGGGTAGCATTTTAATGAGTTGTTCTCATAAAAGCAGCATAGAATGTCAGTAAAATTTGAGACAGAAAACCATTGCAGAGAAAATGACATTTTATTATAACAAAGGTGGGCAACTGATTGAATCTACCCTGAATGTTTATTATAGTGAAGTGATTGCACAAATGCTTTGTGGGGCTGAAATTTGGGGGACTGATAGCACTACCATAAATGTTTTGGAATAGTGCAAAACCATTTCTTTCATGAACTGGATTGTCTTCCTTCCACAACTCCTGCATCCTTCTCACACACAGAATCAGAATGGCCATCAATCAGGACAAGAACAGACTGTACTCAATTGCAGTATCTTAAATGAATTGCTCTTCTCTCTATTGAATGTTCGGGGTTAGTAATTTGATATGTAGCTATTATATTTCTGTTCTGAATAGCATCTCTACTCTGGACAAGAAACAATTAAGGGATTGGATATTTTGGGTAGACTCTAGAAAGGACCTTCAATTAATTAATTAAATTCTCTCAGTCATTTCCTCTTTTGTAAACAGAAATTATAGAGCCAGCCATCTGTCCAGATTAAGACCATTCTCTTTAAGAAACACCTTTATTGAGTTTCAATTTCAAGTTATGCCAACTGCAGTTTTAGATGGGCAATATAACAAGGTGCCTCTTGAGCGCATATTATGTATTTGTGGCTTATATCAAGTTGAAGACATTGTTCATTACATGCTATTCTGTCCTCTGTATACTGACCCCAGAGCTAGATTCTGGAAACGCTTGTTACCATGTGGATACAGGAAAGCATTGGTTTTTTCTTTTAAGTGATAGTAATTGTTATGTGATACATAAAGTTGCTTTGTTTGCTTTGGCAGCAAAATAATATCAGGAAGAGAGAATTAGACAAAACTGCTATAAACTGTATTGGAGATTCACAGTTAAAGATGATTTTCTGCTAATAGTATATTCTAATTTATTTACATTTTATATTGTTGAAATTCTTCATTCATGTGAATTCATTTGATGAATTTGTCATACAATGAACTTTTTTGAACTGAAAATAGTGCCTGAATCCAGAATATCCATTGTGCTTTCCATCCAAGAAGATTAAGAGCTGCATGGTCACTGATTCAAATATCTTGCCCAACAAGGCAGTATTTGTGGCTAGCTGACAATCATTACCAACTTTTGGATCCAGGGAGGCAAGTATCACTCCTTGGGTAAATAGGAATGAACTATGTTTCTCATGGGCATGACCTTCTTAAAGAGACAGACAGAGATGGAAATTATCAGATAACCACAGGTAGAGTCAATGTGATTTTTTTAAGTTCTAAAACTGAGCGTTTTAAACCATTCTGAACAATTATTCTCAAAAGAGAACATAATCAGGCTCCGCTTTATCAGGCCTTTCCTATTCAGAGATTTTGATGCTTTGGGACATCTCCCAAGTGGTTCAATTTCTTAGCAATGACTATTTCTTAATAGGGACAATCATTCCACTTGACAGGGGCATCTCAAAGTTTTAATGATGCTTTTAAGTAGGCTGTGGCCCATATTATTACATGATTTCTATCAATTGCTCTTCTAATGACCTTTCCATAACTGTGCAAGGCATTCAGAATATGAATTACATCAACTGAGCTAAGCATGTCACAGCTGGAGATAAGAAAAACATGCCCATCAAGTCCTTTTACCATGAGCATATTGGGGCAACTGCTTAAAATGTTTCAGAGACAAAGGTCTCTCTTTTCATTTCCCCACATAATTCTAAGTAAATAGGTAAATAGACAGAAATCAGTTCCATGCCTACTATCATGGTGCAGCATGACTGAAAGATTCCAGTAGGGTTTCCAGAGCTGTGCAGCTTAACCCATGGGGAAGAGACAGAATATCATTCAATTCTAGAGATGGTAGGAATCCTATCAGAATCTGTCCCTCCAAGCATTCATGAGCTTCCTCACGTGCTTGGCCTTGTCCTCTAAAGAGAGCCAAGCTGAGAGAAGATCCATGAACTCTCACTAAGCCCTGGTTGCACAGAGGCAACCTTCTTTACACAAGAGTCTAGAAGCCTTAAAGGAGGCTGTGATTAAACAACTCTTTAAAAAGTCAAACCTGGGACTTCCGGTTGGCATCGTGACGAGACGGCTGTGAAGAGCGGGGGCTCCCGTTATCACGCCGGTATCTGTTCGGCATCCAAGCCCTGTTGGGGCAAAGATTAGATTGTCTGAGCAGTCTTCTGGTTGGTGTGAGGCGGCAGCTCCGCATTTACTGGGAGAAATTCGGACTTTTCTCAACCGAACAGCACAGGGGAGAGATCAGCTTCCTGCAAGTCATAGACAACCGGATAATAGCATAGAAGAACAGCTATAAAGTTCATCGGACCTGCTGGGTGGGCATTTTTTTTTCTTCAATACTACCCGTGAAAAAGCTGCAGCTGTTACTAATTGGCATAAAGAAGAAAGGCAAGCCCCTTTGATGGAGGGAGGAATCCCCCCCCACAGAGTTCTAAGCGGTGGCTGATATGGGGGAGAGGAATTGAGGCTTTTTTGGAATGTTTGAGGCTGAAGAGAAGGACCTCTTTTTTCTAACCTCCCCAAGGGCAAAGAATCAAAATAAATAATTATTGGGGAATAAATTATAGAACAAAGTTTACTTGCTGAACGGCCATTTTTTTTGGATCCTGTTTCTTTGTTCCTGTATAGTCCGTCTTTAAAAAAACTTCTTTGCCAGCAAAAACAAGTTCCTATTTCCCAAGAGGCGATGTCAACACGACAGGAATGCATCTCAACTGAACAAAGAGAACGTCTTGACAAACTGGATAACTCTATTAAGGCGGTATCAACCCAATTGTCGGACGTTCAACTTAAAACTGAACAGAATGCGCAAAAATACGGGATTCACTTGCCATACTAGAGATGGAGAAGATGTCTAACTATTTGAGATTTCAGAATATACCTGAAGGAAAGAATGAAGACTTGCGAGACATGCTGGCAGAGTTGTTAGAGAAAATAAAGAGATGGAAGCAGGGATTCATTTTATTTACAGAGTAAATTTTAGACAAGACCAGAGAAAACCCTGCAGGAACAAGTAGGTTTGCAGGCTGTCAAAAAGGTTAAAAATTTGGGAATTTATTTTACAGATAAGTGTACTACTCTGAAAGAAGACAGTTATGACAAACTATTGAAGGATATTAAGAGTGAGCTGAAAAAATGGGCTAATTTGCAATTATTTTTGCTGGTAAGAATAGTACTTTTTAAAATGAATATACTACCAAAACTTTTGTTTTTATTTCAGATGATTCCCATAAAAATTGATAGAAAATTTTTTGATGATTTAAATTTTCAAATTTCAAGGTTTATATAGAGAAAAAAGAAATCAAGGATTAAATTAAAAATAATACAGGAGGCTAAAGAGAATGGAAGTTTTGGTTTCCCTGACTGGACAATGTATTATTAAGCTTCTGTTTTAACATGGCTAAAAGAATGGATAACTCTAAGAAATAAGAGAATTTTGTATGGATGGAGGTATGAAATTGAATCAAGAAATACAAGAACAGGGATCTAATATCTCTTGGTGGCATAAGGTGCAGATACAATTGGAATATGCTAAAGATTGTAAAGCGTGGGGCTTTTATAAGGATTTAACAACGTTTGATCAAGTGATGCTTAAATCAGATGAGAAAATGATTTATATTTATTATGATGATTTAAAAGATTATATGATATTTTACTTGATAGGAAAATGGAAGACAAATAGGTTAAGGAAACTATGATAATGTGGGCACAAAATTTTGGATATAATATTGAATTAGAAAAGTGGTAAAAGCTGTAGGAGAGAAATGTCAAGGTAATATTAGCAACTTTGTATACAGAAAACTTGGATAAAATGTTTTATAGATGATATCTGTTGCCAAATAGATTAGCTAAGATGTTTCCAAATATGTCAAACGGATGTTGGAAATGTAAACATAAATTGGGTACTTTTACTATATGTGGTGGACTTGTGATAATGAAAGTATTGGGTTAAAATACATAAATGGCTTGAGGAAAGGTTACAAAAATCCTTAGCTTTTAAACCTGAAGTTTTTTTTTTTATTAGGCACTATACCGGAGGATATTAGTAAATAAGAAATATATTCGATTTTACATGTAATCACTGAGGCAATGATTGCATTCGCTCAATACTGGAAAAGTGAAGAACTACCCATCGATGAATTGATTCTAAAAAAAAAAAAAAAATTCTGGACTGTGCAGAAATAGATTGACTTCATCATTGAAGGAGAAGGAAGATATTGACTTCTCTCAAACTTGGGACTGTTTTTATTATTGGCTAGAGAAATGGGACTTTGCATAGATTTAAATATGTTTTTAAAATTATTATAAATGGAAAAAGAAGGGTGTGGGGGCTGACCCAGCAGGCTCGATGTTTTTGATGATTGATGTTGTTTGTAGTTTGTTCTTTTTTAGGATTATAATTCAAATAAAACTTATTAAAATAAAAAAGCCAAACCTGGACTCGAGGAATGTGAACAATTATAGACCAGTGGTGGTGTTTGAGTGGGTGGTAGCCAGGCAGCTCCAAGCACCCTTGAATGAAATGGACTGTCTAGAACCATTTCAATCAGGTTTCAGGCCTGGTCTTGGAATGGAAACTGCCTTGGTCAGCCTAAGGGATGACCTTTGCTGGGAAACCGATGGGGAGTGTGACTCTGTTGATTCTCCTGGATCTTTCAGCAGCTTTCAACACCATCAGTAATCGCATCCTTCTGGATTGGCTGCCTGGGTTGGGGACTGGAGGCATTGCTTTGCTATTGGTTTCATACCTACTTGACCAGCTGATTCCAGAATGTGGTGCTGGGGGGTTTATTGCTCTGTGTCATGGCCATTATGCCTTGGGGTATTGCAGGGCTCGATCTTATCCCCTATGCTTTTTAACATCCACATGAAACCACTGGGAGAGTTTATATGGGGGTATAGGCTGAAATGTCATCAATATGCTGATGACACTCAGTTCTACCTTTCTTTTTCATGAAATCCAGGTGAGGCTGTGGCCATTTTGAATCAATTCCTGACCTCCATAATGGATGGAATGAGGGCCAGTAAACTGAGACAGCTCAGACAAGATGGAGGTGCTGCTGGTAGGTAGAGTATCTGTCCAGTTGGGAGTTTTTCAACCTGTCCTGGATGGTGTTGCACTCCCCCTAAAGGGCAAGGTTCTTTATTTATTTATTGAAAGTTTTTATATGCTGCCCCAATACTAAAAGTCTCTGGACAGCTTACCAAAAAAAAAAAAAGCATAGTTTGGAGGTGTTCTTAGATCCAAAAGTATCACTTGAGTCTTAAGTGGACTCCATGACTAGGAGCACTTTATATTAGCTTCAGTTGATTTACAAGTTACAGCCTTTTCTGAACAGGCAGAGTCTGCCAACAGTCATCCTTGTTCTGGTAACTTCTTAATTGGGTTAAAGTTCTATGTGGGGCTCGCTTTGAAGATGCTCCAGAAGCTTCAACTGGCTCAGAATGGGACAGTTGTTGGATAGGTTTCAATTATTGTGGCCTGAGAATGTGGACAAGGTGCTTGGACATGTCCGTCCCACCACCTGCTTGACATTTGCCCTTCATGGATGCTCATCAGAGCCAAGAATGAGATGTCTACCTGGGTTCAGGAAGTTGTCAATGCCTCTCTGAGGAAGGGTTGGGTCCCCACACCCTTGAAGGAAGTGGTGATCAGACCCCTCCTGAAGAAGGAGAACCTGAACCCAGAGATTGCCACCAATTATAGACTGGTGACTTACATCCCATTCTTGGGCAAGGTGCTCAAGCAGGTAGTGGCCGGACAACTCCAAGTTCTCTTGGATGAAACTGATTGTCTGGACCCATTTTCAGTCAGAATTCAGGCCTGGCTATATTTTTAATAAGTTTTGTTTGGGAGTGCTCCTTGATCCAGAGTTATTCTTG
This sequence comes from Varanus komodoensis, assembly GCF_004798865.1. NCBI lineage: Eukaryota > Metazoa > Chordata > Lepidosauria > Squamata > Varanidae > Varanus > Varanus komodoensis. Next base: position 329,476 of record NW_025336100.1, on the reverse strand, counting down.
GAGTTCCAGGTGACTGCTGTGGCAAGGAGTGCTTTCCATCAGCTTCAGCTGATTCATCAACTATGCCCTTACTTAGATGAGCAGAGCATAGTGATGGTGATCCATGCTCTGGTAGCCTCCCAATTGGACTATTGTAACATGCTCTAATTGGGGCTGCCCTTGAAGATGGTCCAGATACTTCAATTAGTTCAGAATAGAGGGGCTAGGATGTTAATAGTGACCAGCAGATATGCACATATAGCACCGGTCCTTTACCATCTGCACTGGCTTCCTGTTGAAGTCTGGTCCCAATTTAAGGTGTTAATGATAACTTATAAAGCCCTAAATGGCATCAGGACAGGACCTGGATATTTGAAGGAACACCTCCTTCCATATATACCTGCCTGCTCCCTAAGATCTGGATTGGAGGTCTTTCTTTGTGAGTCCTCTTTGAAGGGGATCAGGAGAGTGGCTACCCAGAGAAGGGTCTTCTCTGCGGTGGCAACTTGTCATGGATCATGCTCCCCAGAGAGATGCGCCTGGTGCCAACACTTTGCTCATTTTGGCGTCAGGCAAAATCCTTTTTATTTTCCTGATATTTTAATTTTTGAGGATGCTTTATGGTAGGTTTTATTTGTTGTTAATTTGATTTTTGATACTGTGATTTTATTGTATTAGGTTCTGGAACTCAGTGAAGGACGGTATGGAAAATCTTTTAATTAATTAATTAATTAATTAATAGCTTGAGTATAAATATTGTCCCAGTCCTTTTCCAGTTGCACTGGTTGCCAGTTGAGCTCTGGGACAAATTCAACATGCCCTAAACGGGTTTGGAGCCATAATGTTTGAAGGAATGCCTACTCCCATATGTCCCTACCCAACCACTAAGATCAGCTGTAGAGGTCCTTCTCAGGAAAAGAAGTAAGGGGGTGCAAACAGAAGAAGGACTGTTTCAGTCATTATGTCCCATCTTTGGAACATGCTCTCTGGAGAGATATGTCTGGAACATTCTTTACCTTTTTCCAGCACCAGCTGAAAACATTTTGATTTACCAGCTAGTTTAAGAGCTGAATTAAAAAAAAGATTATTTTATTGAACTTCTGTACCTGGGAATAATTAATTTATATTTATTATTTGATTTAATTTATGTTGTTGTTATTTCCTTGGGTTTCTTACTATTTTTAATGTTGAATTTATTGTATTGTTGTATGGTAGGTATTTTATTGTTGTGTATCTGTTTTTGTTGTTTTTAAAAGTGTAAACCACCCATAGAGCTCTGGGCTATAGGACAGGTATAGAAATACAGTATAAGACATACATACACACATACATCCTTTTTCCATGTCAACAGCAGCATCCCAAAAAACTGGCTGTAGCTAGCATGGAAGAGGGACACTTCTTCCACGGTGGTTGCTGGGGGTGGTTGGGTGGGGGGTCTGCTTTCCTGGAAGGCACTTGGTCATGGGGCACCTACCCAAAAATCATCCTCTGCAACAAGCAGCAGTGCCTACCCATGTCCCAGACCAGGCTTTCAGTCACCCCTCATGCTGAAGATTAGTCACAGTGCACCTGGTTGCAAGACGTCCATCAGGAAAGTGCCCCCACAACGATTTGCATCACCTACTTGCACACCAGTGTGGCTGTGGTGGGCACCTCATGACCAAGAGCTTGCAACCAGATTTCTTCAGGACAAGGAGCAGCTACCACTTGGATGGTTGCTCTGGTGTGTGAGTAGGCACTGCTACTGGATAGTGGGGGTGCTTCCCTGGTTATGAGGTGCTTTCCTGCCCTGCAACTAGCTTTCTTTTCTGGAAGGAGTAGTACAAAGCAGTTGGAGCAGTGAGTGGGTGTACTGGCTGCAATTCCCAGCAGCCAACCTTCTTTCCCACTTGCTCCTACTGGCTTGACTCCTGCTAAGTGCCCCAAGAACCCTGGACATGCTCTCCCAGGGACTCAGACTCTGAGTAGATTTTCAGCACAAGACAGATTCCCTGTGTCTCACTATTTAGTTCATGTTTAAATTGAATTGCATGATAATTTGTCCTCTTCCACCTCACCCAATTTACCAAAATTGTACTTTCTGAATAATTATCTGAAACAGAATGCAGCTATCCTTTAGTATTTGCCATTCCTGGAATTTTGCAATGGATTTCTACAAATGAATCATGCAAATATATTGGAGTAAAATGTGTAGAAAACTGCATACTTTACAGGGGGATGTAAAAGAAGCACAACATAAGGGAAAACTACTTGCAAAAATCTCCTAGACAAAAATATTTACAAAATGCATTTCTTAGAAAAAATTGACATAAAATACCTATGAATTTTTGTTGTTTAGATTTCTGAAAAGTATCACACCTTGATGCAGAAGTGTGACAGGAGGCACTAAGGACAGGACAAATGAGAAACCAAAAATGGGAGTAACCAAAATGAATAGATTCCTCTAGCTCTGGATAGGTGGTGGCTTGATTTCTAATAGTTGGACAATTTTCAGATTTAGAAACATAGAAACAGAGCAAATCAGAAGGGGCCTCCCAGGCCATTTGGTCTGACCTCTGGCACCAGCTGGCCCTCTTGACCACTGCATCACACTGCTCACTCATGTTTATCCTGCAATCAACCACTAGCCCAAGGTCCCTTTCACAAGTGCTGCTCTCCAGCCACTTGTCCCCTAACCTGTACTTATGACACCTATTCCTACGTCCCAAGTGCAAGACCTTGCACTTATCCACATTGAACGCCATCCTGTTGTCTCCGGCTCACTTCCATAGTCTGTCCAGATCCTTTTGAATCTGGAGTACCTGCTCCTCAGTTGTGGCCACTGCTCCAGTTTTAGTATCTTCTGTGAATGTGATCAGCAGACTGTTCACCCATTCTTCCATGTCATTAAACAGGATCAGCCCCAGGACAGAGCCCTGAGAGACCCCACTTGTCACTGGCCGCCATCCCAATGATTTCCCACTAATGGTTACCCTCCGCTTTCCGTCAGTCAACCATGCCCCAATCCATTTGTGCCCACATGGATCACCAGGAGTGGCTGGTGACTCCCGGAGCAAACAAGATGCTCCACTCTGTCCTTCACATGCTGGATGCATGCGCCCGGCAGGCAGCAAACCTCCCTCATCTCCAGGTTTGGGTGACACACCCCCGCCTCAGTGCCCCTCAGCAGGGAGTCCCCAACAACAATCACCCACCGCCATGTCTTCCCAGTTAAAATTTAACTCTTGCCCTGATGGTATTAGCAAGTGTAGCATTTTGCTTACTCCATTACAATCAAATGATTACCTATAGAATAAAGGTGAACGTATAATCAGCAGAGCGTGTGCATTGCATGTTAGAGGTCCCACATGTAATCCTCAGCATCATCACATGGGACTTGGAAAAAAATCTGACTGAATCCAGGAGAGCTGCTGGAATTCAGCTAAAGATATGAGTAATTACTCTCATACACATCATCATATGGATGTTGTTCCATTTGCTGCAGCAGCTGAGAGACAGCAGGGAGGGAGGGAGGGAGGGAGGGAGAGATTTTGGCAGAAAGTAAAGCATGGACAGAGTATTTGCCTTGTTTAGAAGCAGAATTCTGTTCCCAGGAGGATAATTGTAATCACCTTGTAAACACAAGGTGTGTGCTTTCTGTATGCCCTATTTCCTTCTCAGATCATGGGTACTTTTCTCTCATGGCTGAAACTGCAACAGCTGCAGGAGCAATCTCAGTGATGGGAGTGCTGCAGCCCTTGGTGGCTTCCAGGGGCAATGTGGCTCTACAAATCCCATAAATTACCTTTGTCTGCCACAAGGAATATAATATTTGCCTTCACAGGGCACCCAAGGCATGCAGTACACATCTGCCAGGATTCAAACATGTTGTTAATTAAGAATAATATTCCATGGCACAATGAGGATGACCAGAAGGGGGTCATGATTGAATGTGAATACACCTGTAGCTATTTCAAAAGCTGAAGATAGAAGAAGAATGATCTTGTTGACATAACAAATGATCTTGTTATATTAGTAAAATGTATGCTGCCCAGCCAAAATAATTATAAAACTTAAATGCAAGACAGTCATATTAGTAAGGAGTACTATCAGCTTCCTGACAACTTTGTCAAGTCTAGCTCAGCTAACAATGGTCCACAACAAACCCTTAGTTTGCTTACATTATCATTATCATAACATTATATTTATAGCCTGCTTTTTTCCTTTTGCAAGGAACCCTTCACAATATGCTAGAAAGAACATAGGGATGGACTTAATTCTGAACAAAAAGAAAAAGGTGCACTTGATGAGTTTACACTGTAAAAGCTGAAGATAGCCAGGTGGATATCCAGAAAGCTCACTTTGAAGACCTCAAAGTAATCAATCAATCAGTCATAGAATCATAGAAGTAGAGTTGGAAAGGGCCAGGAAAGCCATCTGGTCTAACCCCCTGCTGTTGCAGGAGACTAATTTACACCAACCCACTCAGAGGGCTGTCCAGTTTCTTTTTGAATGTCTCCAGAATGGGAGAGCCCACCACCTCTCTACGCACCTGGAACTACTGTCGTATTGCTCTGACTGTGAAGAAACCTTTCCCAGTACCTAGCCTGAATCTGGGTTGTCACAATTTGACTTGATCATTCTGTTCCTGCACTCTGGATCAGCAAAAGAAGATCTTGACCTTCCTCTTTGTGACAGCCTTTCAAGTACTTATAGAGGGATATCACATCTCCACTCAGTCTTCTCTTCTCCAGGCTGAACATACCCAGTTCTCTCAATCTCTCCTAATAAGGAAGTGTTATTAGGAGATAATAACACTGCCTCAATTTTGATGCCCTCCTCCAGACCCTTTCTAATTTTTCTGCATGTTCCTTAAATCTTGGTGCCCAGAAATGGGCACAGTATTCCAGATGAAGTCTGTCTAGTGAGGAGTATAGGGGAACTACTACTTCTTGTGATTTGGAAATAATAGTTCTATTCTACTGCATCCCAAAATAGCATTTGCCCTGTTCGTGGCTATTTAGCCTGTTGTTCTCAATTTCTCCAACTTTTTCTTTTCAGTTTTCTTGAGCCATGTATTCCCCATATTGTATCAATGCATTTGGTTTATTTATTTATTTATTTTCTATGTGGAGGACTTGGTACTTGTCCCTATTGAAACTCATTCTGTTGCTTTCAGTCCAGCATTCAAGTTTATCAAAATCACCCTGGATCTTCAGTCTGTCTTCTAGGATGTTTGTTATTCAAATCAGTTTTATATCATCTGCATTTCAGATTATCTCTCCTTGTCCTTCCTCATCTAAATCATTAATAAAGATGTTGAAGAGCACTGGACCCAGAACTGAGCCCTGCAGCACCCCACTCACTGTGCCATCCACTTGAAGTAGCTGGACACCTTTCCCTTTCACATGTCTTTTGTTTTGGATGTATCTGAGGAAGGCTTTCTTGTTGTTCTTAGCAGCCCTTGCTATTCTCAGTTCGTTTCCTGCTTTAGCCTTCCTGATGCTGTACCTGCCATTCCTTCTGTTTGTTTATACTCTTCCTTTGTGTCCTGCCCATGCTTTCACTTCCTGTACATGTTTTCTTCTTTCAGGTTGTCATACATAACTTTTTATGGAGCCACATGGGCTACCTCTGTTGACTTCTACACTTTTTTCTTGTTGGAATTGTTCATAGTTGTGCTTGGTGAATCTCCTTTTTTAAGATTTCCCACACCTCTTGGACTCCTTTTCCCTTATGGAAGAGTTGCCATGGTACTCTGGGTATCATTGCTTTGAGTTCATTAAAGTTGGGTTTCTTGAAGTCCCAGGATATATGTTTGGCTGCAGTTATCCTTTGTCTCCTTTATAATGGAGAATTCAAGTATTGCATGGTCACTTTCCCCCAGAATTCCCGTGACTGCTATTTTGTCCACCAGGCCATCAGTCAAGGGTAGCTGATCCTCCTGTTTCTTCCTCTACCTTCTGCTATAGGAAGTTGTTGGCAACACATGTCAGGAAACTTTTGGACTAGTCATGTTTGGCAGAAATTGCCTCCCAACATATATCAGAAAAATTGAAGCCCTCCCCATGATGACTACATCATTCTTCTTGGAAATGCTGGCAAGTTGCTTTTCAAAGGTTGAGTCCTTATCCTCTTTTGGACTGGGTGGTTGGTAATATATGCCAACTGGGGTTTTTCTTTTTTTTTCTTTTTTGCCCTCTAAATTAAGTCAGATGCTTTCAGTGGGGCTACTAAGTTCATCTTGTTGTTTGTTTGCTTGTTTGTTTTTTGCACAGATATAGGTGTCTGTTACATACAGTGCTACTCCATCTCCCTTTTTGTCCTTTCTATTTTTCTTGAACAGGTTGCATCCATCAGTTGTAGAGTTCCAGTCATGTGAGTCATGCCACCAAGTTTCCATTATCCCTATAAGATTGTAATTGCCCGCATGTACTATGAGCTCAATTTGTGTTGTTTGTTTCCCATACTCAGGATATTGGTAGATAGACCATGAAGTTAATTCTCATTGTGCCCTGGTTTTCTTCCTATGCTTTTTAGGAGTCTGGTGTTGGGCCATGCTTGAGATTTTTTCTCTGTTGAAATATATAAGTCTCTGTCTGGTGATGGCATGCCATATTGCATGTCTCCCTCTCCTATATGTTTCAATTTAAAAACCCTCCTGATGAACTTTTTCATGTAATGGCCAAACACATACTTTCTGTTACTTTCTTTGTGAAGTACAGCCCATCATTTCCCAATGGTCCATCTTCCGGGAAACTTAGGGTGTGGCCCCAGAATCCAAATCTCTCTTTACAGTACCACCATCTAAGCCAGTCATCCATTTGAAGGATTTTTATTTCCCTAACATTTCTTCTTTCACATACTGGTAGGACTGGGGACAAGATTATCTGGGCTCCAGTGATTTTGATTTTCATCAAAGTTTCTCCTGGCGGTGTCATTAATTCCCACATGGAAGAGAAGGAAGGGGTATTTATCAGTGGGCTGTATGAGTTGCATGAAGTTGTTGCTTATATCTTTAATCTTGGTGCCAGGGAGACAGCATACTTGATGATTCTTTGGGTCATCAGTGACATACATATTTTTCCATCTCACGCAGTAGGGAATTTCCCACAACTATCACCCTTCTCCTTTTGTTGTTGCAAACTTTGGTATTTTTTTCCTTTCTTGATTGGCCTTTTGACTCTTTTTAGAGTTACTCGGTGTGCCATATAGTTCTCTCACATGTCTCTTCCTCCAGTGACTTAAAATGGTTTGAGAGTTCCACTGCTTCCACTGGTGCAGAGTGTCTTCTAAGTCTTCTGCATCTAACTGTCACCCTGTTCCAGTTTCCTCATTTTCCATTCCCTGAGGGTTCTCTTCTTCTGTCACAGCTTGCTGATGCTCTTCTTGCTTCTGGAGAACACTTACTCATTGCAGCTCCTCCCCTCTGTCTAGGAATACTTTGTTTCCTTTTATTACCATGAAGATGAACACTCACTGCTGCAGTTTTCTCATTTTTTCTTCTAACAGGGCTACTATCTTGCACTTGTTGCATGTGTAAGCCATGTTGCTCTTGGGTAAGAAAACAAAACTTGCACAATTGTTATAGGTCAGCACCACTGTGGAGTCTCCTTGGTCTAATGTTCATGCAACGTTAGTGGTTTTGTCTTGGCGTGGGGGGAGTTGTGACAACTGATGCTTTGTCCTGTCTTCACTAAAGGCTAACTACACAGTCCTACTAGTAAATGGGAGTGTGTTACATGGAGAAAAACAAGTGTGTGTGGGTGAACTAAGGTGAAATAAAGAAAAAAAGGGGGAGTGAATGTAAGGGACCTCCCTGCTGACTTCCCCCACCAAAATCCTCTGCCAGATTCCTCCATCAAACAACTGTTTGCTCTTCCTAACTGCTCACTCCCTGGGAGCTTGGCTGCTTATTCCCAGAGGCCCTAGACCAGCTGGGACACCTTGTTCTAATCTGCTGTGCTCAGCTAGGAATCAGGAATGAGAATGATCAAGAACAGCTAAAATAAATTACATGAGCATGGCTTAAAAACAATAAGTATTATAAAGCAGAGGCAAGAATCATCTTGCATGTTCTTTGTGGTGATTAAAAAAAATCCTTGGCCACTAATTCTGTGTTGTACTTACTCATATTGGCTAGGAAATATTTTAAATACCAATAGGCAGTCCTTCCGTGTGAGACCTCAAAGAAATGTTAACCTGATGGGTAGAGGCTCTCAATGGGAGATTCTGAAAAAGGAAAAGTCATAAAATTGCACAATATTCCAATGAGAATGAAAAATGGGAGGCATCTAAAGAAGTGAGCATGGCTGAACAGGAAATTGGGGGGGGGGTGTAAAGGAGAGCAACAACTAAACAACAACAAAGTCTTTGGCTGGGTTCACAGTGAAAACAACAATTAATTCAGGCAGCCAAATCCAGGGATTCATCCATGTTCTGGTGGTTGATAAAGATCTCACCAACTTGTGGACCAACAATGCCAGACTGCTACTTCCATCCAAAGGTTTGGGAGATGCATTTCCATGAACTATACAAAGATAGTAATGCTTCCCATGTGACCTGGAACACTGTGTTTGAAGGAGTTCCACCTTGGCCCCAGTCTTGATTTCAGGAATTTATGAACTAGCTGCCCAGATGAAAGTGGGCAAAGCCCCAGGAGAAGACCTGATTCCTCCAGAGGTGGTCAAAACCAACTGAGAATAGTGGGCTCTGGTTCTAGCCTCACTATTCTCCCATATTGACATGACCAGGCAGATTTCAGCAGATTGGGGCTCTGCCATCATTGTCCCCATATTCAAGAAGGGAAAGAAAGACAACCCCACACATTATAGACCTATCAGTCTATTAAGCATTATGGGTAAACTATATGTTAGGTACCTATATGTGAAGCTCAAAGATTGGCTGGAGCAGAACATGATATTGGCAGAGAAGCAGGCTGGCTTCAGGGAGGGTCACTCTCCCATAGATCTATGCTTGATGCTATAGAACCTCAATGAGAAATACATCTCAAGCAAAGTCACCTTGCTCTGCGTAGCCTTCATAGATCTCAAGGCAAATTTCGATTCCATCTCGAGTGTCAAACTATGGAAAAAATTAGAGGCCTCCAACATTGATAGGTGCCTGCTCCTACTTATTCAGTCCCTATATAGAGGCACCTCCCTCAAGGTCAGATGATTATTATTATTATTATTATTATTATTATTATTATTAACATTTCTATGCCGCCCCTTGCCGAAACCTCGGGCCGGCTTACAACACGATAAAATACAATGAAATACAATAGCACATAATAAATTACCATTAAATACAAAATACAAAAAATACATTGGTTTACAAATATAAGATTAAAATTATCAGTATAACTTAAGTAAATAAAAATATAGGAGGAGAAAGAGAAGGAAGAAGAAGTTGCCCTGGCCAGATCATATGTTTTAACAATTAAAATGATGTTTAAATAAAAAGGTGTTTACCTGGCGCCGAAAAACCAGTAACGACGGTGCCAGGCGGACCTCTTTGGGGAGTGAATTCCATAGGTTGGGCGCCACCGCAGAGAAAGCCCTCCTCCGAGTATTTACTCTCCTAATTTCTTTCATGGAGGGTTCCCGGAGAAGGGACTCTCCCGCAGATCTCAAAGGGTGGTCGGGCATATACGGACATAAGCGCTCGTTCAGGTAGCCAGGACCCAAGCTGTTTAGGGCTTTATAGGTCATAATCAACACCTTGAATTGGGCCCGGGCTTCAATGGGAAGCCAGTGAAGCTGACAGAGGACTGGAGTCATGTGAGCATAACGCCCCGTCCCCGTCAGCAACCTGGCAGCTCTATTTTGCACCAATTGAAGTGTTCGGACTGTCTTCAGGGGAAGCCCCACATAAAGCGCGTTACAGAAGTCTAGGCGGGAAGTCACCAGCGCGTGTGTCACCGTCGCCAGGCAGTCGTACTCCAGGTAGGGGCGCAGCTGATTAATCAGCCGAAGCTGAAGGAAGGCGTTCCTCGCCACCGCTGTCACCTGAGCTTCCAAAGAAAGCTCTGGGTCGAGGAGTACTCCTAGGCTGCGGACCTTATCCCTAAGAGGGAGTGTTGCACCATTCAGGACCAGGTCAAATCCACCCTCTCCGAAACCCGATCTGCCAACCAACAGGACCTCTGTCTTACTCCGTCAGTACTAAAGGGCTGCATGCATTAAACAGCAAACCCCATAAGTTCATCAGCAGTAAAAGCAAATTAATCTACCCATGTATCATTAAACGTTTGGTTTTCTTCAGAAACTTTTCTTTTCTTCGATTTATCCATGGTTGGCCTATTGGGAGTGGTGGGGAGCTCAGTAAATTGGCACGGATCTGCAGATCCGGCAGCTGTGCTGGAGATATAGGTGTGTTTAGTGACTGATTAGCAGATAAACAGTCAAGTGATGTGAATTGTGACAGGTCCCAAGCACAGCTTTTAACATTCAGATGAAGGAGATTACATTGGGTCAAAGAGAATCTTTTCAGCAGCGTTTGTGTAACATGAGAGCCTGCAGGAAGCTTGTTTAGCAGAGGAATGTAGCAATTTACTTAACTAGCTGATTTACTTAACTAGCTAGTGCTGCGTTCCTGAGTGGAGCTTTGAGCAGATCAGCAGCTGTGCCAGTGTGTGTTTTGAGCGACAGAGCCACAGCAGAGGGGTTCAAGAGTCACATGCGGCTCTGGAGCCGCGGGTTGCCGACCCCTGAACTATACCAAGCAAAAATACTATCTCAACTACTGTATGGATCTCAATTGGGGCCTTTTTCGAATGCCCAAGTGCTACAATGTGTCCAATCAAAATTTCTGAGGGCAATACTGGGTGTTCCTAGGGATGTCTCCAATGCAAAGATAAGATTGGAGACCGGTCAGATCCAAATTGAAGCTAGGATCTGGGTGGCCATTCTTGTGCAGTGGCTCAGATTGGTGTACTTTCCAGTTGGCCTTGCTCCACTAGTCCTGCAAGACAACTTCAAATCCAACTGGATTAAATCAATTGGACAGAAAATAGCCCTCTTGAGCCTCCCCATGCGGACTGTACTAAACATGGGCTTTGAATAGGAAATGGAAACCATCAAGCAGCACATAGCAGACATTGAAAGACAAAGCAATCTCAATAGAGCTCCTGAATTCTATCTTAGGGCGGACTACAGACACATTGTAATAACTGCACCCTATCTCAAACAGTTAGAACTCCATAAACACAGAAGGGCTTTTTCCTTGGCCTACCTTAATGGACTCCCTTCTGCAGTTTTGGAGGGATGATACAAAAAGATCCCCTGATCAGAGTTTCTTTGCCCCTGTGGTATGGAACAGATAGAAACCACAGAGCATGTCCTGTTGAGGTGCACATTCTATAGGGATATTTGCACTGCACTCATTTCCCCACTGATGAATTGCTTCCCAGGCCATATGGGACAACAATATATTTATATATTGCTGTCTGATGCTAACCCAACAATAACATACAGTGTCACTAAATTCTTTACAGCTGCGATGGGTATCAGAAGACAGATCCTGAGGGAGTGTGGCCCTACCTAGCTGGACAAGGACAAAGTCTGGGAATGTCACCGATTTAAGATGAGTGATATTGTGTTGAAATATTTATTAATCCAAGTAGGGTTTTAAGGCAACCTTTTATGTATTTTCTTCTTTTTTAAATCTATGTATTGATTGAATGGAGTTGGTCTTTGACCACAATAAAGTTTCTGTCTGTCTGTCTGTCTGTCTGTCTGTCTATCTAACAACAAGGAAGTGGGTCAATCACTGCTTGATGACAGAAAGAAGGTGCAATTACTGAACTCCTATTTGCAGGTCTTTTTCCTGCAAGGTGAACCTGGTTTGATCTGGGAAAAGTAAAATGAACAATGTGAAGTGGTTTTCATCTTGGGATAGGTAAGGAGATTACTGACGTACACCTAGCTACTTTAAGTGGGTTCAGGTCCATAGGGACTTTCAGAAGCAAAAGTTCCCCAAACAATTAAAAGTGGGTTAAGTGGGAAGCACTCCTCTCTGGCTTGCAATGAATGTGTGGAACTGCCTTCAGACCAGCAGCCAATTTAGTCTGGTTCTGGTTTTGGTCCTCCAAGTTTCTCTCTTAAACTCTAAGGCATTTAGGGTGCAATCGAATGAGGATGTCTGTAGGCCTCCACACTAGAAGAATTTCTAGTACACTGTACAGAATAGGAGGAGTGGTGGAGGTGCTCTTTTCCACCATGATCCTGCCTTGCCAATTTCTGTCACTTAGCTGTATCATTTCAGACTGGGTGGGAAAGAGGCTAGATTGCCACAAGGATACATCACATCCTGGTTGACCCTTTTTTCTTCCCTTCTTGACCTTCAGAATGCCTTTGCTGCCCTTTTCCAAGATTAGTTTTATGACCTTAGAGCAGCAGCTGATACAATTCTTTCTGTGCTGACTGAGGGAGGGGTGTGACATTCAAACATAAATCCCTAGTCTGAAGCCAAAGTAGTTTTCCAACTTTTCATGTGGGAATCCAAATGAACCTATGTTCCTCTAGATGGCTGTCTAAGGGTCAAAAGTTAATCTGTACATAAGTCTTTCCTAGTCTCTACTAAACTCATTTTCTTGACCTAACTGAATTCCAATGTAACATTTTCATATCTGGTCAAGAAGAAATTCTATCATCTTGATAAGGCCTTTCCTCTTCCTCCCTGGTGCTGTATGGTGCTGACTGAAAATGGCCATTTAGATGAAATGCTCAGTACACAATGACAGCATGGCTACTGTCTTGGCTCTCTCAGAGCACTGGATGCACATAAGCCTCTGAGTTCAGAGGGTTCTGTGCATCAGCAGAGAAGAGAAACATGGAAACAGAGTGAGTCAGAAGAGGCCTCCCAGGCCATCTAGTCTGATCCCTGGATCCAGCCAGCTCTGCTCATGACATGCCTACCATGTGCATGTCCAGCCTATCCTTGAAAACCTTCCCCAATGGGGCTTCAACCACCTCCCGTGGAAGCCCATTCCATACCCTAGGGGTCATCACTGTCAGGAAGTACTTCCTGGCATCCAAACTGAACCTTGGTTCCCTGTGCTTTGTTCCATCGGAATGCATCCTGCCCTCTTCCACAGGTGAAAACAGGTCTCAACCCACCTCCATGTGACACCCTCTCACGTACCTATATGTCACCAACAGATCCCCTTGGAAACACCTCTTCTCCAGGCTGAAAAGACCCATTTCCCTCAGTCTCACCTCACACAGCTTTCCTTGCAATCTGGCCACCATCCTTGTGGCTCTACACTGCACCAGTTCCAACCTGGTTATACCCTTCCTATAATATGGAGCCCAGAACTGAACACATTACTCTAGTTGTGGGTGCATCAGAGTTGTATAGAATGGCAGCAATACTTTTCTTGATCTAGAAGCCATGAATGACCTGGCATTGTGCCTTTCTCATGTTAACTTCAAATGAACAACATTTTTAACATCAATCCTCAGAGTAGACACAAGCATAAATGTCGAACATCTGATGTGGGCCACTCCAGTAATCACTGCTGGCAGTTTTAACAAGTAACTGTTGCACTTCATCTCTGATTCACAGTGCTCAGTATTACCCAATAGGTTCACAAGAGCTTTTCATAAGCCTCAAAGGAAACAGGCTGGAGAGCTCTTCTAATGATACTATACTTGCAAATCACCTGTTTGTCATGTCAAATGGGCCAAGAGCTTGGAACATTATCTCATTAGAGGTGACAGAATAAATAGCTCATCAAGGATGGAAAGCATGTAGAACATGAGGAAATGGCTAAATAAAGCTCGAGCGTTTAAGCAGCATCAATATTGTCCTTGATAGCCAAGCTCCAGTTTTAGTGTGTATGGGGGTGGGGGTGTAAATTTAACTTAGCCAGTTAAATATATGAAATGAATATCTGAAATAGAATGCAATTTCATCTCTGTATTATATGGCTTTTGTCCACAAACTGCTCCAGGGTTGCCATAATCTTCCCCCAGTCTAGTACCCTCCAGGTTTTAGACAACAGCTCACAGAATTCTTGACCGTTAGCCATGCTGGTTGTGGCCAATAGGAAATGAAGCTCAAAATAATCAGAAGGCATTAGGTTGCAGCCTATACTCTCAGAATAATGTGGGGGGATGGGATAGTAGCATTTGAAGATAATGAAATGTACAGTTCCATTTCATATTGCAGATGCTGGTAAAATTTTGAGTGGTAACTGCAAAAGTTCCCTGGGTTAATGGTACCATTCCAGCTTCTCTACACAAGCCTTTTATAGTCTGCAGGTGATTCTTCACTCGTGGTAGCTTGCAGGGGTTTTACATGGTGTTGTCCTTCAGGGCCTCACCCTTTTCTTTGCATTGCAGTCATTGTTGCAGCCTTTTTAAAAAACAAGGATAATCAACTAACTTTCAGCTATTGCATGAAAATATGGCAGTATATTTCAGCAATTGTGCTTCACTGCTGCACTTATATTGTAGTTTTGTAATGAAATATAAAGGAGGGCAGAGAAAGAAAAAACCTGGAAAAACCACATGTAAGGTCACATTCATAATACCACAAAGAAAATGGAAGACAAAGCCTCATTTAAATGCCAGGTAAAACACTTCATGCAGAGAAGCCTTTCATCTTCAGTCTGAATTTATACCATCCATTTTTCTAAATTCTGCTTCTTGTGTCACATTCATAAGCAGGCTACAATGAACCCATTAGGACTTAACCTGGCCTGTTAGTGGTAAAACTGCAGCTTTTGCTTTATTTAAGCATATATTGACATAGCATAGATATATTGGTTTTATACCAGTTTAAGTGTCATAGCTTCTCTCAGTAATCCAAATGAATAAATTATTTCATCATTTCTGATTTGGGGCTATTGAATGTATGAACTGGAGAAGCAAGTTCTGCCTCAACTTTATGCACACTCAGTTGAACGTCTCTCAAGGGTTCCCATGCATGCAGCCAGCTGTGAAGGAAGAATACTGTTTTATATTTTTGTATTTTCTGTGGTTTGGTTAAATGGGATTATAATTAGTGTTGTGGTCCCAAAGGGTCAAAAATTTAGTGAATGGTTGATTGGAATGAGGATGTGCATTCAGGAATCCAAAGGTCTGCAGGTGGCTCATGGTACCACAATGTCTGCTGAAAAAAAAGACATAAGGGAGCATGCAGGAAGTTCAACAGATATTCAGAGAGGTTAAGTGAAGTTTTGTTTAGTTAAAGGGGCTGAAAAGTCTCTTCTGAAGGAAACAAGAATGCAGTTGGTATGAAGGACAGAAGAAGTACAAAGGGACTCAACAGATAGAAATCAAGTGTAAAGGTGAGCCCTCCTATATGGTCAGAGTTACAAAAGAACAGGCTGTCATTAAAGTATAAAAGTCAGAAACCCAAAATACTATCCTAGTTGGAGGTTAAAAGGAAAAAAGAGCATGACTAATCAATCAGCTGTTAGAGACTGAGTTGAAACTTGGAGGGGAACAGTGTTATTGTGATAGTACAGAGCTCCTCAAACTTTTTAAACAGGGGGCCAGTTCACTGTCCCTCAGACTGTTGTGGGGCCGGACTATAGTTTGAAAAAAATATGAACAAATTCCTACGTACACTGCACTTAAAAAAATTAATTAAAATTTAAAAATAATTTAAAAATTTAAAATGTTTGCTCCACTTGCTCAGGCTGCAGCAGAAGCCCAAGATGACACTGTGCCACCTGCTGAAAGGAAGAACATGACACAAGGGGGAGCCTTCCCCACTTCCGAGCCAGAGGAAGGTCCCCTCGCAGGAGCAGGAGGCCAGAAAGGCAAGTACAGGGCGCCCCCCCCCCCCGGCTGGGAGAGGGTCATGAGGAGGGAGGTAATGGCTGCTTTCCAAGGTGAGGGGAGGTGAGGCATGGGGCCATGGCTGGCTGAGCGGGGTGCCTCCCACCTCTCCCCACCACAGAAGGAAGAAGCATGGCAGCCGATCAACGGAGATGGCAGCTTGCCCAGAGAAGGCCATGGCAGAGGCACGGGGGCCATGGCCCCACTCCCACTCCGCCTTGACCTGTCCAACCCCAGGCTCGGTCAGGTGGCTGTGACTTGGCTGCGGCTTGGCCCACAGCTCACATAGTTAAAAATAGATTTTAAAAGTTATATTTTTCTTACCTTCTTTTTTTAGTGTCTTCATTTCTCTCTCTCTTCCCACCACCCTCCTCTCTTCTGTATTCCTGCTCCATATTCCCACTCTGTATTCAGAGACAGTGCATGCGTGCAATATGGGGAAGAGCCAGTCCACATGCAGTTGAAGTGAGCTATTACAATTTGGCATGTGCATAGGCTCTCTGCTAGTCTCCGAAACTGAAAGAGTTTCAGAGAATGCCTGCACCGTCTCAGAGCTTTCAGACTCGTTCAGAGATCATTTTCTCTGAACGAGTCCGAAAGCTCTCAGGTGGGCTGGGTAAATGACCTTGTGGGCCGTATCCGGCCCGCGGGCCATAGTCCTCACCCTGTGATAGTAACATATTGCTGGGAAGAAACATGAAATAAAAAAACCAAACCAAACCAAACCAAAAAAACCAGGGTCACTGTTATATTAGGATAGCTAAGTTTATTTTTTCCTGTTAATTTTTATTATGCTATTGCTTTTATGGGTTTGATCCTCTTTCCTTCATGTGTGAGTTATCTAGGATATACCTGGCTACCTGGCATTAAGCCTGGTCACATCATAAAGTATTATCAGTGCAACTGAAGCCTCCAGTCAGGGATTAACAGGAATTTTTCTCCAGCTTCCAGCCCAAACCTCCCAGGTAAGTGCAGAAACCACCTGAATTCAAATGTGCCAATCAGCTCTCATGGCAGGAATTTCAACCCAATAAGGAGCTGTCATCACTGCCTGATCCACAAAGGTACAAAAGGGGACTCTGCCATGCCTTCTGGGTTAATTGTCATTTCACGGTGATCAAACTTTACTCTCAAGAATAAAGTACAGTTTTTCTATCAACTCACCCTGTCATGCTTCATTGAGCTGAGTGTGCCAGCTCCAGACCCCTTGTGTCTAACAGCATTCATTCATATGTTAAAACCTTTTCCCAGTTAGCAAACTTTTTCCAGTAAACATTTGTGTGTTATTGGCCTTTTTCCTTAAGGTGCTGCCCACTCCATGCCTAGTTACTAACCTTCACACTATATAAGTGACTACAGGGAGAACTCAAATCATCTTAGGCTGTTGCTGGAAGAAGCCAGGAAAAGAAATATTTCTGCCTTGTGACAGGGGAGAGTCTCTTAGGAGAGTAAGGGCAAAATAGAGTGAGTAGACTCCCTTCCACACACAGATCCAGGAAATAGACTCCCTTCCACACACAGATCCAGGAAAATAGTTACATGTGCAAAGCCACAGTTGCCAGTCATAGAGACAAACTCCATCTTTACAAACCATCTTTATATAGAGAGATTCTGTTGAGGCACTCTGATGACTTGCA
Source organism: Varanus komodoensis (assembly GCF_004798865.1). NCBI lineage: Eukaryota > Metazoa > Chordata > Lepidosauria > Squamata > Varanidae > Varanus > Varanus komodoensis. The sequence continues at coordinate 312,087 of NW_025336100.1, read as the reverse complement.
AAGGTCAGGATGAAGGCAAAGCTTGCTGCCCCTCCATGTGCATCCATGGATAATGTAACAGGTTCATTGCAGTTCGATCAGGAAGCCAAGGATTCTTAAAGTAAGATTCTGTAAGATTCCTACAGTGCTGCAGTTCCCAGACTCTCTTCACAGTGCTGTGGCTCCCAGAGTTTCATGGGGTGAGGAAGTTTTCTAACACTTTTAGAAATTCTTCAGACTGTTAGAGAGTGGCAAAATGAGCAGGTGGAATGGAAGATATTTTACCAAATGGGGAAGGCAGAGTTCTCCACAGTTGAGTGGGGAGAACATTCTCAGAATTTTTTTCTAGAAATTATCTTCTGAGACACTTGTAGGAGGGAAAACTATAGAGACCACTGTTTAAGATCAACACTTTCACTTGCTCCTGCCGGGCAGTGAAAAACACCAATCAGAATAGTATTATTAAGAATATTGCATATTAAACATTGCTAACACAAAAGGCCCCCAAACATCTTCTAAGGGAAGCCCCACCTCCCCCAACATTAGGATTTCTTTACAGCACAGCTAGCATGTAGATAGGAATGATCCTGTGGACATTTAATTCAAAATTTCAAATCAAATCACAGTTCCTAACAAAATCCCAACTAAATTAAAGGATATGCCTAACAAAATCCTGACTGAGTGATCGAAGGCACACTCCTCTACATGTTTAAGCAGGAAAAAAGTCCATCAACTCTCATGGTGCATGAATAATGCTGGGAATTGTAGAACTATTTTTGTCTTGGTATTCATAGGATTGCAACTCTATGGGCTTATCCATATTTGATCAGGAACTGAGGTGATAAGTAATCAGCCAAACTGGGAGTAATATCTAAGAGTATTAGGTATGTGTGTTTGCAGGGGAAGGGGGAGCCCAGACAGACTGCAATGAATTTTAAAAATAAATCTCTCCAAGATGAATGAATCAGTACTATAGTGGAAAGTGAGAATCAGTGTGGATGTAATGCAAGCACCAAGCAGTGCTATATGAATAGAAGCATTCAGTTCTATTGATTATTCATCCTGGTCTATTTGATTTCCTTCTGGAAATCCTTGCATTTCTGTTCCTATGTAATTTTGGTACTTAGCCTCCTTCTCCTGCAGCTCAAGCAGATAGTTTGAAATGCTGAAACAAGATGGCACAAAGATTGTCAACCAAAAGAAGTTCAAGGTCTGCTAGAACTTCTATTACTCCATTGCTTTTTTGGAACCCCTGCTGGTGCCAGCTGATTCCCACCAATAACTGAGCAAGCATTCTCTGGCAGAGGTGCCCAGTTCACATGGTCACAGAGAGAAAATAATTGTCTTTAAATCAAACTAAGGTTTTTAACAAATCCCCACTGTATGACTAGGATTTGTAACAAAATCCTAAGTGAATAATTAAGGGTGCAATCCCATATATGTTTGGTCAGAAAAAATCTACTAGAAACCCTTTTCTCCCATCACTTGCCACATGCATGGTGGTTGCAAGCCAGGGAAGTGGATTTGAATCATTACCCATATCACTGTGGCTTGCCATGTCATATGAACCTGGTCAGAATGAATTGTTGCCTATGGCAACAAACCACAATGGCCAGATTCACACAACACAAGTCATGCTGCCAAACGTGATTACGTAAATCCATCCTGCATTTGACCAGCACACATGGAGTGGGATAAACCATCATGGCTTTTTTCCCCCTGCACAATTGTGCATACTTCACTGACTAGGTCACTTTCCACAAGGCTTGAACTTAAGCTAATCAACACAGAAAATAGTAAAACTAAAATTCTCCTCATTATCAGCAAGCAAACATGTAGTTGCTTGCTCCAATAGATGATGTCATAGCTCCTGCTATAAAAGCTGTATCAGGAAATACATTCCTGCACATACTCTCTTGATCATACCATGATCATCCAAGATTCATCTACTGCGTAATCAAGCCTGTAACATTTATCCACGTGTGTGATAACTTTCCTTGTTTTCCATATTTCATGTTTGGCTTCAACATACTTCAAAACCTACCATTTCGAGTCTCTTAAAATAGCTATTTATTACTTGATGGTAAGGGAGAAAAGAAATGTGATGCATTTGAAACATGATGCCAGAGCTTTGTGAATACCTTGGACTGACAGAAAAACAAACAAGTGAATTCTAGATTGAATCAAACCAGAGTTTTCCCTAGAAGCAAAATTGACAAAACTGAGGCTGCCATACTTTGGACAAATCATGAACAGATAAAAATCCCTGAAGAAGGCCATCATGCTTGGGAAAATTGGAAGTAGAAGAAGAAAAGAAAACCTGAAAAGAAAAGCTGTTAAGGAATGGATTTGCAAACTGCTTAGTCTTTGTATTTTTGAAGAGGGATTCCTGAAGTCCCCTTCACAAGTACACTGAAATTAATAGGACTGACTGTTCAATAGGCTTGAATGGGACTGTACAATACAATCTTCCTTAACTTCCAGCTATGTTGGCCTATAATTCCCATCACCTCAGCCAGCATGACAACTGACCCAACATGTCATCCAGCCTCCACATGTAGCAGGGTATGCTCTTGTTGTTGTTGTTAGTCGTGAAGTCATGTCTGACCCATCACAACCCCATGGACAACATTCCTCCAGACCTTCCTGTCCTCCACCATCCCCCGGAGTCCACTTAAGCTCACACCAACTGCTTCAGTGACTCCATCTACCCACCTCATCCTCTGTCGTCCCCTTCTTCTTTTGCCATCTATTGTTCCCAGCATTAGGCTCTTCTCCAAGGAGTCCTTCCTTCTCATTAGGTGGCCAAAGTATTTGAGTTTCATCTTCACTATCTGGCCTTCTAAAGAGCAGTCAGGGTTGATCTCCTCTAGGACTGACTGGTTTGATTGCCTTGTGGTCCAAGGAACTCTCAGGAGTCTCTTCCAGCACCACAATTCAAAGGCCTCAATTCTTCGGTGCTCAGCCTTCCTTATGGTCCAACTTTCACAGCCATACATTGCAACTGGGAAAACCATAGCCTTGACTATACGCACTTTTGTTGGCAGGGTGATGGCTCTGCTTTTTAGTATGCTGTCTAGATTTGCCATAGCTTTCCTCCTCAGGAGCAAGCGTCTTTTAATTTCTTGGCTGCAGTCCCTGGCTGCAGTGATCGTGGAGCCCAGGAATATAAAATCTGTCACTACCTCCATTTCTTCCCCATCTATTTGCCAGGAAGTGAGAGGACTGGATGCCATGATCTTAGTTTTCTTAATGTTGAGTTTCAAGCCAACTTTTGCGCTCCCCTCCTTCACCCGCATCAAGAGGCTCTTTAGTTCTTCTTCACTTTCTGCCATGAGAGTGGTATAATCTGCATATCTGAGGTTGGTGATATTTCTCCCAGCAATCTTAATTCCAACTGGTGATTCATCAAGCCCCACCTTTCTCATGATGTGCTCTGCATATAAGTTAAATAGGCAGGGTGACAGTATACAGCCTTGCCAAATTCCTTTCTCAATTTTGAACCAATCAGTGGTTCCGTGTCCAGTTCTCACTGCTGCTTCCTGACCCACATATAGGTTTCTCAAGAGACAAATAAGATGGTCTGGTACTCCCATCTCTTTAAGAACTTGCCACAATTTGTTGTGATCCACACAATCAAAGGCTTTAGCATAGTCAATGAAGCAGAAGTAGATGTTTTTCTGGAACTCCCTAGCTTTCTCCATGATCCAGCGTATGATGGCAATTTGATCTCTAGTTCCTCTGCCTCTTCGAAATCCTGCCTGTACTTCTGGTGGTTCTCGGTCCACATCCTGCTGGAGCCTAGCTTATATGATTTTGAGCATAACTATGCTAGCATGTGAAATGAGTGCTTTGGTGTGGTAGTTTGAACATTCTTTGGCATTGCCCTTCTTTGGAATTGGAATGTAGACTGACCTTTTCCAATCCTTTGGCCACTGTTGAGTTTTCCAAATTTGCAGACATATTGAGTGTAGCACTTTTACTGCATCGTCTTTTAAGATTTTGAATAGCTCAGCTGGAATACTGTCCCATTAGCTTTGTTGTTGCTCAGGCTTCCTAAGGCCCATTTGACTTCACGTTCCAGGATGTCTGGCTCGAGGTCAGTGACCACTCCATCATGGTTATCAGGGATGTTAAGCTCTTTCTTGTATAGTTCTTCTGTGTAATCTTGCCAACTCTTAATCTCTTATGCCTCTGTAAAGTCCCTGCCATTTTGGTGCTTCATCATGCTCATCTTTGCATGAAACGTTCCCTTCATATCTCCAATTTTCTTGAAGAGATCTCTGGTCCTCTCTGTTCTATTGTTTTCTTCTATTTCTTTGCACTGTTCATTTAAGAAGGCCTTCTTATCTCTTCTAGCTATTCTCTGGAATTCCGCATTCAATTGGGTGTATCTTTTTCTTTCTCCCTTGCCTTTCACTTCCCTTCTTCCCTTCTTTCCTGAGCTATTTGTAAAGCTTCCTCAGACAGCCATTTTGTTTTCTTGCATTTCTTTTTCTTTGGGATGGTTTTAGTTGCTACCACTTGTACAACGTTGCAAACCTCCGTCCATAGTTCTTCAGGCACTCTGTCTATCAGATCTAATTCCTTAAATCTATTTGTCACCTCTACTGTATATTCATCAGGGATATGATTTAGATCATACCTGAGTGGCCTAGTGCTTTTCCCTACTTTCTTCAATTCAAGCCTAAATTTTGCAACCAGACGCTCATGATCTGAGACACAGTCAGCTCCTGGTCTTGTTTTTACTGACTGTATAGAGCTAATCCATCTTTGGCTGCAAAGCACATAGTCAATCTGATTTCTGTGCTGACTGTCTGGTGATGTGTATGTGTAGAGTTGTCTCTTGGGTTGTTGGAAAAGAGTGTTTGCTATAACCATCGTATTCCCTTGACAAAATTCTGCCAGCCTGTGCCCTGCTTCATTTTGTACTCCAAGGCCAAACTTCCCTGTTATTCCAGTTATCTTTTGGCTTCCTACTTTAGCATTCCAATCCCCCATGATGACAGGGACATCATTTTTTGGAGTTAATTCTAGAAGGTGTTGTAGGCCTTCATCGAACCAGTCAACTTCAGCCTCTTCAGCCCCAGTGGTTGGGGCATAAACTTGGACTATTGTGATGTTGAATGGGTTGCCTTGGATTCGAACTGAGATCATTCTGTCATTTTGGAGATTGTATCCCAGTACTGCTTTTCCTACTCTTTTAATGACTATGAAGGATACTCCATTTCTTCTGAGGGATTCTTGCCCGTAATAGTATACCTGATGGTCATCTGAATTAAATTCACCCATTCCTGTCCATTTTACTTCACTGATTCCTAAGATGTCGATGTTCAGTCTTGTCATCTCTTTTATGACCACATCCAGCTTGCCTTGATTCATGGATCTTACATTTCAGGTTCCTATGGAGTATAGATGTTTGCAGCATCAGACTCTCCTTTCACCACCAGATACATCTGCAACTGAGTGTTCTTTTGGCTTTGACCCAGTCGCTTCATTCTTTCTGTTGGTACTAGTACTAGCCCTCTGCTCTTCCCCAGTAGCATATTGGACACCTTCCGACCTGAGGGATTCATCTTCCGGAGTCATATCTTTTTGCCTTTTGGTATTGTCCATGAGGTTTTCATGGCAAAGGTATTGGAGTGGGTTGCCATTTCCTTCTCCAGTGAATCACATTTTGTCAGAGCTCTCTGCTATGATCTGTCCGTCTTGGGTAGCCCTGCATGGCATAGCTCATAGGTTCATTGAGCTACGCAAGCCCCTTCGCCACAACAAGGCAGTGATCCATGAAGGAGTATGCTCTAGGTTTGTCTTTTCAGCTGGGCATAGGAACACTGATCTGAAGGGACTCTGAATTGGTCCCATGGTCGGGATCTGATCACTGCCTGCAAGATTTAGTCTAAAGGTGACTCTTCCTGTGCAAGGGATGGGGCAGGAGGATCCATTAAGATGGTCTACCCCAGAGGCTGATAGATCTGTATAATTTCCAGAGGGCTCTGGAATTTTCAAGCTGGTGATCCTGCTAAATTCCTGGTCGATCTCTGAAACATAGAAATGCAATCACAATTGATTCTGAGCACCCTTTCCGTAATAGAGCTCATATAGCTCTATGGTACAGCCCACAGGTGAGAGTGATGAAACAAAATAGAACATGGGTTGAAGAAAGATGGAGAAAATTTCTCAGTGGATACAGTCAAGCCTTGATATGTGCCTATAGTAAAAAATATTTAGATGCAGTGAAAGCAGCAAAGAAACAATGTCTCACTTCCTCCATTCACACTTCCCTCTGCTGTCAGGAAATCTCAGAATCGCAGAATGGGAGAATGTACACTTGACTCCACAGAAAAGATGCCATTCTTGAACCTCAGTAGTTTATTGGCAGGTCTTCCAGGAACCCCTCTAACAGGGACAAATAGAACAGCATAGTCAGTATACTGAACTGGTTACAAGCTTCCAGAGCACAGAGGTTTTTATATATTGTGAGTCATGTATAATCTCATCAAGGCAGTGATGAGATTCTGAATGGGTGAGAAAACAAGGACATACAGAAATATTGCGAAATCAGTATAGGCCTCAGGAAAAACATCATGACCCATTGAAGGCTTGAGTAGCAGATAACAAATAATCAGGAGTTACAGAAATACAACAGGTTTAAAATGTTGTGGTATTTGCATTCATAGATGCAGAATTCCTTAAAACATGAGCTGGCTAGGTATTTTTACATTGCAAAGGAAGCATAGCTTCCCAGATGGCTTGTCTGGTTTTAAGAGAAAATGCATGAATACTGGAGCCCTGGGGGCTTCCTGCTTTTCCCAGGCATATGGAGCAGGGCAAAGAGTTATAGTCCTTTTGAGTGGAGAGGAACAAGGGCATTGCTGCCAGATTTTATATTAAAGGGCAAGCAAAAGTATATCTTTTTATTTGAGGATCTATCTGGACTTTTTCAACACTGCCAACAAGTGGAGCTCTATAGTATTGTCCAGGGTCTACTACATATTGGCCCCAAGGATATCTTGAAACAATCTGAGGCCTAATGCATAGAAAATGGGCATAGAAAATATAGTACAGAATAAAATTCCTGCATCCATTGGGATTTAGACTCCAATGATATTGCAGGGGAATCAGATAAGATACCCATAACACAGCCTAGATATGCTCAAGTTTTATTTTTTATTTTTTTTATTGGGATGAGTTCCAGTTAGTGCAGCTTGGGGATGATGACAAGGTGCTTGGGCAGGTTCCCACAACCACGTCTGGATCCTTGCTGCTGTTGGCTAATTAAAGCTAGCAGAGAGGAAATTGCCAGCTAGGCCAGAGAGGTGGTTAATGACACTTTATGAAAACAAGTGGTCACATTCCACCTGAAAAAGGTAGTGGTAAGGCCTCTTCTGAAGAAACTCTCTCTGTATCTAGAAGATCTTAATTCCAGTTTTTGAATGGTAACAGTTTCATTCAGTAATTTCCTCTGCTCAGGGGTGAATTTCTCAAAACTGTGTCTTTTATATCCTCTGAAGTTGGTATTTTTAAATATAAATTTGAAGAAAAAAACTAGTAAATTGATGATGGATTTTCTTTTCAACATATGTTATTCTATTGTCTTTTTTCATCCCTGTTATAGAGCTTCTTTCCATTTCTTTCTTAAGACAATGTGTTAGGTTTATTTGCATGTTCAAAGTGTTTTTGTTTTAAAAATCTCAACTTTTTTTGTATTTTCTCTGTCTCTATCATGTCTAATTGGTTTTTTAATCATCTCAGTTCAGTTAAAATTGATATGTCTTGGTTTTTTTCTATGATGATGATCTTCTAGTATTTGAATTTGTTCCAGAATTCCTTTTCTTTGTTCTGAGTTCTCTTTTTCTTAGACATTATTTCTAAAAAGTGTCCTTGCACATAAGCTTTACTGGCTTCCCATATTGCACTTGACATCACTTGTATTATTTAGTCTGAAAAATTCTTCAAATACTATTTCTGACTTTTTCAAAATATCTTCTTGTAACAAAAGGTTATCATTAAGTCTCCATTTTCTTCCTCCAACTTGTTCTTCCCACCGTATTATCTCCAATGGGTTCTGGTCAGAAAGTATCTTGGATTGGATCTTTACAGCCTCTAGATTCATAATCAGGTTTTTTAGATATCCAACACATATCAAACCTTGAGTATGTTTGTCAGAAAAAAAAGTATAGGCTCTAGCTCCAGAATTTATAAACTCCTTGAATCTTCAAAATGAAGCATTTCCATATGCATTAATTAATGTATTCCATATACATATAATTAAAAACATTTTTAGGAAGTTTGCTTCCTTTTCCTTTTTTAGACTTGTCATTGTTAGGGTCTATAACTCCGTTCATATCACAAATAATCAAAACTTCTTGAAAATCCATAATTCATTGTAAAAAAATTCATAAAACATTTCTTTTGCATCATTTGGAGCATATATAATTGCCAATGTATTTATCTTCCCATTCAGAAGTCTTATTTTCAAAACAATAAATCTTCCTTCCGCATCTTTTAATTCTTCTACAACTTTTAAACCTTGATTATTAATGTAAATGGTCACTCCTTTCTTTATTGTGTCAGCTGAAGTTTCACACACTTTGTCCAGCCTCTCATAAAGAAAAAAATGAACATTTTTTTCTTAATAAGGGTTTCCTGGATACATATTATATCTGTCCTTTGTTTTCTTAAAAAGTTGAAAGCTTTAGTTCATGAGTTCATTCCACTGATATTTATTAATAAGATTTTCATTCTGCCTCTGTTATTCAATTTAAGGAGGTTAAACAATTATTTCTTTTCATAATTATCATCAGCCCTCCAACATCGTATTCAAACTTTCCAGCCTGAGTTAATTCTTTTCTCCTTTCTCCCCTCCTCCTCCACACATCCGCCTTTCATCTTTCTTCATAACTGTAAATAAGCTCAAAATTTAACACAAGCAGAAGAATTAAGGGAGTAGGAGAGGCCAGCAAAAAAGAGAAAAAAGAAAAAGAATGAAGGGAAGAGGCAAAAAACAGGGATAGGTAAGGTCCATTAGTCATCTTTCTAAAAAATTTATAATTATTAGTCATGTTCTATCTCTATTAAAGTATTAGTTTAGATTAATCTGTTAAAAAGAGACAGGAGGACTTTAGCTTCCACTTTTTCTCCAAGTCCAACAGGTGGCACTGATGGTTTCCAACTCATTTTATTTCTGTTTCAAAGCCTTTGTTCTCCCTTCAAGACTCAGGAATGATGGAAATTAGGGAAATCATAGCCTCCTGAAATCCCAACTGCAATCAAAGCTGTCTGGGAGGCACAGTTGTCCTTTGAAGCAAGTCATTTACAGATCAGCTTAAAAACAACAAAAAGGACAGCAAAGAGTGCAATTTCCTAGCTCACACATCTGGCAACTTTGACTACACAAAAAAAAAAAAAAAGTGGGAGGGACAAAGGAAGGGAAACAGCTGTCTCTCTCACCGCTGCCTCAAGGTCAGTTTCCAGTATCCACAATTCTTAGTTTTTTTTAATAAAAATATCAGACAGTATTGTGCGGCTGAGGTGCTCTTCCCACACACACACACACACACACACACAGGAACTGGCAGTTAGGGCTTTAAATCCTTTATTCTAAGAAACTTCAAAGCTAAGCAGACAAGAAACAACGAAGGAGTTTATAATGAAAATGTTAATAGCAAAGTTGTCCCCTCTTTCTGAGGGGGCTCAGATTATGAAACACTCTTGACCCATCTGGGACGTTCCTCCCTGGGCACGTCAGACAAGCTTCTCTCCCTCCTCCTTTCTATTTCCCTAGACTCCAATTGCCCCAGACAGCATGCTCTCCTCCTATCTTGAGCCCTAGTCACACTTTCTGTCATTTCCATGGAGACTGTTTGTTTCCCATGTTCATTATCTCTGCCCTGTCCTGCTGTTTCCAAGGTAATCTGTTCACCTCCCTCTGCCCCCATCCAGCTACCAGCTCCTGCTGGAATGCTGCTGAGTTCCAGCTCTTGTTCTGTCTGTTCTGTCTGAAAGGCTTCATGGGGGGGGGGGAGGGGGGCTTTGTACAATGGGCACCAGGTAGAAATCCTCCTGCTCTGGGGCTTGATCCTCACTGTGAGCCCCCTGCTCTCCCACATGCACCAATGGCTCCTCTGAGTCAGCGCACATGACAGACAGCTTTGCAACTGTTAGGGTCTTATTAAAATTAAAACAAAAACATCAAGAAAATGTCTGTTTCAGAGTCCTTTCTAGATACATAAACAAAAATGCCTTAAGAATCTGAGTTTCAGCCAGAATCTCAGCCTCAAGTCTGAGCTGCCTGAAAAGCTCCACAGTTCTAAAGCCTCAAAATGAACACAGAAAAACTCCCAGTTCTAATATTTGGTGCCAAGGTCAGTCTTCACTGTTCAAAATGTATTTATTTATTTATTTGGAACATTTATAAGCCGCCCCATTCTCAAAAGTCTCGAGGTGGCTTCCAAAACAAATAAACAACTATACATTTACATTAAAAATCAGGAGACATCCCGGCACAAATATAAAATGAATAAATACATTTAGCAATTAAAATAACGTTTAAATAAAAACGTCTTGGCCTGGCACTGAAAAACAAAAAACGACGGTGCCAGGCAGACCTCTCTGGGGAGCGCATTCCATAGGTGGGGCGTCACCACAGAGAAGGCCCTCCTCCATGTACTCACCATCCTAATACCATTCACGGAGGGTTTCCGGAGAAGGGCCTCTGCTGCCAATCTCAAGGGGCAGGAGGGCATATATGGACGCAAGCGCTCCTTTAGATAACCAGATCCCAAGCTGTTAAGGGCTTTATAGGTGATAACCAGCATCTTGAATTGGGCCCGGACTTCAATGGGGAGCCAGTGAACCCAACGGAGGACTGGAGTTATATGAGAACAATGCCCAGTCCCCGTCAGCAACCTGGCAGCTCTGTTTTGCAGCATCTGAAGTATCCGGACCGTCTTCAAGGGCAGCCCCACATAGAGTGTGTTACAGAAGGCCAATTGGGAAGTAACCAACGCATGTGTCATGTTGCCAGGCAATCATTCTCCAGGTAGGGACGCAGCTGATGGATCAGCCGAAGCTGAAGGAAAGCGCTCCTCACCACCGCTGTCACCTGAGCTTCTAGTGACAGCCCTGGGTCGAGGAGCACTCCCAAGCTGTGGACCCTGTCCTTAAGAGGGAGTGCTACCCCATTCAGTACAAGGCCCAAGTCACCCTACCCCAAAGCCCGAACCACCTACCAACAGGACCTCCGTCTTGTCTGGATTGAGCTTCAGTTTATTGGCCCTCATCCAGTCCATTACCTCGGCCAGGCACCGGTTCAGTACAGCCACTGCCTCACCTGGATCGGTTGAAAAAGAGAGGTAGAGCGGGGTATCATCAGCATACTGATGATTCTGCAGCCCACACCTCCTGATGACCTCTCCCAGCGGTTTCATGAAGATGTTAAATAGCAAGGGGGACAAAATGGATCCCTGTAGAACTCCATGGCATAGCTGTCATGGCGCAGAGCCGTAGTCCCCCAGCACCACCCTCTGGAATCAGCCATTGAGATAGGAGCGGAACCACTGCAAAGCAGTGCTTCCTACTCTGAATCCTGCTAGCCTGTCCAGAAGTATACCATGGTCGATGGTATCGAAATCCACTGAGAGGTCCAGGAGGACCAACAGGGATGCACTCCCCCTGTCTCTCTCCCTGCACAGGTCATCATACAGGGCGGCCAAGGCAGATTCAGTACCATACCTGGGTCTGAAGCCAGACTGAAATGGGTCCAGATAATCAGTCTCATCCAAGAGTGCTTGGAGTTGTCCCGCCACCACCCGCTCTAACACCTTGCCCAAGAATGGGATGTTGGCCACCGGTCTGTAATTGGCAGTCCTCTCGGGATCCAGGGAAGCCTTCTTTAGGACTGGCCAGACTACCACCTCCTTTAAAGGGGCAGGTACCCGGCCATCCCTTAGAGAGGCGTTGACAACCTCCTGGATCCAAGCCCCTATCCCGTGCTTGGCTTTCTTAAGTAGCCAAGATGGGCAAGGGTCCAGTAAGCAGGTGGTGGGATGTACTTGTCCAAGCACCTTGTCCACATCATCAGGCTGCAACAACTGAAACTCATCCATCAATTTTGGACCAGACGGCAACATTGGCATCTCCCCAGAAAGTTCTGAGTCACTAGTTGAGTCCAGATCGTGACAAATCTGAGCAATTTTCTTCTTAAAATGCTTGGCAAAGTCATCACAGCAGGCTGTCGAGGGTGGCACCGGATCTTTTTTGGGGCCTGGGTGAACCAGCCCCTGTACCACCCGAAAGAGCTCCGCCGGAGGGCATTGTGAGGAGGCAATGGAAGCGGAGAAGAATTTCTTTTTTCCCATCCTCACTGCCACAGCATAGGCCTGATAATGGGTTCTCAGCTATATTCGGTCAGATTCATCCCAAGATTTCCTCCACCTACGCTCTAGACGTCTCCCAACCCGCTTCATTGCCCATAGGTGTATACCAGGGAGACGAACAGGCTCTACCAGGTGGGAGAGGATGCTTAGGAGCAATCGTGTCAATAGCCCTGGTCATTTCCCCATTCCACAGTTCAACCAAGACATTGACAGGAGCGCCAGCCTTATCAACTGGAAATTCTCCCAGGGCCTTCAGGAATCCATCCAGATCCATTTGACTCCGGGGGCAGACCAACACAATCAAGTCCACACCCTTACAGAGGGAAAGGCCGCTCTCAAGCTCAAACCTCATGCGGAAGTGATCTGACCATGACAGGGGAGTCAGATATAGATTCCTCACCCTCAGATCACCCTCTTCCTACCCCGTCGAGAAAACCAGGTCCAGAGTGTGTCCACATTCATGGGTTGGGCCAATGACATGCTGAGACAGCCCCATGGCCATCATGGAGGCCATGAAGTCCTGAGCCGCCCCAGTCAGAACAGTCTTGGCATGGAGATTGAAGTCCCCCAGTACCAGCATCCTGGGAGTCTTCAACACCAGGTCCGAGATGATCTCCGTCAGCTCAGGCAGGGAGTCTGTTGGGCAGAAGGGTGCATGGTACATGAACAGAATCCCCAATCTGTCTCAGTCGTCCAACACCAAGTAGAGGCACTCTAGACCCGGCCTTGAGAGAACAGGAAGCCCTGTGAGGGAAATAGAGGCTCGGTAAACCAAAGCGACCCCCCCCTCCAGGTGTGGTAGGTGCTGGACCAGATACCTGGGTGGGCACAGTTGAGAGCGGGACACATCCCCCCCTCCCGCCCAGGTCTCTGTAATGCAAGCCTGGTCGGCCCCCTCATCTGCAATCAAGTCATGGATGAGGGATGATTTATTGTGGACTGACCTGGCATTAAGCAACAGCACTGACAGGCCCGGGGGGCGGTTGACAAGCCTACCTGGAAGCCTCAGGCTGGGGGAATAACCAGAAGGGGGAACAGGTGTTAAGCATCTGTACCTCCTTCTTCTACATGGACACGTTAGACTCCCAACACCATAACATCCATTGCCCGTGACCACCCTAATGGTGGCACCCACATGCTCCCCAGGCAAACCCATAATCAAAGCCGGAGATGAATCCATTAAAATTATTTATTTATTTTTATTATTTATTAAAACATTTTTTAGAGCTAAAAACACGTTAAAAACCCTTAAAAACATCTCCACAACCCCCCAACACAAATTTCAATTCCCACCAGCCAGCCAAACTAATAAAGACCATGACCAGGCCAGGCCCCACACGGCCCCGAACGGTACCAAATGGCAATGACCGCCCTTTGGCCGGCACCCCTTCAGCTGCCGGGCCAAGGCCACCGGCCCCAGCTACGTCCGGTGAGATATGCTGGTGGCTCGTCCCCTACCCCCCGGCCCCAATCCGGCATGGCTCTCACCCATGTCAGAGGGGCGGGGGAGCAAGGGCGGCCGCGTGGAACTCGCCAGCTAGCAAGATGGCATCCTCCGGTGGCAGCATCATTGGCCTTGGTGTCCTCTGGCCCCGGGTAGGTCCAGCGATGTGCCTCATGGTCTGGCGGAGTGCCTCATGGTCTTCCTCGGTGGCCTTCCTCGGTGGCGCGGCAGCAGCAGATGGTCAAAGGGAGGGGAGGGGCCCAGTTCCTCAATTTCTCAATTTCTTAAGTAAAAACATCAGACAACTGTTCAGTTGTTAAGATCCAATTAAAGTTCAGATAAAGCATCATTAATCATCAAGAAATTGGCTGGTTTAGGGTCCTTTTCTGAATATGTAAGCAAAAATGCCTTAAGGTTCTAAATTACAGCAAGTTAGACTATTATTCCCCTGGCACGAAAAGTAAAATAAAGTAAAAAGGAACAATACAAAAAAGACAAAGAAAATAGAAGAGAAAGAAGGGAAAGAGTAAGGGAAAAAAGGAAAGTATACCGGGAGTGGGGGCGGCGGTCTGCTGTATAACATGGCCATCCCTTGTAATCAGAGTTTTAGACTGCATGTCTACAGGCCCATTTGTCATTTAGAGAGGTAAATACCCTCTCAAAGATGATTTATAAATATCTAAATGAGATAAGGCATGGAGCAGTGGACATTACTGCTGATTCAATTCACCATTTCCCTGGAAGTTCATAATTTGCAGGGCTTTTTTTGTCATAGAATGCACTGGAACAGCATTCTGGCACCTTTTTTCAGTGGATTTTATGAAGTGATTTTGAACTGTGTAGCAGATCAGCAGCAAACATCATTAACATAGTGCCTGCAGGCTGCTATTGTGGCTGCTATCTGCTATCTGATTGTGAGAGATAGCTGCTTGGGACACTGCTCCACTGCTCAGCTTGGGATTGGTGTGTGTGCTTACTGCGACACTGAGTTCCAGCACCTTTTTTTTTTTTTTTTACAAAAAAAGCACTGGTAATTTGTATTTCTATGACTAAATGTGCCTTCACAAGCAGAATGTAAAGGCAGAGGGTTCTCTTTCTTTTGTTCCTCAGCAACTGGTTTCTAGAGGTATCCTCTGATCTTTAATGTAGCATTCATTGTTGGCTTTACCTTTTATGAATTGGTCTAATTCCCTTTTAAGGCCATTTAATGTGGTGGCCATCAGCATATTTATATTTTAGTTAAACCACATGTGAAGTACTTCCTTTTGTCTGTTTCCTCAGGACAACAGTATTTTTAAGGTGTTGGTAACTACAATCCCTCAATTGGAGATAGGATACACTTGGCTTGGTTATTCAGTTGAAGGGAAACTAATCTGCATACGTTCAGAGGCTCTGCCATGTCTGCAAATTCCCAAATAAAGCTGAAGGAGAGGGTGATTTACTAAACTCAGGTGGACAGGCTGTGAATGGTAACTTTATGGTGGCAATTGTCATCATCATTATCATCATCTTTTGCAGTCCCTCCCCTCGCTGCAAAGTCATCCTTATAACCCCAGTTTCAGGATGGATGGTAGTACTGCTACTGAATCATTCCTACTAACCTTATTAGAGGTATAAAACAAAACAAAAGCAAAAATGAGAGTGGTGTCTCTATAGCTGGGATTAAGAGTAGACAAGGGTGGGAAAACCATGAGAAAAGCATTACTGTTCCACTGGGACCAACTTGAACAGCTGCCTTGTCTCCTTCATCTTCTACCAGATACATCAAATTTATCCCTTAAAAGGATGCTGGTTTCTCAAAGAGTTGTGTAAAATAATCAAAAACAATCATAACACATAATACTTTACTGGGTACTGAGACCTGCCAGACACAGAAAAAGCAGCTGCAGTTAGAAAAGGAAATGGGAAATGGAGTGACTCACATATTCAGGCAAAACAACAGCATATACATACATGATCAAATAAAAAAAGTCAGATTTAAATCCCATCTTTGCAAAATACTAAATTGCTAATTCAACAGCTTTGCATTCATCACTGCCAATCATTTGGCACAGGGAAACAGTGCTGGCTATTTAGGGAAGCCATTTTGCATAGTTCGGATGAAATTAATCAAAGAGGTCATGAGGGATTAGGAAATCAGTTCTGGTTATTTTTTGTTTTTCCCATGCCAGAACAGTAATAATCTGGATGGATGCTCTTCCATGAATCATTTTGAGCCTAGCACTCACAAGCAGCTGAACTCTTTTACAATACCATTTTAAAGAACCTATGCATGGCTGGGGGAATCACATGCCTCAATGTCACTACACATCAAAAATTCCCTACTTATAGAAAACTTGCCTATGAGACAGAAGGAAATGTGAGGGTTCTAATTTTGGACCTTCTGCATGCAAGCCAAGGTTTCTGCTAATATGTTACAGGCTTTTTTCCTAACAGATTATTAGCTCATGTATTCTTTAATCCCAGTAATAGTGTTCCCTGGTCTCAGATACAGATGCTGTGCAATGAACCTAAAACCTGCTGGAATGGTAGAGCTGAAGAAGGCCAGGCCTGGGGAGTGCTGGGGATAAATAAGATCCTGGATTTGTGAGGGTGGGAGAGCTGAAGGCATAGCAGGATGTGTGTGTTTTCATGCCTGTCCATATGCGCTGAGGCGTCTGGAGTGTGAGTGAGAAAAAGAAACTGCTACAAGTGTGGGAGACGTCATGGGGTCAATAGGAGGTTGGAGAGGGGGTCCAGTTTGGGTCTCAGTTGAGCCAGGGTGCCATCTGGGTTGTAGGAGAGGGTTTTGAGCCAGAGGGTGGAGACACAGCTAGGGAGCCAAGGAAGCCACCCACCCAAATAAATATATGCATTTTAAAAGGCTGGGACAAGGCTAGGGTTATCTGGCAAAGGTCAGATTAGACTTTTCCAGTTACTAGAAATTTCCAAATTTTGAAGGATGGGGAGTTTTACAAGGTTTTGTTACTCTCTGAGGTGCTAACAACTTGAGCTCAAGGGCAAAACTGAGATTGGGAGATTTGTGATCACTCCCAAAGCCACAGAAATCCTGCCAAATGGGGGAGTGAACATTGGTCCAAAATAGTAATTTGAACTATTCACACTTGTTGGGCTAATTGTGTGAAGCATGGCATCCATCAGTGAGGGCTGCAATTGTACACAATTGCAAACCCTTCTGAGCCAAACTGACACTGGTTAAACCTCATCTGGAGCACTGTGTCCAGTTCTGGGCACACAGTTTAAGAAAGATGCAAACTAGCTGCAAAGGGTTCAGGTAAGGGCAACAAAGATGATCCAGGGAATAGGAACAAAGTCCTATGTGGGGAGATTGAAAGAACTGGCCATATTTAGCCTGGAGAAGAGAAGACTTAGGAGAGATATGATAGCACTCTACAAGTACTTGAAAGGTTGTCACAAAGTGGAAGGATACGACCTCTTCTTGAACATCCCATAATGGAGGACATTGAATAAGGGGCTCAAGTTTTAGGAAGATATCAGGTAGGGATTCCAGGTAGATATCAGGAAATTTCTGACTGTAAGAGCAGTATGACAGTGGGACCAATACCAAGGGAGACTGCAGCCTTTCCCACACTATACCTTTTTAGGAATTTTTTTAACACTTAGCCTGAATACTGTGGCCCTTTTTATATAGCTTCTATAGATGTTTTAATTAGTTGTGTTTTAATTGGTTTTAACGTGTTTTACTTTGTTAATATGTTTTATGTATTGTAAGCAACCTAGGAAGGCCTCAGCAGTTATAGGTGGCCTATAAATACATGTATGTATGTATGTATGTATGTATGTATAAATAAAGGCATTCAAGCTGTAACTGGATAGCCATCTAAGAGGAATGGTTTAAGCATGTGTCCTGCAGTGAGCAGGGAATTAAACCCTTTCAGGTTTACTATTCTGTGATTCTATAACTCTATAAAACTGCGATACGTGCAGCACTTAAAAAGTGCTGAAAAGTGAAACATTTGTACTTTGGACCATGAAACCCTATGGCAGCAAGTGCAGGCAAAGTTATGTGTGACATACTGATTTTCCCTCTGAGTTCAGAATGCTGCCAGTATTCCAATGATGAAATTCTATTACAGATGAATTCCATTTCAGAGGTCTTAGGTGTGCAAGTCCTGTTCCTTGCGTTATAGGAATGTCGTGCGGCCGTAGCTCACGTCCCAATTACTCACACAGACACAGGCAATAAAGTCCTTTTATTCCAAACAACTACAAGATATATGTATACGACAGTACAGGAGCTGCTGTTGATAGTTCTAAGCAACACAGTTGCCCCCTCCTTTCTGACCTCTCTGAGATTTATGATGTGGATCTCACCCTCCTCATCCGTCTCTCCCTCCAGGGGCTAGATAAACTTTTCTCCCTTCTCCTTTCGCTTTGCCTCCCTTCTAATTGGTCCAAGTGTCAAAGTCTCCTCCTCAGCAGGCATTCTCCATGGCAACAGACTGTCCAGCCTGATCCCCAGGAACTTGTACAGAAACTTCTGAGCCAGGGTGCGGGGGCGGGGGGGGGGGGTTGTGCCATGGGCACCAAGTAGAAATCTTCCTGTTCTAAAGCCTGATCCTTGCTGGTGGCTCCTGGCCCTCTTTCGCGTGCCAACAATTCCTCCAAGTCATTAGGCACGACAAGGAAATTACTATGTACACATTATTACATAGATTGAGGTCCAAGCATGGCCAAAGGGCATCAAGTTGCTGACATAACATAAATTTTTAGGGTCCTTTTCACAATAGGTCTATGAATACACTTCTGAGATGAAAATAAGCAAAGTTAGTCATGTTTTTAAAGTAGTACACAAGTTGATGCAGATAAAATGCACAAGTGGTGGGAGCAGAAGTGTCGGACCACCTTTCTGAAAGCAGAAATGGGGTGCAAGACTCCCTGCCCTTATTCCCTGTGTTAAAAAATCACAAGAAGCCATGAAAATGTCTTACCCTTGTTGGTCTGCTGTGCCCTCCAGCTGTGTCATTTCTTTAGTTTCCTGAACTCTGAATCCTAACCATCTGCTCTAAGGTTTCCACACTTTACAATTGTTTCTGTGATCATCTGGATTTGGAATCTCCAGTTACCATTTTGCTATGGAAACACCCTTGAGTCCTGTGGAAAGAGCAGCTGCAGAAGTGGCTGCTCAGTCATCTGCTCTCTACTGCCCTCAGCTCCCCATTAACACATGCGCCATCACTGCTTTATTCCTATTGGCTGAACAATGTGACTGTCTCCTTGTTTACTTTCAGAAACTGGGAGAAAGCAGGCAAATGCATGGATGGGGAAGGGAGGAATTATAGTAAAAATGTTTATTATGATTTACTAAAAACTTCTTTGGGGTTTGGAGTGGCTACAAAATATTGCAGAGATGCAGGTACACTCAGGAGCAAGAAGAGGGAGAACCTGCCTCAGAACCTCAGGTGATCAATCAGAATGAGACTGCTGAGGTCCAGAGCGAGCTATACAGAAAGAAAGGAGTTTGTTCACCTGAGCTGCCAGGAAGTATGGCAAGAGTGGGAGGACAAAATGGGTTGGGTGGAAACTGAGGTGCCCAGGTAACCACATGATCATATGACCGGTTAGTTTGGGCAACAATCCATGTGTCACGGAAACAGCGCAGGATTGTCTGCTATTACATGTGAACCCTGACACTTTCTTTGTGGCAGGGAAAAGATATGTAATATGTATCCTCATTTTGATCATTGAATTTGTTATATAGAAGCAAGTAAATTAGCCTTGAATTTAACTTGAGATGAATTTTAGTGGTGTTGCTATCAGGGAGAAAAGGCACAATCCTTGAAAGCAATCAGGGACCATGCACCAACATCTGCCAATGCCATGTAGCCTACAGTGTTTTACAGAGAAAGAACAAGAAGTACCACAATAAGTAGATAAAGCAGCTCAGCAGATTAGAGGCTGATGTTGATTGGTTTGAATGATTAGATACTGTTGTGCATCATTTTCTGGGAAAAAACGCTAAACTGAAGTGCTGATGTTAGGTAATTTTTTCTGTGCAATTAACTATCTGTTGCTGTGCTGACATGTGGCTGGATTATCCATCAATCACCAACAAAAGCAAATCCTCTGCTGAAGAACATCCTGGTCTTTTACTTTTAAAGTAAAACTGAAAGGAGTAAAAAAAAAAAAAAAAACCCTTGCCCAAGTTGATCTTTTGGGTGTAAATTAATCAACTTTCCTTTTTCAAATTTTTCCACCCAATACAAATCCATTGATAAATATTATATTACAAATACACTCTTAAAAAGCTCAATTTTATACACATAATCCCTAGTGCTTACTGCTGCAATCTAGTACATGTGCTTGGTAATCAGCATTGCAGAGTAATCCTAGACTCCAGTTATGCTGGCTGGGATGTGGGGGATATGATGCAGCAACACTGGTTCAACAAACCTTCATATCCTACACTATCCAGACCAGAAAGGGAGGGGAAAGATGTGCCACTCTGAAGAGTACATAGCACAATAACAGCAACACTCACACCCCAGCAGCACCTCAGGTGTCTGTCAATCAATGGCTGCAGTGGCAGTGATGTTCCCATGTCACTTAACCATAGAAGAATCCATTCCCTGTCTGACACAGGAGTGACCGCATGACAGCACCAATAGGAGGCACTGTTGTGCAGTTCTCTCAGTGTGAAATGTTAAAGTAAAATATCCACTTATTTTTTATCATTTTTAAATAATACATTATTTTGGAAATATAAATAGGTTTTGGCATTTTTATAGTGCTTCTTTTAAAAAAGGAAGAGAGAAACAAAAAAGAGAAATCACTGTAGGTCAGTGAATGATACTTAATTCCAAGTAAATATGCATAGGATTGTACTATTAATGTACATTATGTTTGTGTAGTGTGGACATGGTAACTCAAAAATAAGTTGACTAAGATCAACCAGATATGGAACGCCACCTAAGCTAGCACATATGGGACATTTGTATGGAAAAACTGATTTCTATTTTTTGGCTGCAAAGACTCAATGGAAATAGAGAGAAATTGGAGTTTATTTTGGGTTGTTGGATGGGGTTTATCTTTGCAACTAAATCTCTTACTGATATGAAATTTCAGAGAAAATATAATTATTAGATCTCTAAATAGTGGCTTATATTTCATTGGAAACACCCTGCTGGAATTTGTAGAAACACTGCATTTTAAACTTTTTATAACTTGGAAAGAATCCTATTGCTGATATCAGATTGCTATAAAACATAAACATTTCTGTGTAGGGATACAAAGTAAAAGCCTATTTCATTAAAAAAAAATAAATATCCAATGTGATATTTCATGCAAAGACATAAAATATTAAATGCACTAATTGATTTGCCGTCATTTAGTCTTCTCCAATATGGTGCCCTCATATAGAACTATAATTCCCATCAGCCCCAGCCAGCATGACCAACGGTCAGGAGTAAAAATAGTTATATGTGAAAAAACATATCTGGAGGGCACCAGATTGTAGAAAGCTAGTTTTGATCAAAATATGATAAGACGGAATCATCCTAGTTTTCAAGGAATAAAGAAGAGGTATGCCACAGGGTTCTGTCCTGGGACTCTTCAACATTTTTATTAATGATTTAGATGAGGAAAGATAATTAAGTTTGCAGATGACACAAAGCTGGGTGGAATATCAAATACTCCGGAAGACAGGAATAAGATACATGGTAATCTTGGGAACACCAACTGCGCCCGGCAGCCTACGCCAGAGGAGGGCCGCCTCCTCGCTGTGTAAGACCGCACCGCGCCGGAGGGGAGCCGCTGCCTTGCCGCGTAAGACCGCGCCGCCATCCACCGCCCACTTGGCTGCTCCGCCACGCCCCAGCACGTGTGGCAGGCGTGCTTCGGACGAGGCGGGGGACGCAGGGCCGGCGGCTACAAAGGGCGTCGGCCAAAGGACGGTCGCCGCCGTTCGGGTGGCCGAGCAGGGGGCAGGGCTGGCCAGGGGCTTTCGCTTGGCGATGGTAGGCCCTCCTGCTGGGCTGTGAGTGAGGGGTGAGAGTGAGTGTGTGTGTGTGTGTGTGTGTGTTTTTAGTAGTATTCTAAATCTTTTTATGGAGTCGTCCCTGGCCATGCTGCCGCTTATGTTTCCTGGGGAGCGCACGGGTGCCGCCATTGAGGTGGTTATGGGCAGGGGACGTAACAGCGTTGGGAGCTTAACGTGTGCGCATAGAAGAAGGAGGGACAGATGGCTGACACCTGTCCCTACTTCTGGTTTTGCTCCCAGCCAGAGGGTGCCAGGGAGTCTCGTCAGTCGCCCCTCCGGCCTGACGGTGCTGTTGCTTAATGCCAGGTCGGTCAATAACAAATCTGCCCTCATCCAGGACCTGATTGTGGATGAGGGAGCCGACCTGGTCTGCATAACGGAGACCTGGGCGGGAGAGGGGGGGGATGTTGCCCTCTCCCAAGTGTGCCCGCCTGGGTATCTGGTCCAGCACTGCTCACGGCCGGAGGGGAGGGGAGGGGGGGTCGCTTTGGTTTACCGAGCCTCCATCTCCCTCACGGGACTTCCGGTCCCTTCGAGACCAGGGCTGGAGTGTCTCTACTTGGTGTTGGGCGACCGAGACAGACTGGGGATTCTGTTGGTGTACCGCGCACCCTTCTGCCCAACAGTCTCCCTGCCTGAGCTGACGGAGACTGTCTCGGACCTGGTGTTGAGGACCCCCAGGATGTTGGTCCTGGGGGACTTCAATCTCCATGCCGAGGCTAGTCTGACCGGGGCGGCTCAGGACTTCATGGCCTCCATGACGGCCATGGGGCTGTCTCAACATGTCACTGGCCCCACCCATGAACGGGGACACACTCTGGACCTGGTTTTCTCGACGGGGCAGGAAGAGGGTGGTCTGAGGGTGAGTAATTTATGCTTGACTCCCCTGTCATGGTCAGATCACTTCCTGGTGAGGTTTATGCTCGAGAGCGACTTCTTCCTCTGTAAGGGTGCGGACCCGATTATGTGGGTCCGCCCCCAGAGCCGGAGGGATCCAGAAGGATTCCTGAAGGCCCTGGGGGAGTTTCCGGCTGACAAGATGGGTGCTCCTGTTGAGGCTCTGGTCGAACTGTGGAATGGGGAGATGACCAGGGCTGTAGACACGATCGCCCCTAAGCGTCCTCTCCCACCGGGCAGAGCCCGCTCTTCCCCTTGGTATACTCCTGAATTGAGGGCGATGAAGCAGGTTGGGAGACGACTAGAGCGTAGGTGGAGGAAATCACGAGATGAATCTGACCGAACACACTTAAGAGCCCACTATCGGGCCTATGCTGTGGCGGTGAGGGCGGCAAAAAAGAGATTCTTTTCCGCTTCCATTGCCTCCTCACAATGCCGTCCGGCGGAGCTCTTTCGAGTGGTGCAAGGCCTGGTCCGTCCAGGTCCAAAGGAAGACCTGATTCCACCCTCAAAGGCCCGCTGTGACGACTTTGCCAGGCATTTCAGGGAGAAAATCGCTCAGATTCGTCACGAGCTGGACACCACTATTGATTCAGAGGTTTCAAAGGAGACACCAACGCTGCCGTCTGGTCCAGATTTATTGGATGAATTTCAGTTACTGCGGCCCGATGATGTGGACAAGGTGCTTGGGCAAGTACGTCCAACCACTTGCCTTTTGGACCCTTGCCCGTCTTGGTTAATAAATGATTCCAAGCACGGGATTGGAACCTGGATCTTGGAAGTGGTTAACGCTTCTCTGAGGGAGGGTCGGGTGCCTGCCCCTTTGAAGGAGGCGGTAGTCCGACCGGTCCTGAAGAAGGCGTCACTGGATCCAGAGATAGCCACTAATTATAGACCAGTGGCCAACATCCCGTTTCTGGGCAAGGTGTTAGAACGAGTGGTGGCGGGACAACTCCAAGCACTCTTGGATGAAACTGATTATCTGGACCTATTTCAGTCCGGCTTCAGACCCGGGTACGGTACTGAATCTGCCTTGGTCGCCCTGTATGATGACCTGTGCAGGGAGAAGGACAGGGGGAGTGCGTCCCTGTTGGTTCTCCTGGACCTCTCAGCGGCTTTCGATACCATCGACCATGGTATCCTTCTGGATAGGCTTGCGGGATTGGGGGTTGGAGGCACTGCTTTGCAGTGGTTCCGCTCCTATCTCAATGGCCGGTTCCAGAAGGTGGTGCTGGTGGACTATGGCTCTGTGCCATGGCAGCTATGCCATGGAGTACCGCAGGGGTCCATTTTGTCCCCTTTGCTGTTCAACATATACATGAAACCGCTGGGAGAGGTCATCAGGAGGTGTGGGCTCCGGAACCATCAGTACGCTGATGATACCCAGCTCTACCTCTCATTTTCCACCAATCCAGGTGAGGCAGTGGCTGTGCTGAACCGGTGCCTGGCCGAGGTAATGGGCTGGATGAGGGCCAATAAACTGAAGCTCAATCCAGACAAGACGGAGGTCCTGTTGGTTGGTGGATCGGGCTTCGGAGAGGGTGAATTGAACCTTGTCCTGAATGGGGTTGCACTCCCTCTTAGGGACAAGGTCCGCAGCTTGGGAGTGCTCCTCGACCCAGAGCGTTCACTGGAAGCTCAGGTAACAGCAGTGGCGAGGAGCGCTTTCCTCCAGCTTCGGCTAATTCATCAGCTGCGCCCCTATCTGGAGAATGACTGCCTTGCGACAGTGACACATGCGTTGGTGATTTCCCGTTTGGACTTCTGTAACGCGCTCTACGTGGGGCTACCCTTGAAGACGGTCCGGATACTTCAATTGGTCCAAAATAGAGCTGCCAGGCTGCTGACGGGGACTGGACGTTATGTTCACATGACTCCAGTTCTCCGTCAGCTTCACTGGCTTCCCATTGAAGTCCGGGCCCAATTCAAGGTGTTGGTTATGACCTATAAAGCCCTAGACGGCTTGGGTCCTGGTTACCTGAAGGAGCGCTTACATCCTTATATGCCCAGCCGCCCCCTGAGATCGGCGGGAGAGGCCCTTCTCCGGGAGCCCTCCATGGAAGAAGTTAGGAGGGTGGTTACTCGGAGGAGGGCTTTCTCAGCGGTGGCGCCTAAGTTATGGAATGCGCTCCCCAGAGAGGTCCGCCTGGCGCCGTCGTTATTTGTTTTTCGGCGCCAGGCGAAGACCTTTTTATTTAAGCAGTATTTTAAATGTTAATATTATTGAATTTTATTTGGCCAGGGCGGCTTGTTTTATAGTGTATGTTTTATATTATATATTTGTATTTTATTGTATATATTTTAAAATGTTATTTTAATTGTTTGTTGTAAGCCGCCCCGAGGCTTCGGCGAATGGGGCGGCATAAAAATGTTTTAATAAATAAATAAATAAATAAATAAATAAATAAATAAAATAATCTCAATAGATTAGAACACTGGGCAGAGAGCAACAGAAAGAAATTCAATAGGGACAACTGCAAAGTTCCCCACTTAGTAACGAGAAACCAAATGTAGACTGCTACAAAATGGGGAAGACTTGGATCAATGATGCTGCAAATGAGAAGGATGCTGAGGTTGTTGAAGAACACAAGCTAAATGATCTACAACAATGTGATGCAGCTGCAAAAGGGGCAAAAAATATTTTGGGCTGCATTAACAGAAGCATCACTTCCAAAATACATGAAGTATTAGTTCCACTATACCAGGGGTCGGCAACCTTAAACATTCAAAGAGCCATTTGAACCCCTTTTCCATAGAAAAGAAAACACCAAGAGACACAAAACCCTTTTGACATCTAAAATGAAGATAACACTGCTTATATCATTTTTTACCTTTATGCTATGTATAAAAAACTATCGTGTGTTGCATTTATGAAATCAATGAACTGTTACAGAGAAAATAAAATTTTAGTTCTGCATGCAACAAAAACATTTTGAACTCCAGAAAACAAACAAACAAACAAAAAACGCTGAGTTGAAGGTTATTTTCAAATAAAATACTCAATGTCTATTTGAGTCCGCCTCGTACTTATGAACGGCTTCCTGAAGAAAAAAAAAAATTTCAACCTATTTCCTGAGCAGCCACAAAACTAGCATATTTAGTTGAATTTGCAGATTTAATCCATTTCTTGAAATGATTTTTGCTCAGATCAACCTTCTGCATCAGTTCTGAAATAGCTTTTTTTCCCTCTCATCTCCATCCGGATATTCTTCAGCAAAGGCTGTGTGTTTATTTTGGAAATGTCTTGCAACATTTGACTTTTTGTTGTTTGCCAATTTCTCACCACATATTAAGCATACTGGTAAACCAGTCTCGTCAGCAGTGAAAGCAAATGAATCTGCCCACGTTCTGTTAAACGTTCTGCTTTCTTCTGAAACATTTCTTTTCTTGGATTTATCCATGGTTGGCCTACTGGGGGTCAAAAAGCTCAATAAATTGCATGCCGGCGAGTGTCGCACATTGGCGGTTGTAACGCGAATTTTGAACGACAGGCAGCTGCA
This sequence comes from Varanus komodoensis, assembly GCF_004798865.1. Taxonomy (NCBI): domain Eukaryota; kingdom Metazoa; phylum Chordata; class Lepidosauria; order Squamata; family Varanidae; genus Varanus; species Varanus komodoensis. The sequence continues at coordinate 285,888 of NW_025336100.1, read as the reverse complement.
GCAGAGGGATGAAAGAGCCACATGCAACTCCGGAGCCGCGGGTTGCTGACCCCTGTACTATACTCAGCACTAGTCTAACCTCACCTGGAATTTTGTGTCCAATTCTGGGCACCTATGTTTTTAAAAGATTCAGAAAAGCTAGAAAGAGTACAGAGGAGGGCAGCAAGAATGATTCAGGAACCGGAGGCAAAACCCTATGAGGAAAGATTGAGAGAACTAGGCATGTTCAGCCTCCGGAGGTGAAAACTGAGGGGAGATACACTAGCACTCTACAAGTACCTGAAAGGCTGTCACAGAGAGGAAGGACAAGTTTTCTTCTTGTTCATTCCAGAGTGTAGAACATAGAATAATGGACTTAAATTAAAAGAAACCAGTTTTAGACTAGACATTAGGAAGAATTTCCTGACTGTCAGAGCAGTATGACCTATTACCTGAAGACGTTGTGGGCTCTCTCTCACTAGAAACGTTCAAAAAGCATTTGGACAGTTACCTGAGAGGGATGGTGTAACATAGTGTCCTGCAATATTAGGCTGTTGGACCTGATGGCTTTCTGAGTCCCTCCAACTCTAGTGTTTTCTGATTCTATGATTCTAAGAAGTAAAAGCTCTGTTGCTTTGTTACTTAAGAAAATATTAACAATAATTAATTCATCCATAACATTAGGTACTCATTTTAAGAGTGTAATCTTATGGCTGCTAGAAGCTATTTAGATGTCCACAAGATAATGTGGAATCCCATTGTTGACTTCAAAGAAGCACTCCAGGGTCAGAACTGGGACTCAACATTTTAAGCTCCCTCTGCCCTTGCAACAAGCTTGGTTCTTGCTGTGATAGTTGCAGTTCTGATGTTGTAAAACTGACCTCACAGTCTTTGTTAATTGTTGAGGAGAGGGGGGAGGCACTGCAGGAGACAGGGAGTGGAAGAGCAAGATACCCACTTCTGTGAGAAACCCTGGTAGTGTCTCTAGTTCCTCTCTTCCTAACTTGCCTTTCCAGATTAAAAAAGGGTGATAAGACATGTTAGCTCAATGTACAGCCATGAAGGCTCCTTGTTTACAAGCCTCTGTTGCTTTATCTCTCCACCACCCTTATCTCTTCACAACCAGAAAAACAAGCTTGCCACTGAAGGATACTCTTCTATGTTGTCCATCTGAATGGAGGAAGTCACTGTGATCCTTGATGTGATCTATGGGGAAAAATTCATCCAGCTTGCCTTTTAAAGCAAATCTATCTACATCTCCAAACTAGGCAATAGAATTTGCAAGGTAAAGGGCAAATGTAAGATTGCAAAATAAGAAACTAAAGATCTGAACATAAGTTTTCCTGAATGTGTGAGAATTTAAAGTGGGTAGAATAATAGAGCTGTGCGCACTCTCTCCATCCCCTAAATCTCCTGCCAGGTGAGTCCCATCCCCTGCAGCCCCCCATGAAAGGGTCTGAATAGGAATTCTGCTCATATTCTGTTGAACCCTCCATGATTGTGCACAGAGCAAATGAAAGTGGAACTCTGCACAGTCATGAATCCTGCCTTCTTGGGGTTCAAGCAAAATAGAACTCCCTTTCAGACCTTGCTAGTTCAATGCAGCAGTTCTGAACTGAGTGGGATGGAGCTAGGATGCCAGGAGATGGAGGAGAGGGGACAGCATGCACAGCCCTATTGCTTTATCTTCTTTAAGCCCTAATGGGTTCAGATTAATGCCTGAACAGAAATAAAGAGAACGCAAGTTGACACATGTGCCCATACTCCCCTTTGTACACCCCATTCTTGTAATTAAATGGGTGGCTGAGCAGAACTGTTGGTACTAATGCACAAGCAGCAAGATAACATTGGTCTTAACTGAATATATACCCAGCTTTCTGGAAAAAGAATTTTTACTGCCATCCATGGCATGAAAATAAATATTGTGTCAGCTTTTTCCTGTTGTGCTGATGAAGATGCCTGCTACATTTGCAATGTGCTGCGATTCCTGACACCAATCACAAACTCCATACCATTATGTTTTTGAAAAGAATAATGGAGGCTTCCCAGCCAGGTACTTCATTAGTTCAGCTTTTGCTTCAGTGAAAGGCTACTTCAATGGCATCTTATTGGCAATCATGCTGTCACCACTGTTCTTCACCACCCTCTGTGTTTTATTTCTCATCTTCTCTTTCAGGGATCCTCACACATGCCTATCAATTATCATTCTCACTTCACAATAACCATTTGATATATGGGCAATACTTGCTACAAATGTTTAGCAGAGTCCTTGCATATTTTTGTTACATGATACATTTTCTGTGTTGTATTTACAAGGATCACTCCATCCAACAGTAGAATCCTTTTCTTAGAATGCATGTGTATGTGGGCATGTAGGACATCTGGTGGCTAGTGGGCAATTTTCATCAGTACTTTTAGGCCATGTATGACTTTGGCCTTGCCTGCAGCAAGGAACAGGTTTCCATTCAGAGTGAAGAGGGTTCTTGAGAGAGCAGAGAACTCATATTTTTCAAGTGCCTCCGACATGAAGTTCATTTTTTCAATATACAGAGGAATAGGAGATTTCTCTTCTTGAAGTTCAGAAGTTTTGCCCTTGACATCGGTCTTTCTTGATGCATTTGAAAACATTTTTAATAGCTTCAAGACTTGGTTTCCATTGCAAACCAGACAGGCTGCTTTGTTGTGATCCTTCTTTCACATACAAACACCTTGTGTATGCTTGCCACAATGAGGTTCCTATTAAGAATAGTTATGTTAGATATTTCCTAGTTTCATTGTCTTGTCATAGCATTGGCAGCATCATGAGACTTGTCATGAAAGAATTTTCCATGTTCCAGAATTCATTCCTCCATTTGGACAGATTGATAAACACTGTAATTTTCACCAAAATGAAGAAAAAAGCCAAATCCACACATAGTTCTCTGAAGAATCTTCACAATAATGGGTAGAATAATAGAGCTGTGGCACCTATGGTTCCATCCCAGCCAGGGATTTGGGGGCAGACCAGTTCCAGTACCTAACTGGTACCTAACAAGCTTTGCCTAGAATACCACTACCCCCTGCTATAGGATCCCTATTTCCCTTGCCAATAGATCACAGTGGCCCAGTACAATGGGAAGTCCCTTCCATAAATTCTGGTGGCCCTTTATAAGCTATTTGCAGTCATCAATGAAACATTAACCATGCTGCTCCAAAGGGCAGCCATGAACCCAGATGAGGGCTATATGGATAATGGGTCACCTGACCTAAGTGGGATAGGTGGCACTCTTCCATCTTTCCCAGTCTAACCAAATGACTAGCTACTGCAACTCAGGATTAGTGCCAGAAGAGCAAATAACCTGCCTACTCTGTCATGCCCTACCTCAGGCACCAATGAGGGATCCCACAGGGAAGTGGGAGGGAGATATTTTTTCTTCCTGGTTAGCCTGGTAGTTCTACAGCAGTATCAGATGGCCCAGTAGTATCCCAAATCATAAGAAACCAAAGAGCTATTGGAGTTGTATAGGACTGGTGCACCTGGAAAAACATGACCATCCAAGTACTTCCACCCACTTCCCTATCACCCCCATCCCTGCAGATATTGAGGAGTATATTCCACACCTTAAGACATATGCAGAATACCAGCTGGGCCATCACCTGGATTGTCAGTGCAGGCACCAGTAACTACAGCTCTGCTTCACTGGCCTCACCAGGGTCTCTTGATAGTAGGCTGGACACTGAAGATTTGGGATTTAGAAAGATAGAGGCACATAGACATGCTGGTTCACAAAATTATCATAGCCAGCTGTGTCCATGAGCACCACATGGCCAATTCAGCACTTCCATTCCAATTTCTCATGTTATTTATCCTGGCAAGGGTATCTTAGTGAGTGATTAACAAACCACCCCTTATCCTTACAACAGGACATGGGTTCTCACTGGTTTGCTAACCAACCCAACAAGCCAGTCTTGCTGGGTTCATATGACTTAAGCTAGTGCCCGCAAGGGTAACTAAATTGGACCAGCAAATGCAGGGGGTCCCACAAACCTCTATAATTTAATAAAAACCTAGTGTGGGTGACATTTAAGTTCAGAGTAGATACAGAGCAAACCTGGGCTTGACTATGTGAATGTGTGGTTGTGTGGTTGGGGGTGGGGGGGTCCAAGGTGTGCCTGACCAATGTTTGAGCACAATGAGGGTCTCCAGGTCCGGCCCTCTCCTCCCCCTAGCTCTCCAGCTAGGGATGCTGCATTGGAGCACTGACTGGACCCAGATGATGATCTGCTTGCCTGCCCAGGTGCTGCACTCTTGAAGGTGCAGCACCTTCAAGAGTGCTGCACAGGGAACCAGGAGTGAAAGGCTGCCTCACTCTGTGTGCTGAAGCCCAGCACGAGGTGGCCCTTTTCCCCCCTGCTGCTCAGTTGCAGCAAAGGAACGGTGGCCTTGTGAGGAAGTGGACTAAGTGAGTGTCATGAGTGTTCCCTCCTTCCATCAGGTTCCAAACCTCAGGATAATACTTTGAAATGTAGTTCCTTTATTGAAACTCAACAGAGAACAAAACAGTTTGAACCTGAGGGTATGGAATGGGCTTCCATGGGAGGTGGTTGAGGCCCCATCGGTGAGGGTGTTCAAAGATAGGCTAGACATGCACATAGTGGGCATGTCGTGAGCGGAGTTGGCTGGAGCTGGGGGTCAGACTAGATGGCCCGGGAGGACCCTTCTGACTCACTCTGTTTCTATGTTTCTATGTTATTACCAAAGTTATAGGAGAAGCATCTGGTAATGTAATGAGCTGGATTCAGACTAGAAACTTCCCCTCAGTCCCTCGTTTTCAGTAAAACTTCTGACTCTACCGACAGGGTTGCTCTCACTGATGCAGAGCAAGACAGTGCAAAGAGAAAAGCCCTTCCAGAAGTGTGCAGCTCATTTTTCCCAACACCTCCTTAGTGGGTCAAGAACTTGGTTAGTGTTAGGGTCTGCTTCCCCTCCCTGAAAATCCTCCCACCACTTCCAAAGCTGGCTGTTTCTCACACTCTGCATGAGAAACTTCACTAGGCATCCTTGAAGGAGCTTCAAAGGCTTTGGTCCCTCCCTGCCCCTCTTTCTCCTGTTCAGAATCTGATGACAAATCCAACTGAAGAGTTTGCAATAAGTGGGTGAAAGGCTCAGTCTCAGCACACACTGCTTCCTCAGGCTACTGAATGGAGCTTGAAGGTGTAGTGTGCTGTGGACCATAACAGAATTCCCTCATGCCCCTGCCAAAGCCAGGGGGAGAGTGGGAGTGCTTGTGTGCAAGATATCCCTCCAGTATCAGCAGGTGTGGGGGCAAAATACATGATAGCCATACAAAGTGCTGATTGGACACTTGGTTACTTATCATCAGCTAGGACACTTTAGCTACAACACCAACCATTATTTTTGCTGCTCTGGCCCCTTTCAACTCTTCATGGCCCATTCCAATTCTACTATTTTATGATTCTATAGTGAAGAAACTGGATCAGGGTCTCAGGGGCAGGGTGATGTATAGACTGCAGGGGCAGATGGGTATGATCTGGTGGGAATTAAGGAAACACAGTGGAATGAAAAGGAGGATTGGAATGTTAACTATGGTTAACATCCTAAAGAGCTAAAGAGCTCTTTTTATGCTCTTTTTAAGAAGGGCAGGAAGTGGGGCAGTGGGGGCAAAATGTGTGCTCTTTTTAGGAAGGACAGGAAGGGAAAGAGGGGATGGGGTGTAGAGCTATCTATTGAGGAAGGGATAGGGTGCAATGAGATGGGGAGTGGGGTAGAAGGGGATCAGGTAGAGGTGGTGCAGATAAGGATTGATGAGTCTAGAGGAGGCCAAAGATCTGATAGTGGGGGTATGCTATTGCCCACTGGGTCAGCCTCAGACCCTGGCTGTTGCTCTGACAGACCAGATTGGAAGGGTACCCCAGGGGAGGGCCATGGTCATAATGGGAGACTTCAGTTTCCCTAATATTAACTGAGAGATGCACTCCACAGCAGGGGCTACGTCCCATTGCCTCCTAGAAGCTATGGAGGGAGGGTTTTTCACCCAGAGAGTCTGAGAGGCAATAAGCAGGGGGAAACATCCTAGACTCAGTTCTGACCAACAGAGACCATCTGGTGCAGGTTAGAGGAACTCTGGATGTGAGTGACCACTCCATCCTATGCTTTGAGATCAGGGTAATGGGGATGAGTGGTAGGTCAAGGACTAGGAGTTGGGACTTCTTGAGGGCCAACTTCAATCAATTGAAGGCCAGGCTGGGGAAAGTCTCCTGGGAGAGGGTAATGCAAGGCAAGGGAGTTCACGAGAGGTGGATGGCTCTAAAAAGGTAGGTATTAGAGGCACAAGCCTTAAGCCTTAACAGTATCACTGATTAGCAAAGCAGGGAAGTGTAGGAAGGCAGTGGTAAGAGGGATTAGGAGGAGGAAGAAATGTATACTGCGGCAAGTGGACAAAAGGGTATACCAGGAGGAGGCAGCACTGTGCAGAAGGATTCTTTGCAAGGCTAAGGCTGATTATGAGCTGAGACTTGTGAAGAATGCCAAGAGCAACAAAAAGGTCTTCTATCTTCATGTAAACAGGAAGTGGAAGGGGAGACAGGCAGTGGAATCACTTGAAAGGGAAGGAAGAGATCTGGAAACTGATGTAAGGAACAGGCACAGATCTTAAATGATTATTTTGCTTCTCTGTTCTCCCCAAAGCACACTGGGGAAGATCTACCTGGGGAGCTAGTTGAGGTTAGAGTTATAGGGGCACAGATTGGAGTCACTTCCCTAGAAGTTGAGGAACTCCTCAGGGCCCTGGATTTTACAAAGGCACTGGGTCCTGATGTTCTACACCTGAGGGTACTTCAGGAACTGGCAGTGGTACTCTCACATTCATTGGCCTTCATTTTTGAGGTCTCATGGAAAATGGGAGGAGTTTCGGAGGACTGAAGGCTGGCATAAGTGGTTCCAATCTTCAAAAAAGGAAGCAGAGGTGATATGTGGAATTACAGACCAATTAGCATTATGGCCATTCTGGGAAAGACAATGGAAAGGTTCATAATTGGGAAAGCTCTAGAAACCCTAAATAAGGAAGGAAATTTGGCATGCAGGCAGCACGAATTCTGTAAAAACAGATCTTGCCAGACAAACCTTGTGAAATTCTATGATAAGGTCTAAAGGTGGCTAGACAGAGCAGGTGCGATGAATGTGATTTACCTGGATTTCGGCAAGGACTTTGACAAAGGGATATGTTCTTGGTGGTTGATCCTTGTAAGCAGCCCCATGGCCCTGTTCTGTATTAACGGTAGTGTCCAGACCATTTTCAAAGGTAGCCCCACATAGAGTGCATTACAGTAATCCAGGCAAGAGTTTACCAGCTCATAGGTAACTGTGGCAAAGTTCTGCTCATCCAAGTAGGAATGTAGCTGAAAAATCAGCCAAAGCTGAAGAAATGTTCTTCTGGCCATCAAGCCCCACTGTGATATCAAGGAGAGCTTGGGGTCCAGGAGCACCCCTTAGCTACAAACCTTGTCCTTTAGGAGTAGTGTGACCCCATCCAGGGTAGGTTGAAAGTTTCCCAGTTGGACTGCAAGACTGCCCACCAACAGAGCCTCTATCTTGTCTGGATTCAGCTTCAGTTTAGTGGCCTTCATCCAGCCCATTATTGAACTCACACACTGGTCTAGGACAGCCAACACTTCACCTGGATCATATGAAAAGGCAAGGTAAAGCTGGGTGTCATCAGCATACTGATGACACCTCAGCCCACTCCTCCAGATGACCTCACCCAACAGTTTCATGTGGATGTTAAAAAGCATGGGGGACAAAATTGAGCCCTGCAGAACACCATTTTATTAACAGTAAAGACTAGGAGAACATCTCTGGGAAAAGTATGCCAAAGGCAGGGCACCACCCTTAAAAAGTTCCTCAATCTGGCTGCTGGTTGTCTAACTTTAGAAGTTGTGAAAGGCTCTTAAAGTAGATGTGACAATGTGTGGGACTGGATACAGGTCATGAGAATGGCAGCTGTGGATCAGTCCAAATGGCCTGGAAAATGTGGAAGGCAGCAAGGGGAAATAAATTGTTTTCCTTCCTGTCATGATCCCAACAACTTTATCTCTCAGCAGCTGCTATTGGCATTTCATTAGCACCTTAATGAAGGAGTGCAATGCCATCTAAAATAGATTGAAATAACTCCACAATTAGATGAATCTCCCCCCACCCCCTGCACACACGCGTGCACATCCACACACACACACTCCAAGTGTACTCCATCTTGTCCAGACTGGGCTTCAGTTTATTACCCTCCATCCAGTCCACTACTGATGCCAGATATTGACTGTGTTCATAAGGTGAATCACTGTGGAAAGGGAGAGATAAGAGGAGGTGTAGGTAAAGATGCTTCAATGTGGAGAAAGATCAGAGCAGAAAAAAGTGCTTTTTATGAGCAGAGCCATTCATTAACAGGCAGCTTTGGCTGAGGGAAAAGGAGATGAGAAGGTGACAGGAACTGTGCTGACCAATGCAGGAGAAGCAGGTGACAATTTTGGGACCCTAAGACAAAGAATCCACACAATCTCAAAGAGATGGAACTTACCACTAGAGAATTTCTCATGCTGTCTCTGACCTTCTGGGTGCTCCATGCAAAGTGGGAATTATGGGATGCTTTGGGAGGGAGGGTTCATTTTGGGTAGTGTTAGGTGTCCAACAGATGTTAACCTATCTCCCTCTGAAGTTAGCTCTGCCCAGCTGACAATGCAAAACAAAACAACAACAACAACAACAACAACCTACTAAGCTCAGATCAGGGTGTCAATCTAACTTGACTAGTGGACCCTCATACTTAATAGGTTACTTCCAAATTGTGTTGTCTTATATCTACTCAGTTGTTCTTGAGGAGAATCAGCAAATTGCTTAAAGATCTCTGTTAAAGAAAAAATGGTGGATAAAAGGCACTGATAGATGCTCAGAATAAAGCAAAAATTCATGAAAGAAATATTAGACCAGTTGGCTTAGGCAATTTATATTGATTCATGTTAAACAATTTATTATGTGCTTAGCATTGTTTGGCTAAGCTAACCATGGCAGATTAACCTTTGAATTGTTTAAGTTGATCTCATTCCTTGATCATAAAACTTTTAGCTCTGTAAACAACTGACATTTATGGATAACATGGTCAAGTACAAATATTCCTCTCAACTGCATTTAATAAAGTTTCCCCACTTGGGAGGGAGGATGGAAAAGAGACTTTTTAATATGCAAAGTCAATACATACAATTGAATAACTATGTAGGTCACCAGAAGAATCAATATATCCATCCAGACAAAAAGCCATGTTGCAGCTGAAACAGTCTTGTGTGGCAGTAGATTAAAAACTACTATACTTCTTATGGCATAAGTATTGGCACATTAGAGTCCACTTCACTCTGCACATGTGTTATCCTGAGATGGCATGCACACACAAGCGCACACACATAAAAATAGAAGAAGGGAGATGCTCTTATAAGAAGGGCTGGTCTGAATGTCTGACAGCCTGTCTGCACACCACCCTCATACTTCTCCACATTCAAGAGATCAGAAATAACACTAAGGTTGAGGGGAGGTGGGCACAGAGACTTGTCCATGCCAGGGAAAGCAACCACTCTTCCCCACTGTTGTCTCTGACCAGCAATCAGGAGCAACCAGTGGGGCAACCTGGGCATTGGGTCACTCTTAATTGTGTGTGGGCAATCCCCAACACACAATCTGAGAGAGCAACAGGTGTGCAGTGTCATGCCTTAGTCAGTGAGTCCTACTGCCTTTCACCCTTGCAGCCATCTTCAATCCCAGGCTGGAGATAAGAGACACTTGAACCATGTTGAATACACTAAAGGGGCATGGGAGGTGTCAGTACATGAAGGAGTTCTGCACCCCTGTTCTAGTGACATCTGCGATTCTTCTTGTTAACCATGCTGGGGCCCTCTTAGACTGGCTGGAGCTGTGATAAACATTCTAGATGAGATTCTAATTGTTCTAACATCCCCACCCCAAGTGAAAGGAAGCAGTGAGAAAGAGTTGAGGTGCATGTACACCAATGCTAGAAACATGGGTAATAAGCAGGAAGAGCTTGAAGCTCTCCTGGGAATAAGAAGGTATGACCTGATGGGGATCATGGAAACTTGGTGGGATGAAAGGCAAGTCTGGAATGTAAACATAGAGGGGTAAAACCTTTTTAGAAAGGACAGAAAGGGAAAGGGGGTGGGGGCGTAGCTTTATATGTCAGGGGAGGGATAGGATGCAGTGAGATAGAATGCAGCACAGGTAGGGATTTGGTAGAGGCAGTCTGGGTGAAACTTAGGGGTTTTGATAGGGAAAGGGACCTGACAATGGGGGTACGTTATTGCTCTTCAGGTCAACTTGAGACCCTGGATGATATCCTGACAGATCAGAGTCAAAGGATATCTTGGGGGAGAGACAGAGTAATTATGGGAGATTTCAATCTCCCGGATATTAGTTGGGAGACTCACTTGGCAGTGACATCCAGGTCACGTCACTTCCTAGAAGCTATAGAGGGAGAGTTTTTCACACGGAGGGTCCGAGAGGTGACAAGCGGTGGGGAACATCCTTGACTTGGTCTTGATCAACAGAGAGGCGCTGATAGATGAGGTACAGATTAGGGGAGCTCTGGATGCGAGTGATCATCCTTTGCTTTACAACCAGGGGAATGGGGACATACAGCAGGTCAAGTATTAGAAGCTGGGACTTCAAGAGGGCCAACTTTGGCCAACTGAAGGCCAGACTAGGGAAAGTCTCCGGGCAAAGTTTACTGGAAGGCAAGCGAGTTGAGGAGGGGTGGGTGGCACTCAAAAGGGAGGTTTTGGAGGCACAAGCCTTGACAATACCTCTAGTTAGTAAGGTGGGGAGGCAAAGGAGAGCACTGCTATGGAAAGGAGGTGGTTAGAGGGATTAGACGGAAGAGAAACCTCGGTAGGAAATGGGTACGGGGGCAAATAGACAGAAGGGTATACCAGAAGGAGGAGGCCCGTTGCAGAAGGATTCTTCGCAAGGCTAAGGCTGATTATGAGCTGAGACTTGCCAAGAATATCAAGAGCAACAAAAAGGGCTCCTATCAGCATGTAAATAGGAAGAGGAAGGGAAGACAAATAGTGGGACAGCTAAATAAGGAGGAAGGAAATCCAGTCACTGATACGAGGGAAAAGGCACAGATGCTAAATGACTATTTTGTCTCTGTTTTCTCCCGAAAGCAGGACGGGGGAGATCTGCATAGGAGATTACATGAGTCTGGGGACTTAGGGGCACAGATTAGAGTCACCCCCCTAGAAGTCGAGGGGCTCCTCAGGGCATTGGATGTTACAAGGCACCAGGCCCTGATGGGTTACACTCGAGAGTACTTAGAGAGTTGGCAGGGGTTCTCTCACGCCTGCTGGCCTCCATTTTTGAGGCCTTTTGAGACAGTGAAGTTCCAGATGACTGGAGGGTGGCGTCAGTGGTCCCAATTTTCAAAAAGGGTAGTAGAAGGGACATGGGGAATTACAGTCCAGTTAGCCTTACGTCCATTGTAGGAAAAACAATGGAAAGGCTCATGGTTCTGCCCCCAATCAGAGGGTTCCAGGTAGTCTTGTCAACCGCCCCTCAAGACTGACGGTGGTGCTGCTCAATGCCAGGTCGGTCCACAATAAATCTTCCCTTATCCATGACTTGATTGTGGATGAGGGGGCCGACCTGGCTTGCATAACGGAGACTTGGGCGGGAGAGGGGGGGGATGTCGCCCTCTCTCAAATGTGCCCGCCCGGGTATCTGGTTCAGCACCATTCACGCCTGGAGAGGAGGGGAGGGGGGGTTGCTTTGGTTTACCAAGCCTTCATCTCCCTCACGGGACTTCCGGTCCCTTTGAGGCCAGGGCTGGAGTGCCTCTACTTGGTGTTGGGCAACCGAGACAGATTGGGGATTCTGTTGGTGTACCGTGCACCCTTCTACCCAACAGTCTCCCTGCCTGAGCTGATGGAGATCATCTCGGACCTGGTGTTGAGGACCCTCAGAATGTTGGTCCTGGGTGACTTCAATCTCCATGCCGAGACTGGTCTGAGCAGGGTGGCTCAGGACTTCATGGCTTCCATGAGGGCCATGGGGCTCTCTCAATTTGTCACAGGCCCGACCCATGAACGTGGACACACTCTGGACCTGGTTTTCTCAACGGGGCAGGAAGAGGGTGGTCTGAGGGTGAGGAATTTATGTCTGACACCCCTGTCATGGTCAGATCACTTCCAGGTAAGGTTTGTGCTCAAGAGTGGCCTCTCTCTCTGTAAGGGTGCAGACCCAATTGTGTGGGTCTGCACCCGGAGCCGGATGGATCCGGATGGATTCCTGAAGGCCCTGGGGGAGTTTTTGGCTGCCAAGACTGGTGCTCCTGTTGAGGCTCTGGTCGAACTGTGGAACGGGGCGATGACCAGAGCTGTTGACACGATCGCTCCTAAGCATCCTCTCCCGCCGGGCAGAGCCCACTCTTCCCCTTGGTATACACCTGAATTGCGGGCGATGAAGCAGGCTGGGATACGGCTAGAGCATAGGTGGAGGAGATCACGGGATGAATCTGACCGAACACACTTAAGAGCCCATTATCGAGCCTATGCTGTGGCAGTGAGGGTGGCGAAAAAGAACTTCTTTTCCATTTCCATTGCCTCCTCAAAATGCCATCCAGCAGAGCTTTTTCGAGTGGTGCAAGGCCTGGTTCATCCTGGCCCTAAGAAAGATCTGGTTCCACCCTCAAAGGCCCACTGTGACGACTTTGCCAAGCATTTCAGGGAGAAAATCACTCAGATTCGTCACAAGCTAGACTCTACTAGTGACTCAGAGGTTTCTGGGGAGATACCAATGCCACCGTCTGGTCCAAAATTAATGGATGAATTTCAGTTATTGCGGCCTGATGATGTGGACAAGGTGCTTGGATGAGTACGTCCCACCACTTGCCTATTGGACCCTTGCCCATCTTGGTTAATAAATAACGCCAAGCACAGGATTGGAATCTGGATCTTGGAAGTGGTTAACGCTTCTCTGAGGGAGGGTCGGGTACCTGCCCCTTTAAAGGAGGCGGTAGTCCGACCAGTCCTGAAGAAAGCGTCACTGGATCTAGAGATGGCCACTAATTATAGACCAGTGGCCAACATCCCGTTTCTGGGTAAGGTGTTGGAGCGGGTGGCGGCGGGACAACTCCAAGCTCTCTTGGATGAAACTGATTATCTGGACCTATTTCAGTCCGGCTTCAGACCCAGGTACGGTACTGAATCTGCCTTGGTC